>NC_030832.1:19611067-19914097 GCF_001704415.2 Capra hircus
GCAAAAAGTGTGTTATGTGTGTATACAATTATTGTAAAAGATGTAATAACTAAGAAATTTTTAATCTGTGAAGTTGGCAAAAATTAAAAGATTGACACTACCCAGTATTAACCAAGGTATGGAGAAATAGGCACTCAAAAATTATTGGTAGGAGTGTAAACTGGTACCTTTTTGGAGGTCTATTTTAAGAATTTACCCTGCAGAAATATTTTGATAAGTTTACAAAAGAATATTGTTTGCAGTAGTTGGATTTTGTTCATTTGTTTTATAAATAATAATTGAGGTATAATTCACATTGTGTAAAATTCACCTTTCTAAAGTGTGTAGTTTGTGGTTTTTAGATACTCAGAGTTGTGCAGCTATTGCCACTATCTAATTTCAGAACATTTTCATCATCCCCAAAAGAAACCCCATACTCATTAGCAGTTACTCCTCATTCCACCTCCTTGCATCTGACAACTGGCAGTCTACTTTTTATCTGTAGAGAGCTGACTATTCTGGACATTTCATACAAAGAGAATTATACAGTAATAGCTTCTGCAACTGACTTCTTCCACTTAGTCACTTAGCATAATGTTTTTAAGGTACATCCATACTACAGCATGTACAAATGTTCCGTTCCCTTTTCTGGCTGAAAAATATTTCATTACATTTTGTTCATTCACCATGTGGACATTTGGGTTGTTCCTGCATGTTTTAGCTATTAAGAATATAAACATTCACGTGTAAGTGTTTTAACAAAGTATCTTTTTCATTCTTTTGGGTGTATACCTAGGAGTAGAATTGCTAGGATTAGGATATAGGATTATCTCTCTGTTTAACACTTTGAAGAACTATGAATCTGTTTTCCAAAGCAGTTGAACCATTTTATTTTCCCACCAACAGTGTATAAGGATTCCAGCTTCTCCACATCCTCACCAATATGTACTGTCATATATCTTATGAGGTGGTATCCCATTGTGGTTTTTGATTGTAGTGATTGATAACATTGAACAACTTTTTTTGTGCTTTTTGGCTGTTTATGTGTCTCCTTTGGAGAAATGTTCATTCAAGTGCTTGCCATTTTTTAATTGGGTTGTTTGTTCTTCATTGTTGAGTTGTAAGAGTATTTTATATATTCTGGATACTAATCCTTACCAGATACATGATTTGCAAATATTTTTCCCGTTTTGTGGAATATCTCTTCGTTCCTTTTAAAAATGCCTCTTGGTGCTTATTGCAGTATTGTGCAAGCATCAGTCATGTCCATCAGGAAGAGATTGATTAAATAAATAATGGTACATCAGTATAATAGAATTCTTTATAACCATTAAATGTTTGGTGTAGTCCACTCAGAAGTAAATTACAAAAGACAATTTAGAAACTATCAATAGAAGACACCATTTTAAAAATAAAAAGGATAATATTAGTATTTACATAGGAAAAAGGTTCTAGATGAATATATAATAAAGCTGTAAATGCATATCTCTGTAAGAGCATTATAATATTTTAATTATATAATGAAGCATTTTTAAAATAGTAGGTATTTACAATTGTGTTTTAGAAATTCTGGTTCTGTAGTGTGTTTTTGTTTGTTTCTACTGACAGGTGTGAGTCATCCTGTTCTAAAGCAAGTTGCTGAACAGTTTCTTAACATAAGGGGTGGCCTTGGTTTATCTGGTGCAAAAGCCAAGTACCATGGAGGTAAGCATTTTGTTCTGTTAAGGTTAATTTACCAGGATGCCGCCTCTCCCCCACAATAGCATATTGGAATACAATAGGCCTGATTGTTTACTACTAAACAGTATCAGTGTGGAAAGAGAGAGAATCATTGTGGAAAGTATCAATTGCTTGGGTATTATGTGTTAAGTATGTTTGTGAATGTGTTGGGGGAAGGGCAGGATAGCAAGGAGAAGACCAGGCCAGAGAAATGCTTCATCTTAATGCAGTAATACCGTCTAATAGAGAATATTGAAGAATAAAACCAAAAAATGCTTTCTTCTTTGCTCTTTCTTTACGTGGCCCCAGGTGAAATTCGAGAACAGAATGGAGACAGTCTGGTCCATGCTGCTCTTGTAGCAGAGAGTGCAGCCATAGGAAGTGCAGAAGCAAATGCGTTCAGTGTTCTCCAGCACGTCCTTGGTGCTGGACCACATGTTAAGAGGGGCAGCAATGCCACCAGCTCTCTGTACCAGGCTGTTGCCAAGGGAGTTCACCAGCCATTTGATGTGAGTCTGAACAGTGAACATCTTTCCTTTTGTTCTCAAAGGCTTAATGTTTATAGTGTTGTCCTGGGAACTTGATCTAAGTGTTAATCTGCTTTTAAAATTTAAGATGACTCAAAGAAAATCTTTGTAAAATTGAAGAGGCAGCCAGGCTTAATTTTAGTACCTTAGTGGGTCTATCAAAAACTTACTGTTATTCTAATATAAAAATAAGAATTGAATGCTTAAAAAATCCAAAATTCCACTCTCTCTTGGAGTTTGCTCAACTTCATGTCCATGAACTTCATGTCCATGAACTTCATGTTCATGTCACCCTGCTTATTTAACTTACATGCAGAGTACATCATGAGAAACGCTGGGCTGGAAGAAGCACAAGCTGGAAGGAATCAAGATTGCCGGGAGAAATATCAATAACCTCAGATATGCAGGTGACACCACCCTTATGGCAGAAAGTGAAGAAGAACTAAAGAGCCTCTTGATGAAAGTGAAAAAGTTGGCTTTAAAGCTCAACATTCAGAAAACGAAGATCATGGCATCTGGTCCCATCACTTCATGGCAAATAGATGGGCAAACAGTGTCAGACTTTATTTTTCTGGGCTCCAAAAGCACTGCAAATGGTGATTACAGCCATGAAATTAAAAAACACTTACTCCTTGGAAGGAAAGTTATGACCGACCTAGACAGCATATTAAAAAGCAGAGACATTACTTTGCCAACAAAGGTCTGTCTAGTCAAGGCTATGGTTTTTCCAGTGCTCATGTATAGATGTGAGAGTTGGACTATAAAGAAAGCTGAACACAGAAGAATCGATGTTTTTGAGCTGTGATGTTGGAGAAGACTCTTGAGAGTCCCTTGGACTGCAAGGAGATCAACCAGTCCATCCTAAAGGAGATCAGTCCTGGGTGTTCGTTGGAAGGACTGATGTTGAAGTTGAAACTCCAATACTTTGGCCACCTGATGCGAAGAGCTGACTCATTTGAAAAGACAAATGAGAATACTGATACTGGGAAAGATTAAGGGCAGGAGGAGAAGAGGACTACAGAGGATGAGATGGCTGGATGGCATCACCGACTCAACGGACATGGGTTTGGGTGGACTCCGGGAATTCGTGATGGACAGGGAGGCCTGGTGTGCTGCGGTTCATGGGGTCACAGAGTCGGACACGACTGAGCGACTAAACTGAACTGAATGTCCATTAAGTCGGTGGTTCTGCCTAACAGACTCATCCTCTGCTGCCCACTTCTTTTGCCTTCAACCTTTCCAAGCATCAGAATCTTTTCCAATAAGTCAGTTGTTTGCATCAGGTGGCCAAAGTATTAGAGCTTCAGTTCAGTTCAGTTCAGTGAACTTAATTGAAGCTTAATAGTTTAGGATTGACTGGTTTGATCTCCTTGCAGTCCAAGGGACTCTCAAGAGTCTTCTCCAGCACCACAGTTCAAAAGCATCAATTCTTCGGCGCTCAGCCTTCTTTTTTTTTTTTTTTTCGCTCAGCCTTCTTTATGGTCCAACTCTCATATCCATACATGATTACAGGAAAAACCATAGCTTTGACTATATGGACCTTTGTTAGCAAAGTGATGTCTCCAGTTTTTAATAGCTATCTAGGTTTGTCTTAGTTTTCTTGCCCTGGGGCAAGCGTCTTACTTTCATGGCTGCAGTCATCGTCCACAGTGATTTAGGAGCCTACTCTTTCACCCTCATTCTGTTTGCTTTCTACCATCACGGTGGTATCATCAGCTTGTGATACATCGAGCCTGGCATTTCGCATGATGCACTCTGCATATATAGCCTTGGTTGCGCTCCTTTCCCAGTTTTGAACTAACACCAAAAAAAGATGTCCTTTTCATCATAGGGAGTCAAGAGATACCTAGAATAACAGGCAAGTATGGCCTTGGAGTACAAAATGAAACAGGGCAAAGGCTAACAGGGTTTTGTCAAGAGAACACTCTAGTCATAGCAAACACCCTTTCCAGCAATACAAGAGAAGGCTCTTCACATGGACATCACCAGATGGTTAATACCAAAATCAGATTGATTATATTCTTTGCAGCCAAAGATGAAGAAGTTCTGTGTAGTCAACAAAAAACAAGACTATGGCTCAAATCATGAGCTCCTTATTGCAAAATTAAGGCTTAAATCGAAGACAGTAGGGAAAACCACTGACCATTCAGGTATGACCTAAATCAAATCCCCTATGATTACACACTGGAGGTGATGAATAGATTCAGAGGATTATATCTGGTAGACAGAGTGCCTGAAGAACTATGGATGTAGCTTTGTAACATTGTATAGGAGGCAGTGACCAAAACTGTCCCAAAGAAATGCAGGAATGCAGCGTGGTTGAGGAGGCTTTACAAATAGCTCAATGAAGAAGAGAATTGAAAGGCAAGGGAGAAAGGGAAAGATGTACCCAAAACTGAATGCAGAGTTCAGAGAACAACAAAGAGAGAGATGAGAAGGCCTTCTTAAATGGACAGTGAAATAGAGGAAAACACTAGAATGGAAAAGACCAGCAAGCTCTTCAAGAAATTGGAGATACTACGTGAACATTTCATGCAAGGATGGACACCATAAAGGACAGAAACAGTAAGGACCTAACAAGCAGAAGAGATTAAGAAGGGTTGGAAAGAATACACAGAAGAACTATACAAGAAAGGTCTTAATGACTGGATAATCATGATGGTGTGGTCACTTACCTAGAGCTGTACATTCTGGAATGTGAAGTCAAGTGGGCTTTAGGAGGCGTTACTACTACGAACAAAGGTAGTAGAAGTGAAGGAACTCGGCTGAGCTATTTAAAATCCTAAAAGATGATGCTGTTAAAGTGCTGTACTCAATGATAAAAAGTAACACAAAATTGTAGGGTTAAGTATTGTTCATAATTTCAGCAATAGCGCATGGCACAGGTAGGTTATGTTTTAGTAAGTCTTTGGCCATTTGACATATAACAGTGGAAATTAAATCAGTCTTCTCTTTTTATCCTTTTAATACTTGAGTGGTTGTGTCAGACTTTTTTTTTTTTAAGCAGAGGAGCCTTTTTTAATACCACTTCCAAGCTGCAGTGCCCAACACAAAAGCTTTTGCTTTTAAAAAAGTAGAAGGCTTACTTGACAGTGAAACCCTTGGAATCTTCTAAACAGAGCCTTAGGGGTCCATGGAGCAGTTTTCAAACCATTATCTTAAATTAGTCCTAAATTAGAGTTCCTCCAAATGGTCTTTCTTCCCGTCTGTGATCTACTCTGTTTTCTTTTTTTCATGCTTTACTCTTTTCCATTGAACGTTAATGATCCTTTGGATAGTTGGAGTTTAATCCAGTGACATAATTTAACAGAAATTCCTACTTTAGAATTTGGCCAGAAATTTGGAGAATGACTAGGTTAGTCTCAGAACTGTAATTAAACTTCAAGTGATTGAAGTGCCTATCTTTGTGTGCTCCATATAGACCAAACCCATGGTTTTCAAACTTCACTTGGAATATAGTTTAAAATTCGGGCTCCCAGACTTCATCCGTAGTGATCTGAGTGAATCTGTTGTGGGAACCTGAAAGTGTGTTTTTTATAACTCAAGTGATCTTTGGACTTCCCAGGTGTCATTGCTGGTAAAGAACCCACCTCCCGAAGCAAGAGATACAAGAGATGTGGTTTCGATCCCTGGGTCCAGAAGATCCCCTGCAATAGGAAATGGCAGCCCACTCCATTGTTCTTGCCTAGAAAATTTCCGTGGACAGAGGAGCCTGGCAGGCTACAATCCATGAGGTTGCAGAGTCAGATACAGCTGAGCACGCAGTACTCAGACACACATGAGTGACCCTTAGGTTATTGGTCCACATAAACACTGAAAAGCACTTTACTAGGATGTCATATCCATCTCAAGGAGCTTAACGCTCGACTCAGACTACACACAGAAATACCCCTGTTTTCCAGAGGCTTAACTTTTTGCTCCCCTGGACACCTGCTACTAAGCAGAAAAAGTTTTCTAACCCTTTGACTTTGGTCTGTAGAAAAAGAAAAAGTGAATTGGTGAAAAGGAAGTCACCACCAACAGAGGGAAGAAAGCAGGTTTGTCTCATGTCAAGGACATGATCTGCATCAGTCAGCTGTACTGAATCTATAGTAGTAATGTAGTAATGTTTACCGGTTACTGTTTGCATTAACCCTTAATCATCAAAAGGTTAGAAAATACCAAGGAAAGTGACCAATCCATTTTAGAAAGAGTTAAATGAGAAAAGTTATAGTTCTGAAAAAGGTAACCTGTGTACAGAACACTTCAGTCCTTAATAGAATCAGTTAATTGAAATATTAATTCATCTCTTTGCTTATACTGTGAAGGTACATATTTTTTCTAGTCAACCTTAGGGAAACTGTACCGTTTTACCTGGTAGAATGACCTACAGTAAAGTTTCATTATATTTCAGGTTTCTGCTTTTAATGCCAGTTACTCAGATTCTGGACTCTTTGGGTTCTACACTATCTCACAAGCTGCATCTGCTGGAGATGTAAGTTGCAGACTGAAAAATTCTCACCAGATTTTTTTCTCCTGTTAACATTTTTTTAGTAAAAATATAGAATGTTTGAATACAGTGATTTATCTGATCTCTGTCTAGTGTAATATCATTAAAGTGTTACCTGCTATGGAAGAAAGTTAGGAATGGGAAATGTATATACTGATCCTTCCAGGAAAGAGGGAGGAAACGCCTCCTTGCTATTTTGGTTCTGTGTGGACATGTGGCATTAAGTTGCCTCTAGGGTATCTAAATGGAGAACTCAAGAGAAGTCAAGGCCAAGATGTATACTGGGAGTCCTTAACAGAAAAAGTGTGTTGAAATCAGGGTTACATACAAAAGTTCGTAGGAGAAGAAAACTGAAGGTCAAGCTAGGGGAAATGGCCAAGAAAATAAAAAGAAGAGAAACTGGTATATTTGGAGACCAAGAAAGAGAGACTGGTTAACAATCTTTTGATCTACTCTATATTAACATCCCTTTAGTTACCACAGGGAAGTCTGGTAGTTTTAGCAAACTTGGACAATATCAGTTTTTACAAGACTATTGGAAGTGAACTATAATTTACAATATTAAGAAATGAATGAGAAGAAAGAAATGCAAAGTTGGTGCAGGTATAGGGGAGTGGGTGGGATTTTAGTAGAGTTTACACTGAGAGATTAAGTAGGAAGAGACAGACATTCATACTGAAATGAAAGAAATTGGAGTGAATGTAGGAGATAGGAAATTATAGGTGGATTAAATCTGTAAAAGCAAGAGCAAGCAGGATCCAAAGTATAAATAGACATTTTATCCTTGGACATAAAGGCTGATGGGAGAACAGGATATCAGAGATGAGGAAGTACATCCCTGGTGAGGTAGGAAGCTAAATCATGTTTAATTCATGGATTTAGGCTAAAGAAGTAGACCCCGAGGGACATGATAGATTGAAAGTGAACAAGGAACTAGAGATGTTGACAGAAATGGAAGATATGGATAGCATGATTAAAGACAGGCCAAAGGTCTTGGAATTGAGGATTTCAGAGTTCAGGTCTGGGGTGTGGCTATGGAAATAGGTAGCTCACTTGGAGGGTAAAGTAAGTTAACAGACCCCAAATGATGCCAAGGTTGGGATGGAGCAAATCATGGGCCAGGTTTATTATACCCACTCACATCACTAGAACTTGATTCCTTCATGACTCCAGCATTCCAGGCATGGACAGTCTTCACAGATTGGCTCTGTGTGGTTTACTGCTTTCTTCTTAGTGAATAGTAAGAGAGAGCAATATTAATTACATGATGCTTTGAGAGCCTGGGGAAATTTAAAAGGTGCTTATTCTTCATAAGCAATTATAAATCCCTGAGTTTTCTTTTCCTAAACCCTACTGCCATCCTCTGCCCCCTGCCCCTTAATGCTTATAAGAAGCTTGGCTACTTGGATATTGTACAAACAGCTGCTTTATTGGAAGTGTAAGCAGCATCTAGTGACTTAACGAATTCCAGATGGACACAACTATTTCCATCTTGTGTTTCTGCCTCATAGAGGAGCATCTGGAATACTGCAGGAGACTCTGGCACTGATCAAAGATGACCAGCTTTTACTTCTCCTTCCTAGGTTATCAAGGCTGCTTATAACCAAGTAAAAACAATTGCTCAAGGAAGCCTTTCTAATCCAGATGTCCAGGCTGCTAAGTAAGTTTCAATATTAACTTTCAATTATTGGAAAGCTGTATTTTTTCTAGTTACAATACTATTGTAACAAAGGTACAATAGTATTGAAAAGTATGAAAAAGTATTTAAAGGAGAGGAAAATACATTCCTACCACCTAGAGATACAATTGTTAACATTCTGAATATTTTCTTCACCATTTTTAAACATAATTGTTAATACTGCATATATAGTTGTTAATTAAGATATATAGTTAATAAATAATTATCATTACTAACCAATGATTTCTCTTTATAATGTGGTTTTCATTTATTCAGATTACTGAATTAATTGGTATGTCAGAATATACTTGTTGACAGTTGGAAATTATAAACTATAAAGGATATCTTTGGGCTTAAAAAAATTTCGTATTTCACATTACTTTTTGGTATAGATTTGCAATTGAGCCAAGAGTTAAAAATATTATAATGAAAGGCTCTGCATTAAAATATATGTTTGTGTTTATATATTTTGCAGTCACAGTATTAAAAGGTTGTACCAGTTTATAATCCATCATCAGGAGTGCCTGTTCCACCATAACCACTAGGAGCTTTTTTTTTCTTCTTTACTGATTTGATAGACAATAAGATACCTGTTTAAAAAATGGCAACATCCATCTATTTGGTGATTTTTAAATCCCACTGTCTTCACTATGCTAACAGCAAGTGCTAACAAACACCTGTTAACTCAGTAGTTTTGGGAGTTTCTCTAAAAGAGACAAACTATGGACAGAGTTACAAATCAGCTTACATTTTCATACAGGAGATGAAAACATTTAAATTTGATTTCATCCATTTAGGACAATTCAAAACGTAAATCCTAAAACTCAGACAGTCTTCAAGATCATTTAGTATTGTCCACAAAGGAAGTTATGATGGTGAATTACAACCCAGGAGGGAACAACCTTTTACCATTTCTCTTCTCATTAGTAGTATTACATTTTTCACACTGTACACACTGAAAAGTGCATCTCTCAAATGTATAACACACTTTATTAAATGTTGTATACATGGAACCAAGGACTGATAGGGTACAGCTCTACATGACTGCATCAGAAACAGATGCTTATAACAAACTGAAACACTGGATAAACTTAGGAAAAATCTGTTTCAAGTCTTAATTTATTTAAGAAAATTTATTTTCTTAATAAGTGTAGAATTTTGGTTATTAATGCCAAGTTCTGTTTATTTCCTGCCATTTTGATGGAGTTGATACATTTTTGGTAAGGTTCTTAGTCCTGTATTGAAAGAGAGAAAGTGAGGTGTCATTGCTGAAGGGACAAACTAATAATCTCTTGGTAAAGTTTATTGCAGGTAAAATCTTTTTTCAGTTAAGCTGACAGTGTGGTAAAATTGCTACATTAAGTTGTAATTATGTCTAAATGGAGGTCTTGCTACAGAGTTTGAGTTAAATAACTCAAGTGCCTTATTGAACACCAGTTTCTTTCTGGGATAATTATGAATTGGATTATATTTCAAATTGACGCTTTTATGCCCATATTTAAGCTATAGGAGCTTATTCTATATTCTCCTTCCCCATTTGTTCTGTCCTCAATGAGACAAATCCAAGTCCACAGCATGCTGCTAAAGGGACAGTGAGAAGAGCCTACACAGGTATTTTCTTCAGTAGAGATGTCTAATATTATCACCAAAAGTGTATCAGGAAACTAGAATTCCTTCAGTAATCAAGACTTCACACTAAAATAATTTTAACTAGAGCTGAGTTCTAATCTAAAAGCAAAATGCATTCTTTTGGGTTTTTAGTATAATCTTATAATGACAGCTTTCAAAATGATAATGTAAATAATAAAATAGTTGGTAAACTGAAGAAATGGAATGGAGACCTTTAGCACTCTTAAAATTTCAAAGCTGTTAAGTTTGCATATTTACTGAAACATGCTTAAGGATTTAGGAACATACTTTAACTTGCTCCATAAAACTGCCTTCTGCTTTACTTACATACCTTTCACTGGACAGGAACAAGCTGAAAGCTGGGTACCTGATGTCAGTGGAGTCTTCTGAGGGTTTCCTGGATGAAGTTGGGTGCCAGGCTCTAGCTGCTGGTTCATACACGCCGCCATCCACAGTCCTTCAGCAGATTGATGCGGTAGCTGACGCTGATGTCATAAATGTAAGCAAATGAAGATCTGTTTAACATCACATAACTTGTCCTTAATGATGCCATTTCAGAAGGAATGCATAAGGACTGTAAATGCTATTCTCAGGGTATTTGGTAACTGTCTGCCTGGTGTGGAGGCAGAGGCTCAATCCCATCAGATCTGCAGATAGCTTCCTTGTCAACTCAGGAAGTCTATGTATCTTCCTCATTCAACTAACTTACCATTAGGTTAAACTATTTTAAATTTTTAAAGGTCAAGAAGAGTCCAATATTGGCAGTTTCATATGATTCAATCTAATTGTCAAGTTTGGTAGTTTTCCTCCTCACTCTGAAATAAACTTTCTATTCTGCCAATCCTTCACAGTCCACCATCTCAAGATTTTCTTTAGTCTTCTCAGCCAAAGACATTCTCCTGCCCTTGTTCTTTTTTTTTTTTTTTTTTTTTTTACATATTGTTTCCTATAAAATTGACTGGTTTTGAGGATATAGGAACATACTTTAACTTCCTTGAGGATTTAGGAACGTACTTTAAGGACTATGTGTTATACCTCATTGTATTCCCTACTATGCCTAACAAGTACATGAACTACAAAATGAACCCTAAATCAGTCCTTTCTGTATTACAAATGCCAACTCCCCTTTCATGTCATGGTCTCAACCATCTTCTCACCAAGGGGTCTATCCTTGTGGATAGAAAAAACATGAAGGTTATTGGAAGATAGCAATACTGACTTGATTTCACTTGGCGCCTAAGTTCATCATCATTGTTGTTGTAGTTCAGTCACTCAGTTGTGTCTGACTCTTTGTGACCCCATAAACTGCAACACGACAAACTTCTCTGTCCTTCACCATCTCCTGGAGGTTGTTCAAACTCATGTCCATTGAGTCAGTGATGCCATCCAACCATCTCATCCTCTCCCGTCCCCTTTTCCTCCTGCCTTCAATCTTTGCCAGCATCAGGGTTTTTTCAAATGAATTGGCTCTTTGCATCAGGTGGCCAAAGTAATTGGAGCTTCAGCATCGATCCTTCCAATGAATATTCAGGACTGATTTCCTTTAGGATTGACTGGTTTGATCTCCTTGCAGAAGTCTCCTCCAATACCACTGTTCAAAAGCATCAACTCTTCAGCACTCAGCCTTCTTCATGGTCCCACTCTCACATCCATACGTGACTACTGGAAAAACCATAGCTTTGATTATACAAACCTTTGTTAGCAAAGTAATGTCTCTGCTTTTTAATACACTGTCTAAGTTTGTCATAGTTTTTCTTTCTTTCAAGGAGCAAGCATCTTTTAATTTCATTTCTGCAATCACCATCTGCAGTGATTTTGGAGCCCAGAAAATAAAAGTCTGTCACTATTTTCACTGTCTGCCCATCTGTCTGCCATTAGTGATGGGATGGGACCAGATGCCGTGATCTTAGTCTTTTGAATGTTGAGTTTTAAGCCAGCTTTTTCACTCTCCTCTTTCACTTTCATCAAGAGGCTCTTTAGTTCTTCACTTTCTGCCATAAGGATGATGTCATCTGCATACCTGAGATTATTGATATTTCTGCTGGCAGTCTTGATTCCAGCTTGTGCTTCATCCAGCCTGGCATTTTGCATGATGTACTCTGCCTAGAAGTTAAATAAGCAGGGTGACAGTATACAGCCTATGTACTCCTTTCCTAATCTGGAACTAGTCCACTGTTCTGTGTCCAGTTCTAACTGTTGTTTCTTGATCTGCATACAGGTTTCAGAGGAGGCAGATAAGGTGGCCTGGTATTCCCATCTCTTTAAGAATTTTCTACAGTTTGTTGTGCCCACACAGTCAAAGGCTCTGGCATAGTATAATGAAGCAAAGGAGATGTTTTTCTGGAATTATCTGGCTTTTTCTGTGATCCAGCAGATGTTGGCAATTTGATCTCTGATTCCTCTGCCTTTTCTAAGTCCATCTTGAACATCTGAAAGTTCTCAGTTCACATACTGTTGAAGCCTAGCTTGGAGAATTTTGAGCATTACTTTGCTAGCATGTGAGATGAGTGCAACTGTGCGGTAGTTTGAGCATTCTTTGGCATTTCTTTTCTTTGGGAGTGGAATGAAAACTGACCTTTTCCAGTCCTGTGGCCACTGCTGAGTTTTCCAAATTTGCTGGCATATTGAGTGCAGCACTTTCACAGCATCATCTTTTAGGATTTGAAGTAGCTCAGCTGGAATTCCATCACCTCCACTAGCTTTGCTCAGTAATGCTTCCTAAGGCCCACTTGACTTTGCACTCCAGGATGTCTGGCTCTAGCTGAGTGATCACACCATTGTGGGTTATCTAGGTCATTAAGATCTTTTTTGTGTAGTTCTGTGAATTCTTGCCACCTCTTCTTAATATCTTCTGCTTCTGTTAGGTCCATACCATTTCTGTCCTTTATTGTGCCTGTCTTCGCATGAAATTTTCCCTTAGTATCTCTAATTTTCTTAAAGAGAGCTCTAGTCTTTCCCATTCTGTTGTTTTCCTCTCTTTCTTTGCATTAATCATTGAGGAAGGCTTTCTTATCTCTCCTTGCTATTCTTTGGAATTCTATCTTCAGATGAATATATCTTTCCTTTTCTCCTTTGCCTTTCACTTCTCTTCCTTTCTCAGCTATTTGTAAGGCCTCCTCAGACAACAATTTTGCCATTTTGCATTTCTTTTTTCTTGGGGATAATTTTCATCACCGCCTCCTGTGCAATGTTACAAACCTTCGTCCATAGTTCTTCAGGCACTCTGTGTATCAGATCTAATCCCTTTAATCTATTTGTCACTTCCACTATATAATTGTAAGGGATTTGATTTAGGTCATACCTGAATGGCCTAGTGGTTTTCCCTACTTTATTCAGTTTAAGTCTGAATTTTTTAATAAGGAGTTCATGATCTGAACCACAGTCAGCTCCAAGTCTTGTTTTTGCTGACTGTATAGAGGCTTTATCATTGTATACTCTTCCAAATGGTTGTCCTTGTCTTATATACTGTACTGTCACGAGTCCAACCCAGCTGCCTCCAACACCATCTTTATTTAAAAAGCTGATCTAAGTACCACTCCTCATGGTACTGCATTTGACGTAAACTAACAGACTTTGAATTCTAAAGTAGTGGCATAAAGAACACTAGGATATAGTGGAACTTTGACAAGTTAGCAATTGGTGTATTTTCATTGACTCAGACTATTTGCCATTGTAATACAGACGCAGAGGCAGACAGCCGTGCTCCAAGAGACTACCCTATTTTGCAGTGTCAGAAATTCCCTTTCCCTCTTTAACAGCTACTGTCATCGTTAGAGCACCACGCTCACTTAGTCACACAAAGTATGAAATATTCAGAGTAACAGAACTTTGTCTATTTGCTTATTTGTATTAACTTTTCTGTCTTTGTTTCTGTCTTAAAGGCTGCAAAGAAGTTTGTTTCTGGCCGGAAGTCAATGGCAGCAAGTGGAAATTTGGGGCATACACCTTTCATTGATGAGTTGTAATACTGAATCCCATATTGCAGGAAAGAACTGAACGTTTTGTCAACCCAGAGCAGCAAATACATAAAAGTGAAAAGTCTCTAATGTAACGTTTATCTTTTTTTCCAATGAGATGAAATATAAAGCATAAATATAGGTAATTGTTCCCAACTGACCTAAAGTCAATAAAGCATTCTATTTAAATGTTTTTCTTGCATTTTTCCTAATCAGTTAATCAAGAGGTATTTGTTTTATGTTGAGTTTTTGCTTTAGATACTTTTAAGGAGAATAGGAATATAATTATAAAGTACAGAAGCATGAGAAACTATTAAAATTAAGGCTTAAGTTGCTATCAGAGTAACTATCTCCAGATTATTATTGGCTTTTAAAGATAAAAGCAGTTAAAAGTCTGTATTCTTGGGTAAGAACAGTTAAATGATCTGGGTTTTACCCCCTTTTGCCTTTTTTCCAAAAGTTATTTGTGCAAAATATATATTACCTGTTAGCTGTAGCCTGTATTTGCACTGCTTCCTTTTTTATGTTTATCTTCACTGTGGCACAATTTTGGTGTATTTTTTTTCCCCCTCATCTTCTCCCTTTTCTGTTTCTATTCTGTCTCTTTCAAGTAATTATCAACCTAACACTCAAAAGTAAGGCAGTGCACAAAAAAATGAGTGTTTTCAAGGTAAATGCTTCTGTGGTCACAGATTTGAAAACTGCTGCCTAACCAACTCGTGATACTGGTTCACCACTGCCCTTTTCAACAGGGGTACAGTCTTCCAGCCAAAATGCATCTGAGGTGGAGGAGGCTGATGAGGAGGAGGAGATTTCATTGTCTTGCTTCACCATGGTCCAGTATGGAGAAGGGGCCCTCACTTCTTTCTTGTGATCTCTGTGAATCATTACGTCACAGTTAATATCTTTTCCTACACGCATTACATGGTTCTTCTTTTTATATCCATGCCATTCTCTGGAGATAGACATTGGTCTCCTTACAGGGTAATGTCCAGTGGACCGTGGATATTTATAGTACTTAAGTCTTGTATCGAAAGCTTCATCATCATCACTGCTTGTGACAGATCTATCTTTTGCCTCCTCAGTTTTCTTTGTTGTGCTGAAATGGAAAGACTAGTGAATGAAATGGATTCTTAATGTCTACACATTCATTATTATCACCTAACAAGCTGTCTTATAACTTGCTTTGGTTCATAAAAGAAAAAATACAATATAGCTTTAGTATTACCTGTCTGTATTATTGAAAATCTTCTCTTTTAAAAATTACCTTTATGGAATTCCCTGGCAGTCCAGTGCTTAGAACTCCATACTTTCACTGCCAAGGGCCAGGTTCGGTCCCTAGTAGGGGAACTAAGATCCTTTTTAAATTTGTTTAAATTACCTTTAAATTTGTTTACGTTCCTAAATGGAAATCAAATTCTGCCCTAAATTATTTCACATTACTTTTTTTGCACAGACTTAAGCGAGACTACTGACCAGAGTATTAGCAGGCCTTAAAGGGTGGGTTGATTTCACCTCACACAGAATATAACAGGTCAGTGTGGCCATCTCATCCACGGAACTCAGTTTTCATGGGTCTCGTGGGATCAGCAATAATAGAATATTACTGATTTCCAAGGAGGTGTCCAGAAATAATGGGCCTCAAAGATCTTCAATATGCTTATCATTGGTTATTCTTCTGAATCCTTTTATTTTTGCCCCTGAGTATCATTTGCTTCTCAATTGGGTTTACAAATGTGGATCTGTAGAACACCCTTCCACCCAGATGTCTCATCATGCACTATTCCACCTTGCTGTTGCCATCCAGAAACTTGCGAAGATTCTTTTTTTTTCAGTTTGCCAACAACAGGGTTCTTGAACTTTTCTAATGCCTGTAGCACCTGCGCCTGCTATTATTTTCCTGAACAAATGCTGTCACGTGCTACCCCTCATGCTGGTGCTATTACCCAGCAGATCCAAAACTAGATCTTTGCAATTATGAACCTCCGTTACCTTCTGTCCTGCTAATAGGAAATGGATTTCTTCCCTACCCCAGTCCCTCCAACCTATCAGACTTACTAGTGTTTTCCCTAACATCCTTGGAGGCCTGCTTGTAGTGTGTGTGTGTTTGTTGCTTGCTCCTAAGGATCTGAACAGATCTTCCCTAAAGTTTCTCTTTTCTGGTAATAGCATTTGATACTGAGTCATTTTTTTCTGAAAGCCACTAGTCTTAAATTGTATGATTTTCTTTAATCCTTGATGTAGTGCTGTGTAAGGAGATTCAGAAGATCTTAGGACTAGAACAGTTTGCCTTCAGACTCAAGGACCTTCTCTGTCGCTTTGTTAGATCACCATAAAGACTGGTGGCAGAGCCAGGTCCTTATTAAAGTGGCATTAGATAGAAATGCCACAAGCCAGCAGAGGTCAGGGTTCGCTGGAAACAGTTTTTAATATCACTAGGCCTGCCCAGAGCATCACATGGCAAATTGTGCACTCGATGCTATCTGCTCCTGAAAGAAGCCTTACAACTTTGTGAAATAAACAAAAGAATGGAATTTTTCGTTCCCCTTCTGCCCCTTCCTTACCCTTTTCCACATAAGATGCTAACATGCCTTAGCTATAAGCCCTTTGCTTAATTAAGGGATTCAGAACATGATTGGTATTGTTCCTAAGTTTGTGGATTTTAGCCTCATAACTTAAGTTGTGGTATTCTGTGTTTGCTTTTGAATGGTCAACCTGCCATCCCTAGGTTTTTAATATTCTGAATCTCAAACTCTACTTAGAATGTAGTTGTCCCATAAGCAAATGGTGAACAGCTCTGTTTCGGGAGCTGAACTCTCCAATACAGGGTCCACCAGCTATGTATGGCTGCTAAATTTAAACTGATTAAACTTGAATAAATTTAAAATTCCTCAGTTACAAATCTTCACATTTCAGGTTCTTAGTAGCCACCTGTGGCTAATGTTACCACACGGGATGGCACAGATACAGGTCATTTCCACTAGCATAGAGAATTCTTATTGGATGTTGCTGCTCTGAAAACAGACGTATACTACTTAGCCCTGTGGCCTCTGGCAAGTTTACATGCTCCTCTGTTGGCTTCAGTTTTCTTATCTATAAAATGAGGATAAATAGAACTGTCATGAGGATTAAATGGTACAATGCTTGTAAAGCGGTGTCCATCACATAGTATTAAGTTCAGTATTATCATTAATGATTTTTAATCAAAGCAGGATTGGTTTAGTTATTGGGAGAAAATTTTTCCCATTCTGTATCTGATCTGAAGGGAACAACTGCTATCCAGCTCTAGTCCACTGTTACCATGTGGGGATGCAAGCCCATCTTTTGTTTTTCAGGAGAAACCAGAGATTTGTAAATTTAGCAATTCCATTTTTTTTTTCATTAAAAATGTTTTGAAACAAAAATGCAAATAAGTTGAATGAAAAAAAAATTTCTAAACACCTTGGTAGCTACCACCCAGGTCAAGAAATAGAGTATTACTGGCCCCTGGAAAAAGCCCTCCTATGTATCCTCCTTGCTCAGCGCTGTCTAAAACAGTGAGGGAGATAAGCAAAGCATATCTGTGAACCGTGTCAGTCCCTGTAGCCACAAGTTGGACTCTGAAGTAATATGGGCCATTTTTTAATCTTAGGAAAGAGCCCCTAGCCATATTTCTTTGAGCACATCCCAATAAGCAAAGGTACACAGCTGTACAGCTAGTGCTCAGGGATCTGGTCAGAATTAATAACTCTTGGATCAGAATACTAAATGTGCCACTTAAAGAAAAAGGAGATAGAGAAATCAAGCCAGGCCTTAAATTTCTGACTTGTTTGACTAAGCAAATGCTCTCCCACTAAGACAATGGCAAACTGGCTTTTAATTTTAGGCATAATGAGTTTAAGGGGTTTATGATACAGATATCAAGTGGGTGTCTATACAAGTTTGGAGATAATACAATTTGGAAATTATTAATGTATGAATACTAATAGAAACCAAGGAGTTTGCTTAGAAGATTGAGAGAAGAAAGCCAAAGACAAGGCTTGGTAAAAGGCAATCACGAGGAAGTGACAAAAGGAGATAAGGGAGTATGGTATTCCAGAATTCTGGGAAAATTTATATTTCAACAAGAGTTGAGGTGGGAGGCTGTAGAGTGCCTGCTGCTGCTCAGAAGCCAAGCAAAATTAGAGACTGAGAGGAGTCCACTGAAATCAGCAGTATGAAGGTTGCAGGTGACCTTGGGGAAAGGGCTCTCAGCCAAGGTCTGCACCGAGGTGGGTAATGTCTAATAAAACTCTTTCAACAGCTTTGGAGTCAAGGGACAGGACAGTGGCTGGTAAGGAAAGGAGAGGGGAGTGGAATTAAAGTGGGCTTTGCTAAGATGGAAGACTTTTAAACAGGCTTAACGGTTATTGAGAAGGATCCAGAGAGAATTGAATATGCTGGAGACAAATGAGGAAAGGGAGTCACAGCACATGTTTCAGGGCTAACTTTGGAAAAGGGGGAGTCATATCTAGGTTTGAAGGCAGAGTTGCCACTAGGTAGTTTGGTCCTTTTTAAACTCCATGTCCAAGGCTCGCTCTTGCCTTTATCATCCTGCCTCATATTAGGTCCTACAGATTGTACTTTCCAAAAGGATTTAGAAACTCACTGAACTGTGACAGTGTCATTAATTCCTCCTACATGGTCCAATTGATAATTCTCACATTTAACTAAGACTCTGTGCTTCACAGACCCTGGGGAATTCTGTAGTATAACAAAGATTTCCTAAACTTAACTACTTACCGTGTGATTGGGAATTTGGTCTCAGGGATTAAATCATATATTTCTTGCCATTCTTGGGGTATGTCTATAAAATCTCGGTAAACTTTTATTTGTAGTATTGTTCCTATGGTGATATGTTGCAGAAGCTTTAAAAATTCTCGAAGAGTATAACCTAACACATTTGCATAGCCAACACTAATCAAAACATCACCTGAAAAAGGGAAAAAAATTCAATAAAATTAAGATGATGGTTTAAAAAAGATCATGCCATTTCTGTCTTCATTGTGCAATGTTACTCCCTTTTTTTTATTTGGTGAAGGTATTTCATTTTATAGGTTCATATTGTTGGTTCATTTTCAACCAAAACCAGGCTTCAAACTTTATTTAATGAAAAAAAAAATGATCCTCTCAGTGAATAATGAATACATGCAAGATGTTTCTTAATAGTGTAATGGTAGATATTATAACATGTTTTTAGAACATTTCTAAAGTCCTTGGTGTGACAGAGGCTAAAAATGATTTAGAATCTGAACCATCCTTGAAGATTCTAAAAATGTGCTTGTTTCAAGTAAAATAAATGGCTACTACTATTAAAGAAAAACATCACTTACACTAAGTGAACAAACGACCCATTTTTATTATACCTGCCTGGCCATTGCCAATGCCCTCCACAGTAAGCAGACCATAGTAAACATCAAGCCTTACAGTTTAATATTCTTTCCGTATGCAGTATTCATTGAGCAAGTAATTCTACATATAACACTGGACATTTAACATGCTTTAATTAAGTTGAAGATGTGTATACAGAGAGTATGGAAGTTCAAAGGGATTTGACGCCTAGGTCCCCTATCGTAGGACAGAGTTGAACAGGGAGGGGAGTATGATAGCCAGCCATGCAGCTTCTGAGCCCCCAACAGATGGAAAGAGAACCACATCTTGACAGCCAAGTCCCTGGACCTCCCAACTGGATGTTAAATAGACCCAATTATTCATTTGTACCCAGCAGCTAAGGCATGGACATGTAGAATAGGTCCAGCTATTGGTCAGTCCCCCTGGGTCACTAAACCTGGAGCAGGAGATACAGAGAAGCGACAGGAGCATCCAGTTTCCATGGCCTTTTGTTCTCTCATCATTTTCCAAACCTGGTTCTCAAGGCTTTCCAGGAATTCTGTCAGATTAAATGTTCTAAATTCAGTGCCTTTACAGAACTTGAAGAAAGTTCTTTAAACTTCAAGCGAGAGCTTGAAGAAAGCAGGAAAAACCATTAGGCCATTCAGGTATGACCTAAATCAAATCCCTTATGATTATACAGTGGAAGTGACAAATAGATTCAAGGGATTAGATCTAATAGAGTGCCTGAAGAACTATGAATGGATGTTCGTTACATTGTACAGGAGGCAGCAACCAAAACCATCCCCAAGAAAAAGAAATGCAAAATGGCAAAATGGTTGTCTGAGGAGGCCTTATAAATAGCTGAGAAAAGAAGCAAAGCAAAAGGAAAAAGAGAAAAGGAAAGATATAACCATCTGAATGCAGAGTTCCAAAGAACAGCAGGGAGAGATAACAAAGCCTTAAGTGAACAATGCAAAGAAAGAGAGGAAAACAACAGAATAGGAAAGACAAGAGATCTCTTCAAGAAAATTAGAGATAACAAGGGAACATTCCATGCAAAGACAGGCACAATAAAGGACAGAAACGGTATGGACCTAACAGAAGCAGAAGAGATTCAGAAGAGGTGGCAAAAATACACAGAACTATACAAAAAAGATCTTAATGACCTAGATAACCCACGACGGTGTGATCACTCAGCTAGAGTCAGACATCCTGGAGTGCAAAGTCAAGTGGGCCCCTTAGGAAGCATTACTATGAACAAAGCTAGTGGAGATGATAGAATTCCAGCTGAGCTACTTCAAATCCTAAAAGATGATGCTGTGAAAGTGCTACACTCAATATACCAGCAAATTTGGAAAACTCAGCAGTGGCCACAGGACTGGAAAACGTCAGTTTTCATTCCACTCCCAAAGAAAAGAAATGCCAAAGAATGCTCAAACTACCGCACAATTGCACTCATCTCACATGCTAGCAAAGTAATGCTCAAAATTCTCCAAGCTAGGCTTCAACAGTATGTGAACTGAGAACTTTCAGACATTCAAGCTGGATTTAGAAAAGGCAGAGGAACCAGAGATCAAATTGGCAACATCCTCTGGATCATAGAAAAGCCAGAGAATTCCAGAAAAATCTGCTTCACTGACTACACCAAAGCCTTTGACTAACTGTGTGGTCACAACAAACTGTGAAAAAATCTTAAAGAGATGGGAACATCAGACCACCTTACCTGCAAAACCTATATGCATGTCAAGAAGCAACAGTTAGAACTGGACATGGAACAACAGACTGGTTCTAAATTGGTTAAGGAGTACGAGAAGGCTGTATATTGTCACCCTGCTTATTTAACTTCTATGCAGAGTATATCATGTGAAATATTAGACTGGATGAATCACCAGCTGGAATCAAGACTGCCAGCAGAAATATCAATAATCTCAGGTATGCAGATGACATCATCCTTATGGCAGAAAGTGAAGAGGAACTAAGAGCCTCTTGATGAAAGTGAAAGAGGAAAGTGAAAAAGCTGGCTTAAAACTCAACAGTCAAAAAACTAAGATCATGGCTTCCAGTTCCATCACTTCATGGCAGATAGATGGGGAAACAATGGAAACAGTGACAGACTTTATTTTCTTGGATGCCAAATTTACTACAGACAGTGACTGCAGCCATGAAATTAGAAGACGTTTGTTCCTGGGAAGAAAAGCTAGGACAGAGCTGGACAGAGTAATAAAAATCAGAGACATCAGTTTGCCAACAAAGATCTGTATAATCAAAGCTATAGTTTTTCCAGTAGTCATGTATGGATGTGAGAGTGGGACCATGAAGAAGGCTGAGTGCTGAAGAACTGACGCTTTCGAAATGTGGTATTGGAAAAGACTCTTGAGGGTCCCTTGGACAGCAAAGAAATCAAACCAGTCAATCCTAAAGGACATCAACCCTCAATATTCATTTGAAGGACTGATGCTGGAAGGGCAATACTTTGGCCACCTGATGCAAAGAGCCAACTCATTTGAAAAGACCCTGATGCTGGGAAAGATTGAAGGCAGGAGAAGGAGACAACAGAGGATGAGATGGTTGGACAGCATCACTGACTCAAAGGATATGAGTTTGAGCAAACTCTGGGAGATGGTAAATGACAAGGAAGCCTGGCGTGCTACAGTCCATGGGGTTGCAAAGAGCTGGACATGACTTTTTTAAGAGACTCAACAACAACAACAATAGAACTTCTTTATTGCTTGCAGTTAAGACCCCTGACTGCTATAGGGCATCTAGCAAGAGAAGAAGGAATACAGGGAAATTGATCTTTAAGGTCAGATTCACACTGGGTAAATAAAATCTTAGTTATCAGATCATACAAGTACTATCATCCTGCCAAATGGTCATGGAGACTTCAGAGCTAACATCAGATAAAGTGACCCTAATAAGTCCCAAAGAATGTTTACCCCACTGTACATGGGAAGCTAGGGATCCCTCAATAACCTCATTCTAAGACAACTGAGGTCTAACCTCAGAGTAGAAAAGAGTCAAGATGAAGTACTTTCTCTATTACTACTCCCCAACTCTTTGCAACTCCATGGACTGTGGTCCACCAGGCTTCTCTGTCCATGGAATTTTCCAGGCAAGAATACTGGAGTGGGTTGCAATTTCCTCCTCCAGGGGTTTTTCCCAACCCAGGTGTCAAACCTGCATCTCCCATGTCTCCTGCATCAGCAGGTGGATTCTTTACCACTGAGTCTCACCTGGGAAGCACTACTCCGTACTCTGCTATAATTAGAAATTATGCTGAACCTAAAGGAAGCCTCCAAGGAACACCAAAGACAAATTTCCATAGTGCTAGATTCTATCAAACAATAGGTCACAGTTTTAAAGAAAATGAATACTGAGATGGGTGGAGAAAAGCTTCTACTTTGGTCTTTAAAGACAGCTGTGGCTAACTTCAGAATGAAACAGGCCTTCTCCCAGCTACCTACAGATTGTGTAATCTGAAACAGCTGTTCACCCTATAGAGGTTAATTAAAATGTCAAAAAAAAAAGAAACCCTCACGGGATAAGCTTACTTGCCTAATGTTAAAAGGGGTGTTTATAGCTGAAAGCTATGGCTTGACATGCTGCTTAATTATGTTGTTAAAAAGGTGACTTATCGAGAGGGCAGAAAATAAACAGCTTAATTGCTTGACCGTCCTGACTATAAGCCAAAGGTGTTATTGCATGAATGTGATTATTCTAGCAAGAGACATTAACATTGCATTTCATAAAGAAGCACCAATTTGGTATTTATAAATATTAATATTATACATTTTTTTCTGTTTTAATGGGCTGTAGGAACCACATTGTATAAACTGTCCCAGTTATCTATATTTAATCAACTTTTCAGCAGCCAAGCCACTACCAAAAAAGTAGATTTTATTTTTCTCCCATTTCTCTCAACTAGGCTGTAAATTCCATAAGCTCTGTGTGGTTAGAGACCACATATGACTGGCTCACCATTACACCCCAGTGCCTGATGTCTGCACACAGCAGGCATTCAGGAAATGCTTATTGAATTAATGTGGCCTAGTAAGGGTGGTGACCAGTACATAACTTTGTTTACCTTCAAATCTATATTAATTTCTCCAAGAAAAGAAAAATGCTGTATTAATTTCTTAAGATTCTGGATTTCAGAGTTTGCTAAAACTATGCTGGCCAAAAGGATTTTAAAGTTTAGACAAAATAAATTAGGAAATCAAGATGAAGCCCTATTAAGAAACAACAAAAGAAGAGAAATTCAAAGCACGTAAGAAATAATGGGGCTGGGAGGTAATGGGGTTAAAAAAAAATCAGGTTTCTAGGACCATCACCTCTTCAAATCTCATAATCATTGTCAAAGGGACTGAGTTACAGAGCCTTTGAATCCCAGGCCTTGAAGAGAAGCGCCTGACTTGTCATGAAGAGATATGGGACGTACTCCATATTGCAATCTCTTTTCTAGTCAAAGGTATGGGCTTTCTAAGCAGACATAGGTTCAAATCAGCTCTGACCACCCACTTAGCTCTGTACTAAACAATTCACTTCATCTCTCTGAGCCTCTGTATTTCATTATCTACCTTCTAGGAGTGTTGCAAAGATTAGCTAATAGATGTGGAAACACCTTGCAAAATCCTAGAACAATGCTCACTTACTCTTCATTTATCAAGCACAGACATAATAAATGCACCAGTTCTAATGGTAAGTCCCTTGAATTCATTAAAAGATGAATTCAAGACTGCCTCTGACCTCCAGGAGCACACTATGACCCTACCAGGAGATTCTGTTTCATGAAAGCATACTCCCATCCCACTCCAGCGAGTGTGCACTCTGCTTATCAACCAGCGTCTGTCCCCTGACTCCAAAAAACCTACGGAGAACAAGCAGAAAAGGCCCATGGGACCTGGCCTAGAGTTCTTTTGGATGGAAAGTCCAGAACTTTCTTTCTGGAAGGCTGTTCCCTAGCACCAAATAGTAAGTAATATGTGGAGAAAATGCTTTGGATTTTAAGGTGAGGTGAACTTTCATAACAGCATCATTGATCCACTTAATTCTTTAATCTGCTGCATTTAACCCTAACTACAATTAGAATAATCTGAGAAGTTCTAAACCATGAACTGCCCTGTCCCCAAACCAACTGAATCAAAACCTCTGGAGAGATGGGGCCAAGCCATTTTTATTCTAAAAGGTCTCCAGGTGATTCTAATAAGTAACCAGCGTTGCAAACCAGTGGTTTAATCCACTAGGGCTGTGGCACCACAACCATTTTTATTGTTGTTGTTCAGTCACTAAGTCATGTCCTACTCTTTGCAACCCCATGGACTGCATCATGCCAGGCTTCCCTGTCCCTCACCATCTCCTGGAGGTTGCTCAAATTCCTGTCCATTGAGTCGATGATGCCATCCTAATATCTCATCCTCTGTCATCCCCTTCTCCTCCTGCCCTCAATCTTTCTCAGCATCAGGGTCCTTTTCAGTGAGTCGGCTCTTTGCATCAGGTGACCTGATGCAAAAATATTAGCCAATACTTTGGCCAATACACAATCCTTTTTGGTTAACAACAAAACAAGATACAAGTCTGGAGAATCTCTAAGAACAGCATTAGAGAAAGGATTGCCAATATTTCCATAGCACTGTGGCTCTCCAAGTATTTTCATAAAGATTATCTCATCAAATACTAGCAACTTCTGACAAAGGTGGTATTATCCCAATTTAGAGATGAGGTGACTAAGGCCAGGAAAGTTAAAGGACTTTGTCCAAGGTCAAAGAACCAAAAAGAGGTACAGCCTGGGCCTGAATTCAGGCCAGCTCGCACTGAATGGTTTTTCCTTCCACCACCTTACCATCCCATTGTGTGTCCCTAACTCCTGAGCACAGCCCAGAGAAGGCATTGGGGAAATGTCTTGAATTGGATGGAAAATTCATTCATCTAAAGACAAGAGAAGCAGGGCAGTACTGACAAAGACAGCATTCAAATCTCCACTCCTTGGTGTGACAACGTACAAGTTACTAAATATCTGATTCCTCATCTGTATATCAGTTTAATGTAGAATCTACCTTGGGGATTGTCAGCCAGGTGAAATGAGATCACACATCTAAACGTTAATGATGATTCATACTGCCTACAAAAGAAAGCCTTATCCATACAGAGCCATAAACGCTGGAGTGACACTATTCCTGTATATGAATCCCTTCTAGATGGGGGTGAACCTGGACAAGGAACTCAGTCTCACTGAGCCTTAGTTTCCTCATCTGTAAAAGGTAGACGATAATCATAGTTCCTACCTAAAGGGTTATTATAAGAATTCAATAAATAGGACTTCCCTGATGGCTCAGTGGTAAAGAATCCGCCTACCAAAGCAGGAGTCCTGGGTTCAATTCCTGAGCTGCGAAGATTCCATGTGCCGTGAAGCAACTAAGTTCGTGTGCCACAGCTACTGGGCCTGTGCTCTAGAGCCCTGGAGCCACGACTGCAGCATGTGCGCCCTAGAGCCCATGCTTCACAGCAAGAGAAGCCACTACCAGCGAGAAGCTCAAGCCCTGCAACAAGCGAGTAACCCCTGCTCACAACTACAGAAGAGCCCGCACAGCAACAGAAACAGCACGGCCAAAAATAAATAAGTAAAAGAATGCAACGAATAAATACAGTGAGGGTTATACAAGTAGTAGCAGCTGGCTTGCCCACTGAAAGCTCTCAAACAATGTCACCATCATCACTGTTACACTGGAACCTAATAACCTGAGTCTCCCTGAAGGCAGATGAAAGGGAGGCAGAAGAAGAGGGGTCAGGAGGCCTGGGGAAACCACAGTCACCTGGCTGGAGTGTTCCATCCCTGGCTGCAGCTCCCTTTGCAATGAGATGGGTGATCTGAAGGTAGGGCCCATGCTGGATGATGATCAGGCCTAATCCCAGACTACCCACAGTGAGCTTGGTCTGATGAGTTTTGCTCAAGTCGTGTACAGATGGCTTGACCTTGAGGTTGACTTGTTTTCCTAAAAATGGAGAGATTTGTTTTAGTCCTTCTGCTAGATATCAGCATGACAGTAATAACTGGGGTTCTAACGCCAGAATCTTAGGGCAGTTACTTAACCTCTCTCTGCCTTAGCTTCCGCATCAGTAAAGTGAGGATAATAAAAATACCCACTCAGAGGGTTGTTATGAGAATTAAAGGAGACAGTTAAAGGGCTTTTGCACAGTGCCTAGCACACTGTGAATGTTTAAAGTTAGTTATTATTATCCATTCACTTAACAAGTATTTATTGATACAGGCAGTGTGCTAGAAACTGAAGTGTTTCTTGCCCTCATGAATCTCCCAGCCTAGTGGAGGCGACAAATATCAATGAGCTATGTAAACATACAAACAAACTGTAACACATGCTATGAAGGAAAAATACAGAGCTCTGAGGGTGACCAACAGGTTAAGTCTCCTGCGGGGAAGAGGGATCAAGGCTTCACAGAGGAGGTAAAATTTGAATTGAGGTCGAAAGGCCCAATATGAGAGCTTTAAGCAAAGTATGGTGGAAGGGAACAAATAAGATTCTGAGACAGGAAAGAACATAAAAGGAGATCAGTAGGGGCCAGACAGGAGGAGCGAAGCCGTCCTGACAGGCTGCTCAGCCATTTTACCTCACTGGAAAAGCTTAGAAGCGATCTTGGCAGGACAAGCTAAGATCTGCATGCAAAGAAAGAATCAAACACCTCAGGCTGCTATATGGATTGTGGGGTCCAGACTAGAAGAGAGAAAATGTTACTGCATTCACCCAAGCACGTCGTGACAATGTCAGTGGAAATAGACAGTAGAAAATAAGCATTGGGGAGGAAAATCCAGGAAAATGGGTAGTGAGGAATTGAAATGTTTTATACAGAACTAAATCTCACAAGAAAAGTTTCCAAGACTGAGGAGTGATTAGAACAACAAGTTATTTTTCCAAGAGGAAGCTTCTGAGATTCATTTTCAGTTCACAGGAAGCTTCTGGGGAAACCTGTTTTCAGCACACTCTTCACACCAGCACTTTTCCTTAAGGAGAAGTGACAAACTGCTACTTGCCAAACCTTTGCCAAATCCATGTGACTGTAGTGTTTGGGGGTGGGGGGAGTGAGTCCAGGAGTCCTCCCCACTGTTGGGGGTGGAATTCCCTACATCTCCAGGGTTTTCACAGTCCTTTCAACTTCAAACAAGTATCCTTGCCTGTCTCCAACCTCACCCTCCCCACAACCACAGATGCTCTCTGACTGGAAAATTAAGTGTGTGCTTAGTCGCTCAATCATGTCTGACTCTTAGTGACCCTGCGGACTATAGCCCGCCAGGCTCCTCTGTCCATAGCAATTCTCCAGGCAAGAATCCTAGTATAAAGAAGGCACCATCTTTGAGACTTTTCAGGATTATAGGAGCAATTTGGAACAGGTCATCCCCTCCTCAAATTTATGGCTCCTGAGCAAACAGAGAACTGGCATCATAGACAGGGTCTGAGTTCCAACCTCAGCTTGCAAATTAAACATGCTCCTGATATAATCTATGAAGCCCAGTCACAAAAGACAGCAGGGTTAAGTGAAAGAAGCCAATTTCAAAAGACTCCATACTGTATGCGTCCATTTTTGTGACATTCTCAATAGAAAGGGCAAAACTATAGAAAACAGATCAGAAGTGTCAGGAGCTGGGGTGGAAAGAGGGTTGTCAGTAAACGGGCATCACAAGGTAACTTCAGGGGTTGTGGAAGCGCCACGTCCTGATTGTAGGGGATTAAATGTGGATATATGATTATCGAAATTCACAGAGCTGTACACTAAAAAAAAGGGGGGGGGGGCTCTTCCTGTATGCAAATTAGAGTTTGGCAAACCAAGGATGGTGAGGCGCTTTCTCAGAAGCCAAGAGTGTGATGTCCCCATTTTACAGACAAGGAAAAGTGAAGGAGTCTTGGTCTCCAGAACATACCCAGTTACCTTTAACGTTTTTCTGGACGGACTTCCTCATGGCCCTGGGAGGCCAGGCCTCTCAGGAGGGCCTCCCTGAGCGGAAGCTGGAGTCAGTCCATCTCCCAACTGTTTCGAACCAGGAGCCGGCGCACTGCGGATCGCCGGTGGCAAGGAGAGCTCGAGCTGGCCCCCAGGGGGCGCTGCGACGCCGCATCCCAGACGTTGCGCGGCAGTGCGGTCACCCCAATGCTTCAGCAGACCCTGGAAGACCCTGGAAAATGCAGTACGTGAAAATTTTGGTGCAGAAAAACAAAACTTCTGCGGAACTAACCCAGTGCCTGGCTCATAGTGGGTTCATCACCCATTCTTGGGAAACTACTGAAATGGAGAGGGTGGAGGAAACCTAGAAGAGGGGGCCTCAAAGATGTGAATGGTCTGCAGAATATCATGACTAGTTCATAGACGAGCACAGATGTCCTGCTGAGCTTCCAATAATGGCATTTTCAAACACTGTTACATCAACAGCGCCAACTGCTTTGGAACTGTACTTTATTCATGAATGTTTTGAATGAAAAAAGGCCAAGGGTGGCCTGAAAAAAATGAGTCACGATTAGGAGAGGAATTAATTCTTCCTTCTTTTTTTCCAAAATAATCCATTCCACCGCCCCCCCCCCACACACACACACACACATTGACTCACACAATAAATATTTACTGGAAGCCTGCTCCACGGTTTTTGCTAATGCAAAGGACACAACAGTAGACAAAACAAACATAGGCTCTATCCTCCTGGAACTTAGATTTAAAAAACAGATGAAGTAAACAATTTCAGGAAAGTATAAATTATCAAAAATAAATTCTATAAAAAATAGAAAACAATGTAATAACACAGTACTACTGTCATCCCTGGGCTGCCCAGGTGGCACTAATGGTAAAGAACTCTCCTGCCAATGCAGGTAGATACTGGAGACAAGGGTTCGACCCCTGGGTTGGGAAGATCCCTTGGAACCCACTCCAGCATCCTTGTCTGGAGAATCCCATGGATAGAAAACCCTGGCAAGTTACAGTCCACAGGGTTGCAGAGTCAGACACGACTGAAGCGACTTAACACGCACACACGCACTGTCATCCGGACTCTGATAAAACCAAAAGGCAAAGTCTCTTGTGTTCATGCTTTCAACAAACAGTAATCAAGCACCTGTGAGGTATAGCATTGTCCAAAGATTTCCATGGTAAACTGGGAGGTCCCAGCTTATTCAGCTACTTCTGTGGCTTTACCCAGTTAACCAGAGCAGACTTCTTGTTGCATAAATTTTGTGCTCAGGTGGCTGATTCAGAAGGAAATGTCATCCTGTTCCCTGTTACTCTCAGCCTCAAGACATCTCCTGCAGGTAGCTCCTTGTGATAGATTGCCTGATTCCTCCTTCAGTCTGGCGAGGCTTCTGTCCAGACACTAAATTAATTCTATCATAAAATGCATCCTTTCCCTCCATTTTCCTATCAGTAGAGAATGGTGAGCATTTGCAGGAATCAAGTACGTCAGCCTTCAAGGTCCTATGAGGGACCTGGCGCATAGGGTTCCTGGACCCTCCTTCTATCCCAGACTGAAAACTCTTTATAGTGAATGCCAAGATCACACTGACTGGTAGAACTGAAAGGTACCAACCTTTGTGGATGCTATGCTGTGCTGCCCAGATCCCCCTTCAGGACTGAAGGATCTGTTCCTTCTCTTCTACCCCAAACCTGCCGCTAGCTGAAGAGAGCTCTTGCCCGAGATCACATCTACCCAGGGCAGCTAGCATCCAATGACCGATCGATGCAGGGTAAAAAACCTGGCTCCCTCAGCCCAACTTGAACAACTGTAAAGGGCCATCTCAGCTTCAGAGCCCCCTAAGGGACCTGCTGAGGTCCTCCTATCACTGCTCGGCAACCCAACTTCTCCCTCTGCCAGGCCTTGCTTCCTTCTGTCCACTGATGGAGAGGACTTCCCAGTAAATGCCCTGCAACTCACAGTATTCCCAGAGAACACAACCTGCAACAGCTTGTGCCAGGGACAGCATGAACGAGTAGATGCTAAATGGGATTCTGGAGCTGGACCTGCTGCCCAGGTAATAATGAGGACCCCATCCCCATAGAGGAGGAGCATACATAGCCTTGGGCACAGGGAAGCACTAAGATTGTTCAGTTTTTCACGGGTAGAAAAATGGCTTGGCACCCACATGATCTACCTGGGTGCCTCAGTTCTCCTTTGCCCTATTTTATAGTAAATAGACAAATTCAGCAGCTACAGCCTGAGAGGTACATGGCAACCAGAGGCTCAGCCCTCTTAGGGATGGAGGTCTGGACCATGCCACCATGTAAGCCACCTAGAGGTGCTGAGGGTGAGAGAAATCTAGGATGGACAGGAGAGGCAGAAAATGATGAGTATGTCAGTTATACATTAAGGTGAGCTACAGCAGCAGCAGCAAGAGTTCTATTTTGTCCCATTAACCTTCCTATTATAACTTTCCCACAGGAAAAGACTCTACTGGGTCCTGAAGGTGACGCACTGAGAACTAAAAAGAAGCAAGTGAATCTGTGCAGCACAATGGCTGCACTGTTGCAAATGCTGCACTGTCCTACCTAGTCCCTCTTCAGGACTGGAGGACCAATGCCCAGCTTCTGCAGAGGTTGTAGGTTGACAGCTCTCAGCTGTCAGCCCTCTCAAGGAATTGTCTTTGGCTGAAGAGCCACATTACCCTAGGTCACACCCCATGTCTAGCATCCAATGACTGGTCCAAACAGAGATATCAAGGCTTTGCTGGCCCTTTTACCCCAGCTCAGAACTCAGAACAAGCATTACCACTTCAGAGTTCCCTGTAGGTTTGCTAAAGCCTCCTGTGACTGCACCACAGTCAAACTGCTTCCTCTGCCCAGTCCTGCTTCCTTCCCTTCCTCCACAGGAGTTGATCCTAAGAGTACTCCCTAATAAACTTCTTGCACTGTAATCAATAATCTGTCCCTAAGTCGCTTCAGCAGAACCCAATCCAAGAGACTAAATGATATTTGAGCCCCTGGCACAAGTTACTAGCCTCTGGATTTAGCTTTTTCATTTCATCTGATCCCAGAAACCCCAGGTGAACATGTATGTTGCATTCACCACATCCTTAGCCTGCATGGTAAACCTGATCCCCAGGGAGGTGGTGTGTTCTTTACCCTGTCAGGCCAAAGATTCTCCTTAAAAAGAAGAGTTATTGCACAGTCCCCTCCACAGCTTTCCTTGAGGTTGCCTCTGGATTCAGCCTCTGCTGGGCTGAGGCCTAACATCCATCATGACAAGGCCTGCTATGTCCAGAGCCCTTTAAAAACCACAGAATGACTATCTATGACTTCAGGCTGCTAGCATAGCTCCCTCCTGGGGACCTTCTGTTTTCCTGGATCCTTAAGGACTTTCTGCCCGTTGGAGCCTCATGGCTCATCTTCTCTCTGGATACGAAAGTTCTAGCTGCTCTGCATAGAGGTGAGAGGATGGGGAGGTTCTATCACTGAAACAGAGTGCCTGACTCTGGGAATCTATTGGTCAGATAGAGGAAAGAGGCCCAGAGAGGTGATGTAACTTTCCCAAGTTCAAGTTAGTAGCATGGGTGGGACTGAAATATGGTTCTGTGTTCTTTTTCACTCCATCACACCATGTCTCCCTAACCCCTAGGGTTTGCCTCTACTAAAATCTAGACTGAGATATAGAGAACAGACTGATCTGTCCTGTCCTGAGAGTCTTGGGACTCTGAAACACTACATTGGCAAGCAAGAATGAAACTGGGGGCTAAAACCAGCCCCAAATTATTGGGACTAATAGGAAACCTGTAAACAGAGAATTTGGTTCCTGCCCACCCCTCTCATCCCACATCCTGATTGGTAAGGAATGGGATAGGTGGCTGTTGTCTGCAGTGATGTGCAGCTATTATCCAGTAGAAAAAGTTTTAAATTCTTTTAACTTTGTAATAGTTGTTTTTGTGTTTAATCTTAGATTCAGACCTCTCATGGAGGGGCAAAGGTAGGAGGGACAGGAAGGGATGCCTGGGTAGAGGGAGGAATTTATGCTTGTATTTTTTAAACACAGGAATCAAGTCATAATTCCACTTAGTTGGAGTTAGAATAGGCAAGTGTTCCAACATTTCACCCTAGGATTCTCAACTGGCCAATGGTGAACATCCGTGGACATTGTTTGAGAATTCAGAACTGTACAGCTGGAGTTTCTATCAACTGGCAACAGAAACACCAGAAAGAAGCCAAGAAAATGACTCCGCCAAAGTTCTCCAGTGTTTAAACAACAACAAACAGTGAAAAATTCCTGCAGTAATGTGCTATGCATTATGTCTAAGTCCCTGGAACATATAAATCAGCTTGTGTCAATTTCTGTGGCAGAAGAAAAATATATGATTTAATAATAATAACAAAAACCCTACCCTTCCCCTCCCCCTCCACAAGAGACCAATGTTTGGACAGGAAAGTCTATAGGCTAGCAATTGAACTTCCTTACCCAATCTATGTGCTGATACTGATAACTCTGTGCATTTCTGCAAAGCTGTTGGTCTGGTGGAATTTGAAACCTGCTGAGTTCTGTGGACATGTAGGCATTCCAAAAATAGAGACAGATATCACTCTTCTGGGTCTTTCTAGAGATGACCTAGGTGGCCTTTATGGAAAAAAATGAGCATCTCATTTCCTGTTCGCTGCATGGGGAACTATCTGGGAAAGAAAGAGCTGGACTCGACGTCAGAGTTAATAGTGATTTAGTACATGAGTCATGGAAGAAAAGGAAACCTCCACTAGATAGTAAAATCGTATGTGATAGACCATATGTGTTGCTAACAAATTTTGCCAACCATCTCTTTTTCTGTTTCTCCATCCAACTTAAGCCCCTCCCCACATCCCACCTCAGTAATAGTATCATCAAACGCCCAGTTACTCAGGCCAAAAATTTAGGAGTTATTCCCTGAATCCTCTGTTTCAACTGCCCCCCTACCCCCATTTATCAGCACGTCCTTTCCTCTGCCTAAAAAACATCCCTATCTGCCCATTGTCCCCTATCTTCAATACTCTTATCCTAGCTAAAGCTACATTTCTCTCTCTCCTGGACTACTGTGCCTCTTAACTGGTATCCCTGCTTTTGTTCTTGCCCCTCCCCACCTACAGTCTATACTCTTTTTACAGACTAAATAAGACCTGTCACTCTCTTGCTTTAAACCCTCCAGTGCTTTCCTGTGGCATTTAGAACAAAATCCAAACTCTCTATCACAGCTCTCGAAGTCCTACATTTGATCTCTGCCTACCTCTCTTTTTCTCCAGCCACATGGGCCGTTTTGCAGTTCCTTGAACAGCCCACCTCTTCCTTGCCCGCTTCCCTAATGTTCTTTGAACTTTCTTTTCTGTTTGGAACAGTCTTGCCCAGATCTTCACGCATGAGGTCTTTATGAACGCGGCATTCTCAGTGAAAACCTTCCCTGGTTATCCTAAGTATCATCAAACCGCCGCCCCCTAAACCTCTCATCAGACAGATTAACACCTAGCATTAAAGATCAGTTTTTAACAAAGTTTCTGTCTCTTCCTCCCCCCTTCCCCCCCAGGAAGTAAGCTTTCTGAGAGCAGGAAACTTGTTTCTCTTGTCCACTTCGGCACCCCCAGCACCTACAGTGCCTGCTGCATTCCCTAAATAGGGCAGTCCCGGGCTGACGGATACGGCAGAGGCAACGATAATGCAAGGTGACAAGAGCCTGTCACCAACTCCCTCGGCGGTCGCGAGGCCGCCTCCTGCCGGAATAAAAGCGGCTCCTGCCCAGTCCAGGGCAGCGAGGCGGGCGGCCGAGAAGAAGCCGGGCGGAGCAAGGCCTGAGGCGGGCGGGAGGAAGGACTGGGGCTGCGAGCCTGGGCTGGACCGAGAAGACAGAACAGGGTCGTCAGGGGCCGAGAGCCGGAGCCGGCCGCGCCAGCGCCTCGGCTTCGCTTCCGGGTGAGGGGCGGGCGGGCGGAGCAGTTCCGGGGCGGGCGGCGGTTCCGGCTGTGCGGGCCGCGCCGCGGCTGCTAGTCCCGGGCGCGCGGAGGGCGCGAGCGGCGCGCGGGGGCTGAGGGGAGCGAGGCGGCGGCGTGGGGTCTTCTGGCCCCGGCGGCGGCCCATGGGGCGGGAGGCGTGAGGCCGCGGCCTGCCCGGGGCTCGGGGGGTGGGGGGACGGGGCGGGGAGATGGATAAACTGACCATCATCTCAGGATGTCTCTTTCTGGCCGCCGATATCTTCGCCATCGCCAGCATCGCCAACCCGGACTGGATCAACACCGGGGAATCCGCGGGTGAGCGAGCGGCAGGCGCGCGGGGCCGGGCGGGGGATTGGCTGAGGGCGAAGGGAGGGGAGGGGAGACCCGGCTCAGGAGAAGACGGGGCTGGAGGATGCGCGGCGGCGGCGGCCAGCCTGAGAAGAAGGGAGCGGTGAGGCGACCCGGGCTGCCTGGCCGAGGGGCTGGCGAAGGGGACACGCGGGGGACGGAGGGGAGCGGCACCATGGGCTGAGTGCGAAATGGCCGAGGGGCGAGGAGATCTGGACCGGGCTGATGGTCCTGGACCTGGGAGAGAGGGTGAAGGGAGAGCCGCCAACCTGAGGGACAGCGGAGGGGGCAACGAGCGTCGTCCTGGATTAAAAAAAAAAAAGTCCAGGTGAGAGACAGGAGGAAACCGATTTGGAGGAAACTGAGGCGCCTGTGAAAGAATTAGAAACCAGGCGGTGAGTCTGGGGCCCGGAGCGAGGCAGCCTGTGGGGTGTGAGAGTCCCCAGAGGGCTGACGGGCGACGAGAGGCCGAAAGGAGTCGGGGCCGACCGCTGACCCTCGTTTCCCCACCCTAAGAAGCGGCGTCCGGGATAGAGGTCCGGGCAGGACCGGGTTAATGGTGCCGCGAGAGCTGGTGGCGGTGGGGGCGCCGGATGAGAGCCTCAGACCCGCGCCCCTGCCCAGCCCCTGCCCAGCCCCTGCCCACTTGGCAGTGTTTGAGATGCATGTGGCTTCCGATTTTCCCTTTGAAGCCTATGTGGTTATAATTTTGCTTTATTTTAGGCCCCGGAGCTGTAATAATTCTAATAATAAACTTCATTTTATGGAGCATCTTTCATTCCAGCGCATCACAAAACGCTTTCGAGATCCTAATAGTAGTTACAAAATTAAGTAACACATTAGAGTTGTAGGCAGCCCAGTAGCCAACAGTGCCTGCTGTAACACCACCGAACTGTGGGCAGCAGCGACAAGGTGGTGCCCTCGGGAAAGAGGAAAGCATCTTTCTGAAGGGTATCCCAGGTGAATGCCTTTGCAGGATTTTTCCTGGCTTGGGCCACCAACTACACCCCCCACACACACACATACACACACACAGTCACTCACACTCACCCAGACCTGTAAGACCAAAAGTTTAATTAATGTAACAGCTGCCAGGAGAGCTGATGGGAGTAAAGGAATAAACTTCTTTTCTAACTGCTTGTTCAGTGCAGGTGAAGGGAATAATGAGAGTTGGGACTATCAGACTCCCTCCATGAATAATTTGTTGTAAGAATGTATCACTGTGCTGTCAGACTTACTTCTTAAGTATTGCTTATGATTCTGTATTTATCCTGCAGTATTTTTAGCTCTTAAAAAAAGCCGTGGCTGGGACATTTGTTGCTTCCTCCTCCTTTCTCTCCCCCATCTAGACCTAGTAACACAAAATCATGCTGTCAGATTTACTGGTTATTAAAATAACACTCTAAAAATTTCTGCTCCTTTTCTTGCCTATATAGTCATAGCAGAGCTCTTAAGTGTAAAACATATATGATTATTATGTGACCCTGTAGCAGTGTTAGCTATTGCTACAGTGGTAATGTTGCAGTTTATAAATGTATCAAATAAACTTTGTGCACTTTAAACATACACAATCTTCTATGTTAATTATATCTGTTTTTTAAAACTGTAAAACATATAAAGAAAATATCAGAATGATTTCAAATTTGGTGAAACTGCAGGCTTTGTTTCTGAAAATGTTAGTAATGTCACTGTTGCTAGTTGTGTGTGTGACATCCAGTTCCTGACTTGTTTTTAATCTGATTATGTGTTCAGTGACTCCTTTTGTAAAGAAGTTTCAAGTGGAATCCCAGTTTATAAAATAGACTGAATGTCCATGGGAAGGAAAGAGCTTAGAGAGGGAGGAAAGAGAGATAAGTAATCTCATAACTTCCCTGAGAAGATGTTATACTCTATTGTATTTGAAAGAAAACAAGAATAAGATGAATACAACTCCTTTAAATTAGGCAAAGTCATCAGCTGTGAGTTGCCTTGGAGATGGGAGGGACGGAAGTCCCAAGGTTTGAAAGAAGTAGAAAATGTTTGAAATAATAGTTGTGAGAGACAGCTGGAGACAATAGGATTATCTAGCAGCGTGGAGACTTCATTGAAGTCAGTGGTCATGAACATAAGTGTGATAACCGATCTATGCTTTGTTGACCCTCTGGTGGTGCTCAGCTACTCTGGCACCAGTGTATGATGAAAGCCAATAGACAGCTTCATTCAGAGTTGTGGTTTGCCAGATACATGCAACAAAATGACAGAGGAGCAAAAGTGTTTAAGGCATTGGTCAAAATATTGTAATGATGGCTCATTAAATCTCAACTGGATAAAGAGGAAAAGTGAAAAAGAAAGCTGTTATATATATTTTAGTCATTGAATACCAGATGGCATATGGTCAGTGGAATAGTTGACTTAGACCCATAGAGTTGAAGACTTCACTGAGAGTTATTGATACAGCAGAGTGGAAGGGCAGGGGATTGGGGACACAAAGTCCAGACTGTAACACTGGTGCTGTGTGGCTGAAGTAGGGGTGGAGGAGGTGATTTTTTTCCCCCCCTAAAAGTTTCCCTTGCCATCTCAAGATACCTTTCAGTTAAATATTCTGTGTTTAGCAAGAGGAATAAGAGGAGATAGTAAGAACACTGGAGATTTTTTCAAAATCATATCTACCCGATATTTCTTTCTTGTTTTCGTTTTTCTTTTTTTTTTTTCCTGGTCATGCCTTGTGGAGTTTTCGTTTCCCAGTCAGAGACTGAACCAGGGCCCTTGGCAGTGAGAGCATGGAACCCTAACCACTGGACTACCAGGGAATTCCCTGACCTGTATTTCTTAAGGTTAAATATGTCAGACAGGGAGCTCCCCCAAATTTAAAATGAATGAAGTGGTATGTTTCTTTGTTCACTTTTGTGCCTTTGCTTTGTGGTAAGATGTACCTGAATCTTGCCTAGTGTTTGAGCTTGAATGCTCACTGTACTTTTTACCTGAATAAACACATCTAGTCTTGAGTTAAAAAAAAAATCAGTGCAGAGTTACACTTTCTAGATCAATGAAACATTTACAGGAAGTTCAGTTAAGATTTCGGAGGTGGCAGGACTGGCTTTACACTGCTGCTGCTGCTGCTGCTGCTGCTAAGTCGCTTCAGTCGTGTCAGACTCTGTGCGACCCCATAGAAAGCAGCCCACCAGGCTCCCCCGTCCCTGGGATTCTCCAGGTAAGAACGCTGGAGTGGCTTTACACTAAGATCTGCAAAAAAGTGACTTTACCTGGCAGCAAAAAGTTAATATGTTGTTGATTCCCTTTGGTGCATTATACATCGTACTAAAAGTCTTGATTGTAATGTTTTTACTTTTTAAATGAACAAAGTATATTTTGAAAATAGAACTCCTGGAGCTGAAAGGTTCCTCAGAATGTAGTTTGAAAACCACTGCAGTAAACTAGAACGGAAAAGTTTAGGATTCAAATCCAAACCTTACCACTTAGTAGCTCTGTTACTTTGGTTGACTTACCTGGCCTTTCTCTATAGAGTTCCCCTTCTGTAAAATAGAGATAGCATCTCTGAGTTATTGTAATGATTGAGTTAAACCATGTAAAACATTTAGAACAGTGCCTGATACATAGTGCTCAGTAAAAGTTAGATATCATTGTATTGCTGTTCGAGTTTATAACAGGTGTCAGAATCCCAGTTTTGAAACCGAAGCTCAGAACTTATTACTGAGAACTGACACAATTTCTTTATTAGATGCTTGGAAGTGAGAAGACATCAAGGCTTAGCACAAGTCAAACAAATTTGTCTTCCCTCTTGGCTTTGGACTCCACCATCACCGTTTCTCCTCTTTAGCCTCTCATCTCCAACTCCTAGTCTCTGTACTCCTCAGCTTCTACTTGAACTACCACAAAAGGAAATGAAATATCCCAAAACAAAAAGCTGAGTAAAATAACTTCCTTAAATCTCAACTAATAAACTATATTACTATAACATTATGAGCCATGTTTCATGCTGGAAGCTTTTTGGGTTTTGTTTTTTTTTTTTTACCATTTTTTAAGACTTTTTTTTTTTGGCTATGCTAGTTCTTCGTTGCTGCACGTGGGCTTTCTCTAGTTGCAGTGAGCAGAGGCTCCTCTTCGGCTCGATACTCTTCTTGTGGTGCGTGGACTGCTCATTGGGGTGGCTTCTCTTGTTGCAGAGCCTGGGATCTAAAGCATGTGGGCTTTAGTAGTTGTGGCTTACAGGCTTGGTTGCCCCACAGCATGTAGAATCTTCTTGGAGCAAGAATCAAACCCATGTCCCCTGCATTGGCATGCTCAATCATGTCTGACTCTGCAGCCCCATGGACTCTAGCATGCCAGGCTCCTCTTGTCCCTGGGATTTTCCTGGCAAGAATACTGGAGTGGGTTGCCATTTCTTCCAGGGGATCTTCCCAGCCTAGGGATTGAACCAGTGTCTCCTGCATTGGCAGACAGATTCTTTACCACTGAGCCACCTGAGAAGTCCCGTACTGGCAGTTTTTTATTTGTTTTTGTAGTATTGGCCCAAATACAGAGAAACTATATTCCTTTAATTTTCATTTGTGTGTGATAGCATTTCCTGAATTTGTTCTAATAGCTTGTGGATGATGCACAAACTTTTAAACATATGATGACTGCCACTCCCTTTTTTTTTTTTTATTTGGTTGAGTGATTTGTAGGACCTTAGTTCCCCAACCAGAGATTGAACCCAGGCCATGGCAGTGAACACCCCAATTCCTAACCACTGGACCACCAGTGAACTCTAAAGATACAGTGTAACAGAAATAGATGTCGTTTGTATGGGGAATATACATGGGGGGATACTTTAGTAAGGACCTTCAGGAGTTTCTGTTAATGTAATAAAAATATTAAATGATAGTAAATATAATGGCAGAATTACATTAATTCTGCTATACTAGGGTCAAATTTCTACTGGTTACTGGAACTCAATATCGAGACAATATTTTATGTAGTGCTTTATAGTTTTTGAAGCACTTTGACATCTGTGACTTGATTTGATTCCCTAGGGTTCTTATATTTGGCCAGTGTTAAGTAGTCATTTCTACATTTTGCCCCATAAGTCGGTGTTTCGCACATGAGATTTGAGTTTCCGAGTTGCAAAGTCCCCCTTCAAGAACACTACCTATGTAGGAATTTGTGCACACATCAGTGGCTAAAATTTTTGCCAGAATACAGAAGAGGTAAAAGAGATTTGGGTTTCAGTATTAAAGGGATGTCCTGTACTTTGTACAATTACCTTAACCTCACAATTACTGTTTTCTCATCCCTCAAGAGACAAATTTTTAGTGAAAAAAAAATTTTTAAACAAGATCAACAAAGCTGCTCCTGATAAATATAAGTGATCTAGAGATCTTTTACTGAGGCATCATTCCTCTATGGCACAGATTTCAGTGACCATTTAGGATTGTGCGTGCTCAGTCGCTTCAGTCGTGCCCGGCTCTTTGTAACTACGGACTGTAGCCTGCCAGGCTCCTCTGTCCATGGGATTCTCCAGGCAAGAATACTGGAGTGGGTTGCCATGCCCTCCTCCAGGGGATCTTCCTGACCCAGAGATCAGCCCTGTGTTTTCTGCGTTGTAGGTAGATTTTCTACTGCTGAGCCACTGGGGAAGCCTGACCGTTGAGGATTATTATCATCCTAGATGGATTCACTCACTGTACTTTATGAAGATTTCCAACTGTTTCCCAGGAGTCTTCTAGCACATGAAGGAACTTGAACCTCTTCCTTATATCTAAGCAAAATTTTTCTCTCTAGAATTGGTTCTCTTATTCAGATTGTAGTCTGTCATAGTGTATTTATTCCTGAAAATACCTTTACTCTTGTTCTTTTTAAAATTAGATTGGATGTGAGAGTTTTTAAGGAGTCTCATTATCATCCTCTTCCCTATTTATATTGTGAACTAACTGAGAAAAAAAGAATAAGATAATTAGCCAAAATATTATTTAATATTGATAAAGAGGATATTGGAGAATGTGACTTATATCCTTGGACAAGTAACTTCCTCTTGAAAGTGAAAGTCACTCAGTCAGTCGTGTCTGACTCTTTGCAACCCCATGGACTGTCCATGGAATTCTCTAGGCCAGAATACTGGAGTAGGTAGCCTTTCCCTTTTCCAGCTTCCTCTTACTGGGCCTCAAAATGAACAGACTTAATTGTCCAATCCCAGGCAGGATTGGGGGACCTGCACTGTAGGACTTCCAGTGGGAAAGAACGAAAGAGATGGGTGCTCCCTTTAGGCAACTTGCTCCTAAGGGCAAAAAGTTGGACCACTTATGCCCAGTTTTTTATCTCAAACTGCCAGTCAAATGAAATCATTCCTCCTGACCTGAGAAAGATTGAGTGAGGGGACACAGATAAACTTAGATGTTCTTAACAGCCATACCTCCACCCCACCTCTCATGGATAAAAACATCAGAAGTGGGAAGAAAGCCTTAGCAGGTTGAAACCTAGGAGATGGCTAACCTTTTGCAAGGAAGAATTTTCTTTTTTCTCAAGTATGAAAACTGGCAGATGATTGAGAAAGATGAGGAAGGGTTTCATTTCCCATTCTGTTACCCACTACTCTCTCCACAGAAAATCCTGGTAAACCTCAGATAGGACACTGTGGGCTTGACATCTGTCACGTAAGAGTTCAAGATCTTTAGGTAGATCCTAGCCTATACGTTGGCAGCCTTTGGTTTAAAACATTAAAATTACAAGCTTCCAAAGCACATCTGTTATTAAATAGTAGAAAATTATTAAATGATAAGCCCTTTTCCTGAACTGTGACAACTTCGGTAAGCAGAGTTGGTTTGGTGTGAAGGAGCTTTGTACCATCCTTTGTTAAACAAACTAAACTGTCTAGAACTTTGTCGTGTTAATCATTTTGGACATGACTTGCAGAGGACAGAACTGGCTTACCTCAGAGAGCAAAAATCTTGAGATTGTGCTCGTCTTTAACTTAAAAAGCATTAACAAAACTTCTTCAATGGCCTTTTGAGTCTTTTTCCAGGAAATTTCTTTTTTAAAACAGCTTTTTTGAGATATAATTTCATTAACCGTAAGATGCACCTATTTAAAGTGTACAATGAAGTGGTTTGTATAACCATAAAGTTGTGCCACAGTCAATTTTAGAACATTCTCAGTACTCCAAAAAGAAACCCCAGATCCCTTCGCCATCACCCCCCAACTTCCTAGTTCTTAGGCAGACTGCTTTCTGTCTTTGTAGATTTGCTTATTCTGGATATTTCCTATAAATGGAATCATGCAGTGTGTGGTCTTTTGTGATTGGCTTATTTCACCTAGCATAATGTTTTCAGTGTTCATCCATATTATAGCAAATATCAGTAGTTCATTTCCTCTTACTGCCAAATTGTGTGGTGAATCCCAATTTATTTATCCATTCATCAGTTGATGGATATTGGGGCCAGTAAATTTCTTTGCCTTCCAAGAATACCACTTCTTCATAATGGTAAAGTGGTATAAAATTTTTTACTTGTTTTTTTAAAAAAAGTAAATCATCAGTATTATTTATTTCAACATATCAAATAAGAGCTTTGAATAAAAATTCAAAGACCAGTCTTTTTACAGTGTTCACAGGTCATACTTGAAGCTTGAAATAATTTATAATACTGTGAATTTCACAGCATAATCCAGATTTTCCAATTTGAGATGAGATTTCCTGGACAAAACGTTTATTTTTATTTTTACAACCTTGGTTCCAAAAAGCCCCTCTTTTTACTATTATCAACAGAGATGTAGGCACTTCAGGATAAAGGATGTAAACTAGTTGACTTAAAAGATTTGGTGAAGGGGAATTTGGGACCAAGAACATAGACAGAAGTCATGAGAGAGTAGAAAAATCTAAGAGGAGGGGAATTCTGAAAAAGGTATTACAAAGTGATGACAGCCGTTGCATTTATTATACTGACCAGACTTGTTGAGTTCTTCCTCACTTGGCTGCCAGAACCCCTTTCAAAGCTGGCACAGTAAGAGTAATATACATCAGTCCTCCACTGTTCAGCTTAGTATAAACCTAAAATAGTTCTGTTGTTAACCCCTTTCCTCATAAATGTTGAGTTTGTATTGGAGTTTTAGTGCAGTAAAATAGTCCCATGAGATTTGAGTCAGACATACCGAGATTTGGTTTTTTGATTCCCTTTTTATGAATTTTATGATTTGGGGCATGTAATTTGATTTCTTGCCTATAAAATTGGAATTAATATATTTATCTCAAAGGATGGTTGTGAGAAAATAAAATATAGCATATGAAGAATTAGCACATGGCCTAATATATAGCAAATGCTCAAATGTTAGTCATTGTTCTATGAAAGGTCAAAACATCCTAATTTTAAAATGTTTCCCTTTTGTATTATCTGTTTTATTTATTTACTTGTGTCCTGCCTTGTTCTAAAAAGAGATTTAAGTGTGTCTGTGGTGAATATTTCTGAAATCCAGCTTGGGGAAGGGAGCTTTGCAGGAATACAGACTGTGAAGTCAGTTGTAGTGGTAATGTAAACTTCATGGGGTATATGTAAGTACCAAAACCAAGGAATGCATGAGTTTATATGTTTCTGGAATAGACTAAAGAGGTTTTCTAAGTGAAAGACAGCCTACCATAGTGGAAAGAACACACAGGTTTTGGGCTAGATCAACATGTAGTCAGATCCCAGTCCCACAATTCACTAGCCATGTAATTGATCTTAGACAAGTTGTAGTTGATGATTTTTTTATTAATCAAAATTATATCATTCAGATGTGGCTAATACATCTTGTAGAACTTATAATTGCTGCACAGGTTCTGACCCCAACTTTCTGTTCTCCTGTATATTAAAGATTGACTGGTTTGCAAAGTGACTGAAAACAAATATGTTAAAGAATAGTATCTGCAGTGAATTATGAAAATCATATATTTCCCAAATTATTTTTAAAGGACTATAGTGATCTGTAAAGCTTTCAGTTAGAGTATAGTCAAAGAGTCTCACCTCAAAGGCTGAAAATAAGTTTGAAATATCTGGGATAGTTGTTTCTTGATAGAAACCTGGCAAATAGTACAACTGAAAATTGTTCATTTATGAAATAAAATTTCTTCTAGTTGTCATTAGCTTCTTCAATGTACCTGTGAGTTTATGAATTTTTCCATACCCCATTTCAGTGTGTACTTAAGCAGTAGGCCATATTACATAATCTTACAGGGGAAATTTAGACATGTAATAAAGTATTACTGTTCATGAAATTATTGTTATTGAGTTATAAATAGCTTAATCATGCAACTTGAAGGGATAATTGTTTACATAGTGACCTTGTTTTATATCCTCTGAATAACCCAATAAATTAGGTTGTACAGTGACGGCAGTGATAATATATAGGTGTAAATTTCATTTTCATCTACAACTTTACTTATTTATGATGATTTACATAAATATAACATTCATACTTTTTTAATTGTCAGAATGTTTTATTTCAAGCTCTGAAGTTACACGTTTTTCCAGGTACTTTTTAGAATTCTTTGCCCAGCTAGCAAATAACTACTGATAAGTTTGATGCTTAAAAAGCATGGTACACTTGGTAATAGATTATGGGTAGTGGTAACATTATTTTATTGTTTATTGACTGTAGACTGATGAAAAGATAATATTTGGCAAAGCTATTGTTGGAATAGCTAACTAACACAACATTGTTAAAATAGAGGGGTTAGCTAAGAGCATGAAAGAAACTAAGGATCCTTGAAAATGAAGGTGAAAAAGTGAAAATGTTAGTTGCTCAGTCGAGAGTCTGACTCTTTGTGACATCATGGACTGTAGTCCGCCAACTTCTCTGTCCATGGAATTCTCCAGGCAAGAATACTGGAGTGTATAGCCACTCCCTCTAGGGGATCTTCCTGACCCGGAGATCGAACTTGGGTCTTCTGCATTGCACGCAGATTCTTTACAGTCTGAGCCACCAGGGAAGCCCAATATTTAGCAAACGTATTGTTGAAATAGTAGAGAGGTTAAATAAGAGAATGAGGGAACCTAAAGATCAATAACATACCTCTCTAAAATTTATGTATTCCCTCATTAGCTGTAAGTCACAGCTAAATTAAATATCCTTACTGGAAATGCCATGGGCAAGTAGAATGAAATAGTCCTTTGGGATTTATTGCTTTAGAGTTGACAAAAAAGCATAAAGATTTGGGTGTTGCTATCAATGATACTTACATGTATTTATGAATATGTATAAACCAGAATGTATAGTTTACTTACATGACATTTCAGTTTATGACTTCGGTTTTGAAGCAAACTGACAGTTCTTTGAATTGCTTTTTTTTCTTTTTAATTGAGATAAAAAGACTGCACTTTTTGTGTGTTTCTTTTTACTAGCTTTGCTATAAATAAAAGGTCACATTTGGTATTTTGACACTTGGCGTTGTGTATATTGAGCAAAAAGGCAGCTGTTGACTTTTAATATAGATCTGTTCAACAGAAACCGTATGATGCTATCATTAGAGATTTTAAAAAGTAAAGAAAATACAGTTGGTTGGGTCAAGTAAGAAAATGGGAGAGGAGAATTTCACTGAGTCTCCCCATTTGTGGTATATTCACAGTAAGTTATTTACCTGAAACATTATTGGGTCTACTTTCAGCTATAATACAGAAATTTTTTTCAAAAATAGGACATGTTCAAAGTAAGGCAAAGATCTCCAAGGCCATTTCATTTATGACCATTTCATTTATAAAGTACCATCCATTTTAATAAATCTTTCATTTACTGTGAGTATTCCTTAAATCTTCATGTAGATATTTCCTACACCATTGTACTTTATTACAGACAGTCTCACAATAAATGCTTTTTAAGATATGTGTGGTCTGTAAGGAACTGTACTAAATATTCTGAGGGATTTCTTTTAAGTGAATGAAAAAGTATTTTATCCTTGGGGAACCTGTAAAGTGTTTGGGAAGATTCATTTCAGTTCATTTCTATACATCACTGCTTAATTTATCTTTCTAAAGGATAGGATGGTAATATTAAATAGTTGCAAATACTTATAAGTACTTGCTTTATGACAGCTACTTTTCTAGACACTTCTTACATGTGTGAACCAATTTAATCCTCACAACATCCCTAAGTGCTGCTATTAGCCCCACAGAGATAAAAAGAAATTAACTTGCCCAGGGTCACACAGCTGCTAAGTGGAAAAGCTGAGATTTGGATCTAGCTCCAGAGTCCTGGCTTTTAACCACTGCATATGTTTGGACCAGAAACCTTCAGTGACCCTTCATCTACCATAGCACAGAAGGCCCTTAATGATCTTCACAACATGCCTCTGGCTTGTCTTTCCAACTTTTGATCCTACTTTTTCCCTACGTCGATCTACATTCCAGCCCCTCTGTATTACTTTCGGTTTCCTAAATATAATCTGTAATCCCTTTCAGTTCAGTTGCTCAGTCGTGTCCAACTCTTTGAGACCCCATGAATTGCAGCACGCCAGGCCTCCCTGTCCATCACCAACTCCCGGAGTTCACTCAGACTCACGTCCATCGAGTCAGTGATGCCATCCAGCCATCTCATCCTCTGTCGTCCCCTTCTCCTCCTGCCCCCAATCCCTCCCAGCATCAGAGTCTTTTCCAGTGAGTCAACTCTTCACATGAGGTGGCCAAAGTACTGGAGTTTCAGCTTTAGCATCATTCCTTCCAAAGAAATCCCAGGGCTGATCTCCTTCAGAATGGACTGGTTGGATCTCCTTGCAGTCCCAGGGACCCTCAAGAGTCTTCTCCAACACCACAGTTCAAAAGCATCAGTTCTTCGGCACTCAGCTTTCTTCACAGTCCAACTCTCACATCCGTACATGACTACTGGAAAAACCATAGCCTTGACTAGATGGACCTTTGTTGGCAAAGTAATGTCTCTCTGTCTAGGTTGGTCATAACTTTCCTAAGTAGTCTCTTTATTCATCTCTAAATCTTTGTTTATTCTCAGTGTGATGCTCTTTCATGCTTAGCAGTTCCTGTCGGTTTGGTGTCCTACCCATCTTCCAAGCATGTGTCAACTACTGTCTTCATAAAAATCTTTTTTGATCCCCTCCCTCACATGACTTTTCCCTCGTGTGTGTTTTTCATGGTAGCATATCTGTATTATGGTTATTTGTATGTTACTTTCCCTGCTTTCTAGTGTAGATTTTTAAAGTTTTATAAGAATAGGACTTCCTCCATGGCTCAGTGTTAAAGAATCCACCTGCCATTGCCAGAGACACAGATTTATTCCCTGGTCTGGGAAGATCCCACATGTCGTGGAGCAACTAAGCCCACACACCACAACTATTGAGCGTGTGCTTTATACTGAGCCACAACTACTGAGCCCACGTGCCACAACTGCCGAAGCCTGCACACTCTAGAGCCTCTGCTCCACAATGAGATGCCTTCACACTGCAACTAAAGAGTAGCCCCCACTCTCCACAACTAGAGAAAAGCCCACGCAGCATCGAAGACCCAGCACAGACAAAAATAATTTTTAAAATTTTATATATAAAAAAAGAACCGGGCATAAAATTCATTGATCTCTGTACCTTAGCACTCACAAAAATTTGCACTTGGCAGGAAAGAGGAAGTGTTATGGTTGACACTAAGTCTTTAAACTTGGAGTAGGGAACAGAATTGGGAACTTTGGACAGTGAGCCACTTTAAGGGCAAAAGTGATGATTTTGGTTTAGAGGTTATATTTCAAGTGAGAGTAGAATATCGAAGCAGAAAGGGGCTAATCAGGAAAGAGGGATTTGGCATCCCTAGTTGTCTCTCATTTTCACAAATATGATATTTATATTTTAATGGTTTTCTTTAAATAGCTGTATGTCTACAAAATTCATAATTTTTTTACATGTTGTCAGTTGGTTTTTATTTTGGAAAGTAAGGTCCAGCTACTGTCTAGTTATTCCCAACTTTGAAAAATTATTTTAAGATGAAAGTTAATTTGTAGGTTGATTAGTTGATTCTCTGGGTCAATACGGAAATTAGATTACTAGGCTAGTCAGTAAGACCATGTCATGACTGAACTATTTACTTCTGTATTAAAAAACATAGTAGAAAGCAATACAGTTACTGATAAAAAACCTTTTTAAAAGTTAAAAAGTAGAAATAGCTTGTATCTCTGATCCTTTGTCAATTTGACTTTAAAACATGAGATTTTTTTCTATGTGACAAAAGTGCTTCACTGAGATTCTTCTTAACATTTGTCAACAATATTTTGAGTCATTTTTTACTTACAAATCGCCCTGGCAGAGGAAGAAAAAGAAGACTTGCAGAAAATGTATGTTTAAGAGATTTCTTGAGATAGAATATCCAGAGATAGAATTAACTCAGTGGAGATGAGGAAGATTTGTATGAGTGCATGAATGTATGTGTGATTTGTGTGGTGTGTGATGGTAGGAAGTAGACATGGGGAAGATAAGGAACTTATAGTGGATGAATGATCTCTCCATGGTAAAGTAAGTGATACAGAATAAGCTGGATCCAATGTTCCTCATCCAACCCTCATGAGAGGGACTGTTAGTCCTGGCTAGTATGGTTACTGTTTGTTAAAGGTCTCTATGAATGAATGGAATAAGGAGGAAAATAGTATTTTGTGTGTCAGTAGGGGTACAAATGGTACAAATTAATTGTTTTTAACTTGAAGAGTATTTCTGTTGATACTTGGCTTCTAATTTAGGCTTTGCTGTAGATGTTTTGTTTGTGCTTGAAAAATTACTTGAATGCTTTTTCTTTATATTTTTCCCAACAAAAAAATAGTTCCAAGCTCCTCTTTCACCATCCATCTCTTGATTTAAAATAAAAGTGGGTGTATATGATATCATATATTGAATTCTTGGGAAATTATTAATAAAGATGTTGTGAAAGGAATACGGGTGTGAAGCCAGAATTCAGTTCAAATTCTGGCTCTGCCACTTTTGAGCTATGTGGCTTTAGACTTCTTGCTTGACCTCTGAGTTTAGTTTCCTCATCCGTTTGTTTTGTTCAATTGCTCAGTCGTGTCCGACTCTTTGTGACCCCTTGGACTGCAGCACCCTAGGCTTCCCTTTCCCTAACTATCCCCCAAAAGTTTGCTCAAACTCATGTCCATTGAGTCAATGATGCCATCCAACCACCTCATGCTCTGGGGCCTCCTTCTCTTCCTGTCCTCAATCTTTGTGGCATTAGAGTGTTTTCCAGTGAGTCAGCTCTTTGCATCAGGTGGCCAAATTATTGGAGTTTCAGCCCAGCATCAGTCCTTCCAGTTAATATTCAGGACTGATTTCCTGTAGGATTGACTGGTTAGATCTCATTGAAGTCCAAGGGACCTTCAAGAGTCTTGTCCAACACCACAGTTCAAAAGCATCAATTCTTCGGTGCTTAGGCTTCTTTATAGTCCAACTCTCATATCCATACATGACTACTGGAAAAACCGTAGGTTTGATTATATGGACCTTTGTAGGCAAAGTGATGTCTCTTTAATATGCTGCTTAAGTTTGTCATAGCTTTTCTTTCAAGGAACAAGCGTCTTATAATTTCATGGGTGCAATCACTGTCCACAGTGATTTTGGAGCAAGAAAATAAAGTCTGTCACTGTTCGCATTGTTTCCCCCATCTGTTTGCCATGAAGTGATGGGACCGGATGCCATGATATTCGTTTTTTGAATGTTGAGTTTTAAGCTAACTTTTTCACTCTCCTCTTTCACCTTCATCAAGACGCTCTTTAGTTCCTCTTCGCTTTCTGCCATAAAAGTAGTGTCATCTGCATATCTGAGGTTATTGATATTTCTCCCAGCAGTCTTGATTCCAGCTTGTGCTTCTTCCAGCCCAGCGTTTCTCATGATGTACTCTACGTATAAGTTAAATAAGCAGGGTGACAATATACAGCCTTGATGTACTCCTCTTCTTATTTGGAACCAGTCTGTTGTTCCATGTCCAATTCCAACTGTTTCTTATTGACCTGCATACAGATTTCTCAAGAGGCAGGTCAGATGGTCTGGTATTCCCATCTCTTTCAGAAATTTCCAGAGTTTATTGTGATCCACATAGTCAAAGGCTTTGGCTTAATCAGTAAAGCAGAAACAGATGTTTTTCTGGAACTCTCTTTGCATTTTCGATGATCCAGCAGATGTTGGCAATTTGATCTCTGGTTCCTCTACCTTTTCTAAAACCAGCTTGAACATCTGAAAGTTCATGGTTCACATACTGTTGAAGCCTAGCTTGGAGAATTTTGAGCATCACTAGATTGGAGAAGACAATGGCACCCCACTCCAGTACTCTTGCCTAGAGAATCCCAAGAACGGAGGAGCCTGGTAGGCTACAGTCCATGGGGTCGCAAAGAGTCGGACACAGCTGAGCGACTTCACTTTGACTTTTCACTTTCATGCATTGGAGAAGGAAATGGCAACCCCCTCCAGTATTCTTGCCTAGAGAATCCCAGGAATGGGGGAGCCTGGTGGGCTGCCATCTCTGGGGTTGCAGAGAGTCAGACACGACTGAAGCGACTTAGCAGCAGTAGCAGCAGAGTATGAGATGGGTGCAATTGTGTGGTAGTTTGAGCATTCTTTGGCATTGCCTTTCTTTGGGATTGAAATGAAAACTGACCTTTTCCAGTCCTGTGGCCACTGCTGAGTTTTCCAAATTTGCTGGCATATTGAGTACAGCACTTACACATTATCATCTTTCAGGATTTGAAATAGCTCAACTGGAATTTCATCACCTCCACTAGCTTTGTTCGTAGTGATGCTTCCTAAGGCCCACTTGACTTCACATTCCAGGATGTCTGGCTTTAGTTGAGTGATCAGCCATCATGATTATCTGGGTCATGAAGATCTTTTTTGTACAGTTCTTCTGTGTATTCTTGCCACCTCTTCTTAATGTCTTCTACTTCTATTAGGTCCATACCATTTTTGTCCTTTATTGAGCCCATCTTTGCATGAAATGATCCCTTGGTATCTCTAATTTTCTTGAAGAGATCTCTAGTCTTTCCCATTCTGCTATTTTCAGAGGCAGACTTTAATTTTGGGGGCTCCAAAATCACTGCAGATGGTGACTGCAGCCATGAAATTAAAAGACGGTTACTCCTTCGAAGAGAAGTTAGGACCAACCTAGAGAGCATATTAAAAAGCAGAGACATCACTTTGCCGACAAAGGTCCATCTTGTCAAAGCTATGATTTTTCCAGTAGTCAGGTATGCATGTGAGAGTTGGACTATAAAGAAAGCTGAGTGCCAAAGAATTGATGCTACTGAACTGTGCTGTTGCAGAAGACTCTTGAGAGTTCTTTGGACTGCAAGGAGATACAACCAGTGCATCCTAAAGGAAATTAGTCCTGAATATTCATCGGAAGGACTGATGATGAAGCTGAAACTCCCATACATTGGCCACCTGATACAAAGACCTGACTCATTTGAAAAGACCCTTATGCTGGGAAAGATTGAAGGCAGAAGGAAAGGGGGATGACAGAGGATAAGATGGTTGGATGGCGTCACCGACTCAATGGGCATGAGTTTGAGTAAACTCTGGGAGTTGGTGATGGACAGGGAGGCCTGTGGTAATGCAGTCCATGGAGTCGCAAAGAGTCAGACAGGACTCAGCAACTGAATTGAACTGAACTGATATCTTTGCATTATTCACTTAAGAAGGTTTTCTTATCTCTCCTTGCTGTTCTTTGGAACTCTGCATTCAGATGCATATAACTTTCCTTTTCTCCTTTGCCTTTCGATTCTCTTTTCTCAGCTATTTGTAAGACATCCTCAGACAACCATTTTGCCTTCTTGCATTTCTTTTTCTTGGGAATGGTTTTGGTCATAGCCTCCTGTACAGTGTTATGAACCTCTGACCATAGTTCCTCAGGCACTGTTTCTCAGATCTAATCCCTTGAATCTGTTTTTCATTTCCTCTGTGTTCATAAGGGATTTGATTTGGATCATGCCTAAATAGCCTAGTGGTTTTCCCTACTTTCTTCAATTTTAAGTCTGAATTTTGCAATAAGGAACTCTTGATCTGAGCCACAGTCAGCTCCCAGTCTTGTTTTGCTGACTGTATAGAGATTCTCCATCTTTGGCTACACAGAATATAATCAGTATATTCAATCAGTATAATCAGTCTGATTTTGGTATTGACCATTTGGTGATGTCCATGTGTAGAGTCATCTCTTTTGTTGTTGGAAGAGGGTTGCTGTGACCAGTGCGTTCTCTTGGCAAAACTTTGTTAGCCTTTGCCCTGCTTCATTTTATACTCCAAGGCCAAACTTGCCTGTTATTCTAGGTATCTCTTCACTTCTTACTTTTGCATTTCAGTCCCCTATGATGAAAAGGACATCTTATTTTGGTGTTAGTTCTAGAAGGTTTTGTGGATCTTCATAGAACCATTCAGCTTCATCTTCTTCAGCATTACTGGTTGGGGCGTAGGCTTGGATTACTGTAATGTTGAATGATTTGCTTTGGAAATGAACTGAAATCATTCTGTCATTTTTGAGATTGAACCCCAAGTATTGCATTTTGGACTCTTTTCTTGACTATGAGAGCTACTCCATTTCATCTGTGTTAAATTCGCTCATTCCTGTCCCTCCTCCCTGAGAGCATTGTCTTCTACAAACACAAAACCTGGAAGTGGTTGAGGAAGATGGAACCTCCTAACCATTGTTTGGGGTGGAGTCGGTGTTCCGGAAGTATATTGGGTTGGGCCAGTTAGGACAGGACGCACTGGACTTTTAGCTGCATTGTGCCTGCTGGGTGTCTGTCCAGGAATGGGAATAGCTGGGTAGAAGGCAGAGAAGGGGGCTTCCCTGGTAGCTCAGCTGGAAAAGAATCCACCTACAATGCAGGAGACCCCGGTTTGATTCCTTGGTCAGTAAGATCCTCTGGAGAGGATACCCACAAGTATTCTTGGGCTTCCCTGGTGGCTCAGATAGTAAAGAATCTGCCTGCGATGCACAAGACCTGGGTTTGATCCCTGGGTTGGGAAGATTCCCTGGAGAAGGGCATGGCAAGCCACTCCAGTATTCTTACCTGGAGAATCCCCATGGACAAAGGAGCCTGGCAGCTACAGTCCATGAGGTCACAAAGAGTCAGACACAACTGAGTGACTAAGCACAGCACAGCACATTCCTGTCCACTTAGTTTACTCATTACTAAAATGTTGATGTTCACTCTTGCTATCTCCTTTCGATTTACCTTGATTCATGGACCTCATATAGTCACCAAAAGCAATCTGATTTTTTTTCAACTCGGATATATCACTGTGTTAGACCTGGTTGCCCATACCATTTTTACCATACATGCCTGATACTTAATCTGGATTCCTGTCTTCTTCCTTCCAGTTTAGTGCACTAAGAGAAAAAAAAATACCAGGCAGCCTATTTATTATGTATTTATTTGGTTTTGGCTGCCCTGAGTCTTCATTGCTGCAGGCAAGCTTTTGCTAGTGGCGGTTAGCGGAGGCCACTCTTGGTTGCAGTGTGCAGGCTTCTCCTTGCTGTGACTTCTCTTGTTACAGTGCATGGGTTCTAGGGTATACAGGCTTCAGTAGTTGTGGTGTATAGGCTTCATTGCTCCTCAGCATGTGGAATCTTCCCAGACCAGGGATCAAACCCATGTCCCCTGAATTGGCAGGTGGATTCTTAACCACTGGACAACCAGGGAGTCTCAGGTAGCCTATTTAAATGCTTATATACAAGTTATGTTCTGCATATTAAAGGTAACATGTATTTGGGGATTTTCCAGTAATGATGATAGAACATACTAAACCATATTTATGTCAACCTTTTTACTGTAACATTTGCTGAGTGCACTATGGATGTAGTCTGTGGCCCAAGAATAGATTTTCCCCTAACCAGCCAACTGTATAAGCCATGACCTTGACCTCCTTAGTTGAAGTTAGTAACCAAGTATAAAGTAAAAGTAAAGTAAAAGTAAAGGATGATTGATAATCACAGGTAACCTATAATTTGTTATAGTTCTATTCGTTTGCTTATTATGAGACATAAATGAGAAACTCTGTATTTTCCTATCCTGTAGATAAAATAATTATATTGAGAGTTTAAATTTTTTAAATCGTTAATTGAATCACTGAAAAAACCATAGCAATGAATCTTCTTTAAATAACAGATGTATGTAGGCATGTAAGATCACCTTTAGGACTCCCACTCTCACAAGATTTAGTGGGTTAGGGTCAGAAAACAAACTCTTATGTTGAAGTGTTGCTGGTATAGGACTAACTCCCAAAGCTTTCTATCAGGAGTATTGCCTACTAACCATCCAGCAGGTAGTTATCATCCATTAACCATTTAGATTCACACTAGTAGCCAGTAAGATGCTTGCTTTAAGTGGACCACCTTGTATTTAAGATTTTATTTTTTTGACTTTCAAGTTTTATTTTTTAAATTGGAGTATAGTTGATTTTCAGTGTCATGTTAGTTTCTGCTCTACAGCAAAGTGAATCAGTTATGCATACACATATATCCATTCTTGTTATAGATTCTTTACCCATATAGGTCATTACAGAGTATTGAGTAGAGTTCCCTGTGCTATATAGTAGGTCCTTATTATTTATCTATTTTATCTCTAGTAGTGTATATTGGAGAAGGAAATGGCAACCCACTCCAGTATTCTTGCCTGGAAAATCCCATGGATGGAGGAGCCTGGTAGGTCCATGGGGTCGTAAAGAGTCGGACACGACTGAGCGAATTCACTCACTCACTCAGTGTATATATGTCAATTCCAATCTCCCAATTTATCCCTCACCACTTAAGATTTTAATTAATGTTATTGTGAATATCTCCAGAGTTATCAGGGAGGTTTGGTGCATTTTGGTTTTTCCTACTGTGCTGTTTCTTTTTTTATTTTTGTCTCTGTTAAGTTGTTGGCCAGTGCGTTTGTTCTCTTTGTTAGCCTAGAGTTAATGAAAATACTTAAATACTTTTCCCATAAATACTTAAATACTTTACCCCATATATATCGCCTCCTTTTGCCTTCTGCCCTCCCTCTTTAGGAACTTGTGGCAAATCCCCAACTTGACCATTCAAGCAGTTCACATCCAGTTGAAAAAGTCTGGGTTGCAAATGTCATCAGCCATCCCAAATGGTGCAGTTCCCAGTGACTTTTCTTGTATCCCCTTAGATATATAACCAAAGACCTCTAATGTGGTTAAGGGCTCCAATTTTCTGATTTGGGAAGAGGCTTAAAGTCTGTAGTCCCCAAATAGTAAGAACACCGGGTGACTGGTTCAAATGCAGGAGATGTTACATTAGTTAAGTGACTAATAACGCAGACTCTGGAATCCGGATTCAAAGTCTCCCTGTGCTGTTTGCTAGTGGCATGGTCTTGGCTGACATGCTTCAGAGGCCTCTTTAAAGGTTAAAGCATCATGTGTATAAAATAGTGCTTGGCACATAGCACTGCGTGTCAACTAAAATTGATGGGACTGACTTTCGGAGATTCTTTGCTATAATCTTTTCAATAGTCACAGGCAGTTATCTTAAAATTGATCATAAATGCTGTGTAGTTTTTGGTTGTAGATATAAATGTCACCATACTAGAATATAGAATCTAGCCCATGTACAAATGGACATTTTTTTTTACCTCATATAAAGAATAATACCACTATAATGAAATGCTAAAAGAAAGCTTTGCTTGAACCATGTATATGTTTCACATACTCACAAAAAATAAAAATGATAGCAAGAAAGTAAGTCCTACTGTTGAGTACAAATTGAAACCAGTGAGCCTAACTGTATTTCAGATTGATAATGTAACTACCAAGGAAAAAATAATAAAGTAACTTTTGAATACAGTGCTCTGACTGTGTTCTCTTAGTGGACCATACCTAAGGACAAAGAGACCAGTAAGGAAATGTTGATCTTGGTAGGTAGCGAACCCCCTATAGTAGCTCTTCACAAGAAATGTTATTCCCATTTTGGTGATGAAGAAGTATAGTTGAAGAAGGGAATGATTTGTTTGGCATCATTTAATTAGGTGGTAGAGCTGAATTTAAAAGCCCATAACCTGTTCATTATACCACACTACTTTTTATAATTATTATAGTGTGCTATTAGATGAGTCCCTGGTTTCTTTAGTTCCTACCTTTTGTTTATTGTTCGTCCCTTCCCTTTATCCTTTATTATTTCTTTTCTTTATCATCTGTAATATTAGTCAGAACCTCATTTTCAAGAGCCTCCTGACCTCTTGTATCTCCTTTCCTTCAAGAATTTCATTCCATGCCATCATGCCTACCTTTTTGAAATCTGCCTTCCTAAATTAAAGGGTGTGTGACACTTCCCACTCTTTTCATTATGAATTCCAAGGTGGCCTGAAAAATTTTCTGTTGATTCTCATTCCTCCTACTTTGTCAATACTTAGTTTCCTGCTGAATTATAGCTGGTATCAAAGTAATGATTACTTACAGGCATAGTCTGTATTGATAACTGAGCCTGAAAGTTGTAAATGAGAGAGCTTCGGTCTTTTTTTTTTTTTTTTTTCTTCAGTTTATTTCAGTTGTTTATTAACTGACCAGACTGCAAAAATTATCCTGGTAGATACCTTAGTTCATCCTTCTAATAAGCCTGTTGATCTGGTCTTCCCTGTTGCCAGCATCTCCACCTTCTACAAAATGGGTGGTCATTTTCTTCATTCCACCTGGTGAAGACAGTTTAAAGGGCCACAGGAAGTTGTTTGCTTCTTTGAAACGTTTTCCAATGGTATAGATCTCATGAATCAGATCCTGCTTGCAGATGATTCCGTATTTCCCAAGAGACCAAGCAATCAGTGCGGTGTGTGTCAGGGCAATTCACTTTTTGTTCATTTTGCCATAACCACGCTTGTAGATCAGTTCATTTATAGACTTCAGATTCGGCTACCCCCATGCAATGTATGGCTCCACAATTCTCAGCATGTTAATTGATGCCTTGTTGAGCTTCACAAAGGTGCCATTGAAAATCTGCGGGAGGCGAAGGAGCTGCAGCACCTTTCGAAACTTTGGCTCACACCGTACCTCTGATCCTGATGACAAATGCTAATTTGGGTTCTGCGGGTACATAGAATTTGCCGGCTTTTCGTGCCATCCTAGCCTTTTGAATTTCAGTTCTGTACATCTGCCTATATTCCTTGTGGTAATGCTTAGCTTTTTCATAGATAAGCTTCCTCCTTGCCTTTCGAAGCATCTTTTGGGCAAACTTCTTTCAGTCACTTGAGCTTAAGCTCTACGAAAATCTTTCGCTTTTTCTTAAGGGTTCCTGGCACAGCAGGAACCTTCTTTTTCTTCTCTTCTGCACCCTCCATGGTTCCAGCCGGGAAAGAGGTGAAAGCTTCATTCCTAAAGACATCTATCTGTTTGTAACTTGAAATATCTTATGGGGATTTGGTGAGAGATGTAGTGGGGAAAGTGATAGAGAATGCAATTGTTGGACCTGCATTTTTTCCATGAGAGATAGAAACAAATATCAGTTTATAAACTTTGATTTTGAAATGATTGATTCTTTAAAGAAGGCAAGTAAAAATAGCAGTGAAACAAGACATAATTAGTTGTTAAATGAACTTTCTGTCCTTTGAAAAGGGACGGATTAAGGAAGAAAATATGTAAATAATTTGAGTACATAAGCTGCTATTTGAGATTTTGCTGGATAAAAATGATGGGAAGAATTAAACTATACAAGAATTTAGTTGGATCTTGCTTAAAGTACTTTGTGTTGTAAATCTCCAAACTTACTTTTAAACTACAGCATTTAAAGAACCTCTTCTTGAATTCGCACAATCAAAATGGAATTCATTCTATTTTTTAATCATTCCTGAATTACTATCTTTAATTTTTTTAAAAAAAGTTTTGGATTATTCCAGTTGGCCCAGTCTTTTTAAAAAAATTTTTTTAATTTTATATTGGAATATAGCCAATTAGCAATACTGTGATAGTTTCAGATAAACAGCAGAGGGACTCAGCCATACCCAATACACGTATCCGTTTTCCTCCAAACCACCTTCCCATCCAGGCTGCCGCATAAGATTGAACAAAGTTCTCTGTGCTATACGGTAGGTCCTTGTTGGTTATCCATTTCAGATATAGCAGTGTGTGCATGTCATCCCAAATCGACTATCTCTTCCTCCCATTCTTACCACCTGGCAACCATAAGTTCATTCTCAAAGTCTGGGAGTCTGTTTCTAGTTTGTAAATAAGTTCATTTCTATCATTTCTTTTTAGATTCCACATATAAGGGATACCATATGATATTTCTCCTTCTCCGTCTGACTTCATGCAATATAACAATCTCTAGGTCCATCTCTGTTGCTGCAAATGGTATTACTTCATTATTTTCACTATCTTTAAAGTGCATGATTTAAAAACGTAATTTAATATAGTAACTCAACTGGTAAAGCGTCCACCTGCAATGCAGGAGACCCCAGTTCCATTCCTAGGTTGGGTAGATCCCCTGGAGAAGGGATACCCACTCCAGTATTCTTGGGCTTCCCTGGTTGCTCAGACAGTAAAGAATCCGCCTGCAGTACAGGAGATCTGGATTTGATCCCTGGATTGGGAAGATCCCCTGGAGGAGGACATGGCAACCCACTCCAGTATTGTTGCCTGGAGAATCCCCATGGACAGAGGTGCCTGGCGGGCTACAGTCCATGAGGTCACAAAGAGTTGGACATGACTGAGCAACTAAGCACAGCACATATCAGAGAAATTGTCCAGAAAACTTAGGCCCAGAATTTCAGTATAATGTTAAAAAGAAATAAGATTAGGAATCAGATTAATTTTTAAAAATTATGTTTTATCAGAATTAAGACAGTAAAATAATGTTATTGTCTTTTATTAGATTAACTGAGTTTCTAAACACCTGAAGAAAATTGTTTTAGTATTTCCTGTGCAGAGTTTGTGAAGAATGTGCCTTTGTCTGTGAAATCAGAGTTTATGAGACCTCTTTGTTGATGTTTCTAAGGGTTAACTCTCTGGACAAACATACTAAAACAAAACAAAACAAAACACTATTCTACCAAAACATGCCTAAATAGTAAACTGTTAGCAAAGTATCGAATTATAACTTTTTCTAGCTGGTACCTAGTCATTTAACCTGTTATTCAGTTCCTCATTTGTATTATTTTGAGAATTAAATAAGTATATGTAAAACACTTAATAATACTATACCTGGCACTAAGTAAGTGCCCAGAATGTAATGGCAGCTATTATTATTTATCCTTCCTTCCCCCTCTAGATTTATGAGTGATAGGGAAGCAAAGTTTATTTTGAGCACCCTTTATTCTAATGTTTTAAAGTAGAGGTTAAGACAAAATCATATTTTTCTGAACCCAAACACTTGAGATTCTGTTTGGAAAGTGAGAAAGCTGCCAAATGTCTACTCTACTTGTACAGTGGCAAGAAGATTGAATTTCTAGTTTGTTTCCTGCCTCAAGTGCTTGCTTTCAGTTCCTTTGTCTCAATATGAATATTTCTGTATTCGTTTGGAGATCCTTGTCTGACTGAAACAACTGAGAACAGCTTCCAGCAGTTTTAGTATGGCTAGCTAACCATAGCTTTCTGGAAGAATATCTGGATGCAGTTGCAATTTTTAAAGCCTATCATATTTTATGTCATTAAATTTCTTTCAGTTCTTTTCCTAAGTTGTGCCCATTCATCTTAAGAAATACACATTTTATACAGAAAATGTAAGTATATAGTTGACTACCAATAAAAATTATTATCAATTAAACTACTGAAGTTTTCCCTTATCTGTTTCAGAATATAATCATTACACCAAACACATACATGCACATATATATATACCCATACACACAAATGTAGTTTTTCTTTATTGTGATTACTCAGTTGCTTTGCGTAGTAGAAGTTATAATTTTTTTATTATTATTATAATCATTTCATCAGTGTCATGGGCATCCCTGGTGGCTCAGTCAGATGGTAAAGAATCTGCCTGCAATGCAGGAGACCTGAGTTCGATCCCTGGGTCAGGAAAATCCCCTGGAGAAGGGAATGGTAACCCACGCCAGTAGTATTCTTGCCTGAAGAATCTCATGGGCAGAGGGCCCTGGTGGGCTGCAGTCCATGGGTTGGCAAAGAGTTGGACACGACTGAACAACTAACACTTTCACTTTCACATCAGTGTCATAGATAAGCTGCTGAACCCTGGTCTTTTTTTTTTAAATCTTATTTATTTGGCTACATTAGGTCTTAGTTGCAGATTGCAGGATCTTTCGTTGTGGCATGCAGGCTCTTTAGTTGTGGTGTGGGCTTAGCTGCCCCACAGCATGTGGGGTCTTAGTCCCCTGACCAGGGATGGAAGCTGGGTCACCTGCATAAGAAGGCGGATTCTTAACCATTGGACCACCAAGGAAGTCCCCTGGACCCTGGTCTTTAAAGAGAGAGAATCCAGGGCTTTCGTGGCAGTTCAGTGGTAAAGACTCTGTTCTTCAAATGCAGGGGGCCACAGCTTTGATCCTTGGTCAGGGAACTAAGATCCGTCATGCCACACATCTTGGCCAAAAAAATTGAGAGCAGATGCTGACATCAGAAGTGCATAATTAATACTTTGTAAATATCAGATGGTGGTTTTTGTTTGTTTTTAAAATAAATTGGTCATTTTTCCTGCTTCATCAAAAGACATTCTTTTTTTTATTAATTTTATTTATTCATTCTTTTTTGTCTGTCTTGGGTCTTCACTGCTGCCTGGGCCCTTCTCCAGCTTTAGTGAGTGGGGGCCTCCCCTCAGCTGCGGTGCTCAGGCTTCCCATCACAGAGCAAGTGCTCTAGGGCTTGTGGGCTACAGTAGTTGCGGCTCCTGGGCTCCAGAGCATAGTCTCAATATTTGCAGCACATGGATTCATTTGTTCCACAGCACGTAGAATCCTCCCGGACCAGCCATGTCTGCCGCATTGGCAGGTGGACCCTTCAGCACTGAGCCACCAGGGAATCCCCAGAAGGGTGTTTTAAACATTTCTAAAAATAACATTAAGTCGACGCATAGTTGATTAACAGTATTACTTTCAGGTGTATGCATATTGATTCAATGTTTTATAGATATGCTCTGTTAAAACTTACTACAATATAATGGCTAAAATTCCTTGTGCCAAACAGTATATCCTTGTTGCTTATCTATTTTATATAGCTGCGTATAGTTTCTGCCATCTATGGGGTCGCACAAAGTCGGACACGACTGAAGTGACTTAGCAGCAGCAGCATATAGTTTTTAATCCCATACTCCTAATTTTCCCCTCTTCCCTTTGGTAACCACTAGTTTTTCTATATCCATGACTATTTCCTTTTTCAAATTACCCTTTAAAAAGTTTTTTGAAGTTATTTTTCTTTTTGGCTACACTGGGTCTTTGTTGCTGTGTGCAGGCTTTCTCTAGTTGCAGCAAGCAGCAGCTGCTCTCTTGTTGTAAGGTGTGGGCTTCTCATTGTGGCGGTTTCTTTTGTTGCAGAGCAGAGCACTGACTCTAGGGCTCATGGGCCCTGTGGTTATGTCAGTAGAGCTTAGTTGCCCCACACCATGTGGAATCTTCCTAGAGCAGGAATCAAACTCATGTCCCCTGCATTGGCAGGTAGATTATTAACCAGTGGACCACCAGGGAAGTCCTAAATTACCTTTTACTATACTGAACCTCTTTCTTATAGGAATTGTTGTATATAATCTTCTTGAGGCTCCCCAGCTGGTGTTAGTGATAAAGAATCTGCCTGCCAATTCAAGAGATGCAAGAAGCTCGGATTCAATCCCTGGGTCAGGAATATTCCCTAGGAAATGGTACCCACGCCAGTTTTCTTGCCTGGAAAATTCCGTGGGCAGAGGAGCCTGGCAGGCTACAGTCCATGGGGCCACAAAGAGCAACATGACTGAGCCATTGCACCATATGTATACTCTTCTTAGTCATATTTCCTTTAATTTTTCTTTTTCTAAAACTTTATTTTCCCGAAGGTAATAAATTATATTTTGTGTTCTACATTTACATTCCATTTACCATTGCATCACTACTATATATGTGAATTAGTACGTATGATCAGAGTATTACTTCCTTTTCACTTTCTGTGATGCTCATGTTAGGACTTCCCTGGTGGCTTAGGCGGTAAAGCGTCAGTCTACAGTGCGGGAGACCTGGGTTTGAGCCCTGGGTTGGGAAGATCCCCTGGAGAAGGAAATGGCAATCCACTCCAGTACTATTGCCTGGAAAATCCTATGGACAAAGGAGCCTGATAGGCTACAGTCTATGGGGTCACAAAGAGTCAGACACGACTGAGTGACTTCACTTTCATGTTTTTAAAAGTTATAAAGTACAGATTGTTTAGTGTAAATTCCTACCATTTTGAATACTTCCAAGTTCAAAAGAATTTTTTTCTCAAGGCTGTTAGATATGTGTATGATTCATAACATGAAACAGGGTTGCCTGTTCTTTCTTAATTAAGTTGACATTGAAAGTCTTCTGGTCTTTCCTGTCTATACTTAGCAGCTCAGTCATGTCCGACTCTTTGCAACCCTGCAGACTGTAGCACGCCATGTTCCTCTCCTGGCAAGAATACAAGAATGGGTTGCCATTTCCTCCTCCAGGGGATTTTCCCAACCCAGGGATCAAAGTCAGGTCTCCTGTATCGCAGGCAGATTCTTCCCTGTCTGATCCATCAGGGAAGCCCCGTATCTGTCTAGGGGAAAAATATCTAACATAGTTTAATGTCATATAGATTATCATAGATCTTACAATTCGGGAAAATTCTCCTTTCTTCAATCTCCTTTCCAGTTTTAAAGCTTTTACCTCTCCTTTCAGTGTGCCACCAAAATGTAGTTTGGTAATCAGTTGATTTGAATTTTAGACACTAAAATCTTCTGGACAGAAAATGCTATTGTGTTCTTAAGGGCTTTTCATCAGTTATTTGGACCTCTCTCAGAAATTTTGAAATCACTGGATTGTTAAACAGCTTCACACAAAAATTAATGTTTGGCTATAAAAAGCTTTTTCTCAGATTCCTCCCCCATAAACCCGTGTTTCTCTGCCCAGTCCCCCAGGTTTGGGATGTTTCCTAGCAAAATTGTTTCTAATATCCATTCTTATATTAGAAGAAATCTATTCAAAGTGTGTCACCATGTTGCTTTGTACTCCATACGGAATTCATACTGTCTGCTCAAACTTCACCCAGATTCAGAGTTGGTAAGAGTGCTCTGAGCCTCACTATTCTCTTGGGTCTTTTATTTTGCAGACTTACCTGTAGATTGATTATTCACTGGGGTTCAGAACCTATCATGCATCTCTGCAGGAAAAGATTTAAATGCAGTTGTATGTGAAAATCAAAACTTTATTTTTCCAAACAGGTTAAACATGTATGTCTGTATAAAGCTAAACCAGCTAAGGCAGGTCACTGTTTTTCCACTTGAAAACTTGCTTCAAGTGTCATAACATGAATATTTGACGCATATTTCTAGTCAAATTATGCACCAGTGCCTTTCTGTTTACAATTAAGTATTTCCAGTTCAGAACTTTTTTTTTAAGTATTCTATTAAGCTGACAAATGGTCACAGAACTGATTCAGACTTAGTTAGTTTATTCCATTCTTTACAAAGTATTTTTTACCTACTCTAGGATAAGATGCAATAAAGACTCAGTTTTAGTGAAAGCTACAAACAAACAGTTAATTGGAATTCAGTAAGAAGAGTGCTAAAATAGTAGTAAAGGCATATTGCTGTGGGAGCACACTGGAGTGCCTCTAACTCAGGCTTGAAATGTTAGAAATGGCTAGCAACACAGAAGAGTGACATCCAAAGAATAAGTTGATCTAAAGAATAAGTTGACCAGAGAAGGGAAGGATGTATGAGTGTTCCAGATAGGAGGAAAAGCAAGTTTAAAGTCTCAGAAGTTTGTTTTGTTTTAAAGTTGTATGTGGGGAACCTGAAAGCTCAGTGTGCCTGATTACTGTAGTTTGAAGGGAAGAGTAGTGTCAAAGGATGATGGGGAAATAGGGACTAGATCATGAAGAGCTTATTTTTTCCATCTCTTTCTTTAAAAAAAAAAAAAAAGATTTATTGAGATATTTTATATGCTACATAGTGCATCCCTTTAAAGTGTATAATTTTTAGTAAATTCAGTGTTGTACAACCATCACCAGTCAGCTTTAGAACATTTTTGTCACCTCAGAAAGAAACCCTCTGCCCTTCAACTATCACCACCCCCTCAAATATTCCAGCCTTAACCTATTCTGCAAGTTTTATGTAAATGGGATCATATAACCATTTTGTGACTGGCTTCTTTCCCTTAGTATGTTTTCAAGGTTTATCCAATGTCATAACGTGTATCAGTATTTCATTTCTTTTTATGGCCAAATAATGTTCCATTGTATAGATAAACTTCATTTTGTTCAGTAATTCATCAATTGATGAGCATTTGGGTTATTTCTACTTTTTGTGCCTATTATGAATGATGCTGCTATGAACACTAACATACACATTTTTATGTGGACATATGTTTTCAGTTCTCTTGCTTTCCTAGGAGTGAAATTACTTGATCATATCTTCAACTTTATGTGGAACTGACAGGCTGTTTTCCAAAGTGGTGGCACCAATGTACCTTTCTACCAACAATGTATGAGGATTCTAATTTCTCTGCATTTCACCAATACTTGTTACTTGTGTTTTTGATTATAGCCATCCTAGTGGATATGAACTAGTTTCTCATTGTGCTTTTGATTTCCATTTCCCTGATGACTAATAATGGTAAGCACTTTTCATACGCTTTTGGCCATTTCTATTCTGTCTTTGGAAAAATGTCTGATCCTCTGCCCATTTTTATATTGAATTATCTTTTTATTATTGAGTTATAAAAGATAATTATTAGACATATGACTTGAAAATATTTTCCTCTGTCCTGTGGGTTATCTTTTCACTTTCTTCATGGAATCCTTTGATGCACAGATGTTTTTAACTTTGAAGTCCATTCTATCTACTGTTTTGTTTTATTGCTTGTGCTTTTGATGTCATATCTAAGAATCCACTGTCATGAAGGTCTTTTCCTAAGTTTTCGTCTCAGAGATTTAACTGTTACATTCAGATTTCTTTTCAATTTTGAGTTAATTTTTGTAAATGGTGTGAAGCAAGAGTCTGCATTTATTTTTTCACATATGTCCCATCACCACTTGTTGAAAAGACTATTCTTTCTTCCCTGAATAGTCTTGGCACTGTTGTTAAAAATCATTTGGCCATAAATGTGAGTGTTTATTTTGGGACTCTCAGTTCTACTCCATTGATCTCTGTCTGTCCTTGTGCCATTGTTACAGTCTTGATTGCTGTAGTTTTATAGTAAATTTTGAAGTCAAGAAGTGTATCTTTGAACTTTGTTCTTTTTCAAGATGTTTGTGACCATTTGTAAGTCCCTTATATTTCCATATAAATTTTAGGGTCATCTTGTTGATTGTTACAACAGAAAACAAAAAACCCATTGGGGATTATGATAAAGAGCACATTGAATCTATAAATCAGTTGGGGAACTATTATCTAGTAAGTCTTCCAATCCATGGGTATGGGATATCTTCAGTTCAGTCGCTCAGTCATGTCCAACTCTTTGCGACCCCATGAATCGCAGCATGCCAGGCCTCCCTGTCCATCACCAATTCCTGGAGTTCACTCAGACTCGCGTCCATCGAGTCAGTGATGCCATCCAGCCATCTCGTCCTCTGTCGTCCCCTTCTCCTCCTCCCCCTAATCCCTCCCAGCATCAGAGTCTTTTCCAGTGAGTCAACTCTTCACATGAGGTGGCCAAAGTACTGGAGTTTCAGCTTCAGCATCATTCCTTCCAAAGAAATCCCAGGGCTGATCTCCTTCAGAATGGACTGGTTGGCTCTCCTTGCAGTCCAAAGGACTCTCAAGAGTCTTCTCCAACACCACAGTTCAAAAGCATCAATTCTTCAGCACTCAGCTTTCTTCACAGTCCAACTCTCACATCCGTACATGACCACAGGAAAAACCATAGCCTTGACCAGGCGGACCTCTGTTGGCAAAGTAATATCCCTGCTTTTGAATATGCTATCTAGGTTGGTCATAACTTTTCTTCCAAGGAGTAAGTGTCTTTCAATTTCATGGCTGCAGTCACCATCTGCAGTGATTTTGGAGCCCCCAAAAATAAAGTCTGACACTGTTTCCACCGTTTCCCCATCTGTTTCCCATGAAGTGATGGGACCAGATGCCATGATCTTCATTTTCTGAATGTTGAGCTTTAAGCCAACTTTTTCACTCTCCTCTTTCACTTTCATCAAGAGGCCTTATAGTTCCTCTTCACTTTCTGCCATAATGGTGGTGTCATCTGCATATCTGAGGTTATTCCCGGCAGTCTTGATTCCAGCTTGTGCTTCTTCCAGCCCAGCATTTCTCATGATGTACTCTGCATATAAGTTAAATAAGCAGGGTGACAATATACAGCCTTGACGTACTCCTTTTCCTATTTGGAACCAGTCTGTTGTTCCATGTCCAGTTCTAACTGTTGCTTCCTGACCTGCATATAGGTTTCTCAAGAGGCATGTCAGGTGGTCTGGTATTCCCATATCTTTCAGAATTTTTCACAGTTTATTGTGATCCACACAGTCAAAGGCTTTGGCATAGTCCATAAAGCAGAAATAGATGTTTTTCTGGAACTCTTGATTTTTCGATGATCCAGCGGATGTTGGCAATTTGATCTCTGGATATCTTACTATCTATTTAAAACTTTGTTAATTTCAGCAACATTTTGTAGTGTTCAGTGTAAAAGAGTTATAGTTAAAAAAATTTTTTAGCAGCTGACCTCAAGTTTGTAGCTAATCCAGTTCAGTTTAGTTCAGTCGCTCAGTCGTGTCCAACTCTTTGCAACCCCATGAATCACAGCACGCCAGGCCTCCCTGTCCATCACCATCTCCCGGAGTTTACTCAAACTCACATCCATCGAGTCGGTGATGCCATCCAGCCATCTCATCTTCTGTCGTCCCCTTCTCCTTCTGCCCTTATAGAGTATTAAATTCCCAGTTCCTCCTTGCAACATCACTGTCATTCACTTCACTGACTACATTGTTTCTGTTATTACTTTGTACGAACTGTTTTCTTTCTCTCTCTCTTTTTTTTTCCCTTTTGTCTGTGCTGGGTCGTGCCAGGACTTTGCTAGCTGCAGAGCAGAGGCTGTAGGGTTCCTAGGCTTCAGCCATTGTGGTGTGGGGGCTTAGTTGCCACATGGCATGTGGCTCTTAGTTCTCTGACCAGGGATCGAACCTGCATCCCCTGCCTTGGAAAGCGGATTCTTAACCACTGGACCACCAAGGAAGACTCTTGTATGTTTTTTGATACTTATCCTGCTTTATTTTCTGAGTGTCCTATATCTATGGTTGCCACTTGTCACTAATTTTGGGAAATTCTTGGCCATTACTTCAGATGTTTCTTTTGTTCCTTTTTCTCTTTCTTCTCCTTCTGTGTTCTCACTATTCTATGTTATATCTTTTGTCATTGTCTCACAGCTCTTAGATATTCTATCTTTTTCATTCTCTTTTCTCCTTGCAGTTCAAGCATTTTCTATAGACATTTCCAGCTTGCTGATTCTTTCTTCAGCTGTGTCTACTGTATTGATGAGCCCATCAGAGACAGTCTTCATTTCTGTTTCAGGGTTTTTTTATTTTTTTTATTTTTGGCTGTGCTGGGTCTTCATTGCTGCTCCAGCTTTTCTCTAGTTGCAGTGCCAGGCTTCTTGTGGTGGTCTTCTAGCCGTGGGGCATGAACTCTAGGCACTTGGGCTTCAATAGTTGTCGTCGTCCTGCGTCCCCAATTCTCTGATGGATCTAAGAAAAGTTGTTGCCATTGAGTTTGTCACTTTCTTGTTCTGTGGGCAAGAGTGACAACGTCTGAGTTCCGTACATACAGGTCTAGAAACCAGAAGTTAACCATTTGTTTTGTTAAGTTTGTTCCTTAGTGTTTTGTTCTTTTTGCTGTTACTGTAAATGCAATCATTACCTTCTTAATTTTCAGATTGTTCATTACTAGTATATGGGAACACAACTTTTATATATTGATATTATATCCTACAATCTTTTTACAGTCATTTATTCTGATAGTATTTCCACAAATTTATTTTTCTTGCCCAGTTGCCTTAGCTAAATAGTGCTGAATAGAAGCAGCAAGAATAGATATCCTTGTCTTATTCCTGATCTTATGCAGAAACATTCATTCAGTCTTTCTCCATTAAGTATGCTAACACTGATATATGTACATATATCCTACTGTTATAGTTATAATATACATGTATGATATTTATCAGGTTGAAGAAGTTCATTTCTATTCCTAGTCTATTCCTATTCTATATCTACATTTTTGCAAAACTGTAGTATCATATCACAACTAGATTATTGACATTGATGTGTTCCACAGATCTTATCTGTATTTCCTTATTTTTACTTGTAGTCACTTCTGTTTATGTATTAATAAGTTCTGCACAGTTTTATCACCTGTGTAGTTTCATGTGTCCATGTGCTAGATTTAAGAGGAAAACCAAAAGAAAATTTGATTTTGTGGAAAAAGATCTTGATCTTGGGGAGAAAGAGCCTTCAAGAAGAAAGAAATGGTCAGCAGTATTACCAAAGTAAAGTTAAATTAGTTTTAAAGAGATTTTTAGTAGCCTTGGTGAAACATTTTAGTGAAGTGGTAGAGTAGGAGCCTCATCCATAGTGGGTTGAGAAATGACTAGTAGGTGAAGTAAGATAGCCATGGAGATGGAATTTTGCCAGTGGAAGGGAGAGGGACGTAAGTTAAATAGAAAAGAATGTGGGGTCTGGGGTGGGTCAGTTTTAGCTGAAGAAGAGTTGAGCTTATCTTGATGGTAATAAGGAGTCAATAGAAAGGGAGGAGTTGAAAATGCTTCAAAGAGAAGGAATTCTTATTTATTTTTTGCTGCACTAGGTCTTTGTTGCTGCACACAGGCTTTCTCTAGTTGTGGTGAGTGGGGGCTTCTTTCTAGTTTTGGCGAGTGGGGGCTTCTCTTGTTGCAGAAAATGGGCTCTAGGCTTGCGGGCTTTAGTAGTTGTGGCACACAGGCATGTGGAATCTTCCCCAACCAGGGATCAAACCCATGTCCCCTGCATTGGCAGGAGGATTCTTAACCACTGGGCTACCAGGAAAGTCTGAGAAGGAATTCCCGTCTGAGTAAGGATCCTGATGGTACAAAGCAGAGTGGTAGACAGCATAGCAGAGGGACAGACTTCAGGAGACAAGGTACAGTTTCCTTTGTGACAAAAGGAAAGGAAGTAAGGATCAAGCAGATGAAGTTAATTTCTAGATATGATGGTAAAAATTTGAGGGAGTTTATTTCCAGTGGCTTATATTTTCTTTGCAGTGTAATGGAAGGTATCATTTGTTAGGAATGAAAAGGGGATGATAAGGTTGGAAGTTTTAGGAGAGTGGAAAAGGTTGAGATAGCCACTGTAGAGAGTGGGAGGAGAGAGTGAACTGAGTAGAAAAGCAGGAAGATTTCTAGGTCATAATGAGGGCCTAGCTGGGCCTATGGGACATAGATTTTTTTTAATGATCCCAGTCTTCTGGTTATATATTTTTTCCTAGTAGAGTTCAGCAGAGTGAGTGGAGATGTGGGAAAAGGAGATCATTATGTTGATCCAGGGATGGAGTTTTCCACATGACATTGAATTGATTAAGCATAGTTGTCTAATAGACTTTTAAATCAGACATGTCTCAGTTTTAATCCTATTTTGACCACTAATGATTTAGGCAGATTACTTACGCTTCTCTAAGCTTCAGTTTCCTAATAATTAAATCAACACCTAATCATATTAATTTCCTAATCATAATAATGCCTCTCTCAGTGATAAGGAATAAAAAAGACAAGTAAGTCCCTTAACACATAGTGTGGCACAGAAGTGTTAATAAATAGCAGCTTTTATTATTACCTGTGGGCCAGTCCTGTCACTTACTAGCTGAATGATCTTAGTCAGGTTTCTTTCCTTTTTATTTGTAAAAAGGACATGATAATACTTGCTGGGAATATGCATTCAGTTGGGTATTTTTTGAAGGGAAAAAAATACAATGGCAGACATATCCTATTCAGCACTCAGTAACTTTGAGTTGAAGCAGAATCTGTAGATTTTTACAAAATTAAATTGGAAGGCTAGGTAGGAATTTTGGGCTTTGATTTATAATTAGTAGATAGCCTGTAAAAATTAAGAAGGTAATGATTGCATTTACAATGAAAGCAAAAAGAACAATTAGCAGAGAGATAACATGAAAGTGGTGTTTTGAGAAGATTAATCAGTAATGTGATAGGATCTAAGCCAGATACCAGCTTTTCACAGAGGCCTTCCCTAACCACTCTGAGAATCTAAGATTTGCTGCTTCTTCTGTAACCCCTAACCCCATATAATTTTCCAGTATTGTAGTGACATTTGTGACTATCTACAATTCTTTTTTTTTTCCCTTTCTCCCTCTACCAGGATATATTCTTCATGAAAAAAGGGATGTTCTTTGCCTTACTGCTGTATCCCAGTACCCAGAAGAGTGCCTTGCCCACAGAAGACATTTAGTAAATATATGGTGAATAAATGAAATAGGAGGGACTAGAAGAAGAGAGACTAGTTATTGGAGTAATTTCAATAGTAGAAGATCTAGATATGGATGATAGTAGTATAAATGGAAGGAACAAACAAAAAGAATAATTTTTAATATATTAGAAAGGACAGAATGAGGCAAGCAACAGAATAGTTTCATGATTTCCAAAATGGCGATTGAAGCAGTGACAGTTTCATTATTAAGAGTGTCTGCATTCATCTCCTTTTACAACTTTTTATGTCCGATACTTAGTATAGTGACTAGCATATATAGTGATGGGCAGTAAATATTTGAATGAATGAAGAAAACCGGAAAATCAGAAAGTTACCTCTTACATGCATTGTGTGTCTGAAGTAACAGTAAGACACCCAAGCAGGTAGAAGATGAGGCTAAAATTCTGTAAAGAATTAAGGGGTTTGGGATTTACCACATTTAAGGGGGAAGATGCAACTAAACAGAAGAGGCAGCCCCAGAGACAGGAGAACACCAGGAGTATGGTTTCAGGATGGCAAAGACAGAGCCAGGAAGAAAGAGCTGCCAGTGTCACAAGCTACAGAAAAGCTAAAGAAGAGAAGAGCTTTGGATTTAGAACTGAGAGGACAAGAATGATCTTGGAAAGAACAACCTACATAGAGCAATTAAGTGAAAATCATGTTACAGGGGATGTGAGGAATGAGTTAATGAGATAAATCACCCCTCCTCCCCACCTCCCAGAGCTAAAGGAAGAGAAGTGGTGGTACAGTGAATAAGAATCCTGCCAGTGCAGGGGATGAGGGTTTGATGCCTGGTCTGGGAGGATTCCACAAGGCTCAGCGCACCTAAGCCCATGTGCTCCAACTACTGGAGCCTGCTCACTCTTGAGCCTGCAGCCACAACTACTAAGCCCATGTGCTGCATCTACTGGAGTCCACTCGTGTGCCTAGAGCCTGTCCTCCACAACAAGGAAGCCACTGCAGTGAGAAGCCTGTGTACCGTAGAAAAGAGTAGCTCTGGCTCATTGCAACTAGAGAGGGCGCAACTAAAAATAAATAACTAATTTTTCAAATGAAGAGAGACAGTGTGGCAGTCTGCAATCTGAATAGTCATTTAAAAGAAGTATAGTTTGTTTTGTTTTTTATTTAAAAACATAAACATTACATTTGTAGAGAGAAGAAAGATCCATAGTCTAAGACAGTTATCAAATTTTAATGTGCATAAGCACAACAAGAGATTTTACTGGGACTTCCCTGGTGGTCCGGTGGTTAAGACTCTGCACTTCGACTGCAGGGGGTACGGATTTGATCCATTGTTCCCTCGTCAGGGAACTAAGATTCCACTTGCCTCATGGCCAAAAAAAAGAGGATTTTCTTTAAAATGTGCCATATAAGGAGAATCTGATTCAGTAGGTCTGACAACCAGATAATCAGCATTTTAAAACAAGTACCCTCTCCTCGTACTTTCTTGGTGGCTCTGCAGTAAAGAGTCCACCTGCCAATGCAGGAGACGTGGGTCTGATCCCCGTGTCAGGAAGATCCCCTGGAGAAGGATATGGCAACCCACGCCAGTATTTTTTGCCTGGGAAATCCCATGGACAGAGGAGCCTGGCGGGCTACAGTCTACGGGGTCTCCAAAGAGTCAGACATCACTTAGCAACTAAAGAACAATGACAGCAAACCCCCTCTACACCCCCCAAGATACATACATACACCATTAAAGAGATGCTGATATGGTTAAATACTAAGACACTCTGGTCCAGGAGGCAGCTGAAGTCAAAAGAAAGGGTGGGAAGGAAATCAGGTAAAGGTTAAGCTTAAAGAGATGGGAATACCAGACCACTTTACCTGCCTCCTGAGAAACGTGTATGCATGTCAAGAAGCAACAGTTTGAAATAGACATGGAACAACGGACTGGCTCAAAATTGGGAAAGGAGTACGTCAAGGCTGTATATTGTCACCCTGCTTATTTAATTTATATGCAGAGTACCTCATGCAAAATGTCAGGCTGGATGAAGCACAAGCTGGAATCAAGATTGCTGCCGGAGAAATACCAATAACCTCAGATATACAGATGACACCACCCTTATCGCAGAAAGCAGAGGAACTAAAGAGCCTCTTGATGAAGGTCAAAGAGGAGAGTAAAAAAGCTGGCTTAAAACTCAACATTCAGAAAACTAAGATCATGGTATCTGGTCCCATCACTTCCTGGCAAATAGATGGGAAAACAATGGAAACAGTGACAGACTTCTTGGGCTCCAAAATTACTGCAGATGGTGACTGCAGCCCCAAAATTAAAAGACGCTTGCTCCTTGGAAGTAAAGCTATGACAAACCTAGGCAGGGTATTAAAAAGCAGAGACATTCTTTTGCCGACAAAGGTCTGTCTGGTCAAAGCTATGGTTTTTCCACTAGTAATGTATGGATGTGCAAGTTGGACCAGAAAGAAGGCTGAATGCCAGGAAATTGATGCTTTTGAACTGTGATGTTGGAGAAGACTCTTGAGAGGCCCTTGGACTGCAAGGAGATCAAACCAGTCAATCCTAAAGGAAATCAACCCTGAATATTCATTGGAAGGACTGATGGTGAAGCTTCAGTACTTCAGCCACCTGATGTGAAGATCTGACTATTAGAAAAGACCCTGATGCTGGGAAAGATTGAGGGCAGGAGAAGGGGACAACAGAGGACAAGATGGTTGGATGGCATCCCTGACTCAATGGACATGAGTTTGAGCAAGCTCTGGGAGATGGTGATGGACAGGAAGCCTGGCATGCTGCAGTCCATGGGGTTGCAGAGTTAGACAGGACAGGGTGACTGAACAACAGCAAAGCTTTGGGAGGGAGGAGTTCATCTCCTTTCAAAGAAATAGGAAGTTATATCAACTATACATCAATTAAAAGATCACTATGAAAATTACTCTTAAGCTCTTAAAACAATAGCAACAATAACAAAAACACACAGGAAGAGGTAGTATAGAGAAATTCTGAGATTATGCACTGAGCTTCAAAGATGTTTTCAGGTGAAAACGAGGGCAAATGTGGTTGCTTCATTTACATGACCTCGGGGTTTTTTTTTACCTTTAAGTGAAAAGAAAGTTTATCTACTCTGGCCAGGCATAAGAGAATTTGAGAAGAATGGAAAGGTCCAAAACAGCTGCTCTGGGAGATGCAACAGACTCACCAAGGAGAAATTTAAGCCCCTCTGAGGAGCATTCTCCTTGGAAGAAAAGTTATGACCAACCTAGATAGCATATTGAAGAGCAGAGACATTACTTTGCCAACCAAAGGTCCGTCTAGTCAAGGCTGTGGCTTTTCCAGTAGTCATGTTTGGATATGAGAGTTGGACTGTGAAGAAGGCTGAGCGCTGAAGAATTGATGCTTTTGAACTGTGGTGTTGGAGAAGACTCTTGAGAGTCCCTTGGACTGCAAGGAGATACAACCAGTCCATTCTGAAGGAGATCAGCCCTGGGATTTCTTTGGAAGGAATAATGTTGAAGCTGAAACTCCATTACTTTGGCCACCTCATGTGAAGAGTTGACACATTGGAAAAGACTCTGATGCTGGGAGGGATTGGGGACAGGAGGAGAAGGGGACGACAGAGGATGAGATAGCTGGATGGCATCACTGACTCTATGGACGTGAGTCTGAGTGAACTCTGGGAGTTGGTGATGGACAGGGAGGCCTGGCGTGCTGCAGTTCATGGGGTTGCAAAGAGTGGGACACGACTGAGCGACAAAACTGAACTGAGGAGCATTGGGCTTCATTGCGTAAAGACACACTCAGTGCAGGAGACACAGGAGATGTGGGTTCAGTCCCTGGTCAGGAAGATACCCTGAAGGAGGGAATGGCAACCCACTCCAGTATCCTTGGCTGAAAAATTCCATGGACAGAGGAGACTGGCCGGATACAGTCTGCTACTGCTGCAAAGTTGCTTCAGTCGTGTCCTACTCTGTGCGACCCCAGAGACGGCCGCCCACCAGGCTCCCCCGTCCCTGGGATTCTCCAGGCAAGAGCACTGGAATGGGATGCCATTGCCTTCTCCAGGATACAGTCTAAAGGATCACAAAGAGTTGGATACCACTGAGCGACTAAACATGCATGCACAAGCAGCATTAGGCTTCTGACTGGTGGACCTGACAGTTTTCAAAGTAAGAAATAATCCTAAAAGTATGTTTCTTCTCTTGATAATTCATCACGACTCTGTCATCTGGAGATTTACTTACAACTTTTTTTAATGCTTTTAACCTATCTCACTTCATGGAATAATAAACTGCATATACAGAGTATTTTATAAGTATTTAAAATTTGCCTTTCAACTCAAAAGATAGTTCCTGTATAATTTTCATTCATAATTACATTCATTTTCTCCATACTCAAGTTTTTATGGACTTTGATCACAATTCATATGGTGCTTGCTGTCATTTTACACATGGAGGGTCTTTATTTTTACCTGGGCACCAGAAGTTACCAAGTAAATGTAAGGCCCTTGCTCAGGGCAAAGGAAACCAATCTGCTCAGCTTTCTCTAGATTTGGGTACGTAGGAATCAGTTGAAACTAAGTGGGAGGAACACCTAGGCACTATGCTGTTTATACTCTATTTAACTTGCTAAATACTTTTAGCAACCTTGTATTAATGTGTGCATGCATGCCTGCTCAATCACTTAATCATTCATGTCTGACTCTTTGCAACCCCATAGACTGTAGCCCGCCAGGCTTCTCTGTCCATGGGATTCTCCAGGCAGGAATACTGAGTGGGTTGTCAGTTCCTCCCTCAAAGGGTCTTCCTCACCCAGGGATTGAACCTGAGTCTCTTGCATTGGCAGGCAGATGCTTTACCACTGAGCCACCTGGGAAGCCCATGTAGATAATAGAAGATCTCTATTTACAAATGAGGAGATAGCCTAAGATGCCTCGATTGCCTCAAATATGTATTCAGTTGAGGTAGGTCTGAGAAATTCTGAAATATCAATTGTCTAAAAATAGTTGTATAAAAAAAATAAAAATAAAAAAATAAAAATAGTTGTATAGAATGTAACCCCTTGAAAGGGTTTAGTTACCTATTCCCCAAGTTAGGTAGCTAGAAGTGTCTTGTTTGTATGAAACATCTTCTCAGTGTTAATAACTAATTTATTAAGCACTTCTGTGTATCACACATTGTTCTAAGCTTTTTATAATATTAAACTCATTTAATCTGCAGTAGCCTGTAAGATCAGAGAAGGCAATGGCACCCGACTCCAGTACTCTTGCCTAGAGAAGCCCATGGATGGAGGAGCCTGGTGGGCTGCAGTCCATGGGGTCACTAAGAGTCAGACACGACTGAGCGACTTCACTTTCACTTTTCACTTTCATGCATTGGAGAAGGAAATGGCAACTCACTCCGTTGTTCTTGCCTGGAGAATCCCAGGGACAGGGGAGCCTGGTGGGCTGCTGTCTATGGGGTTGCACAGAGTCAGACATGACTGAAGTGACTTAGCAGTAGCAGCAGCAGCCTGTAAGATAGGTACTCTTTATCATCTCCATTTTACAGATGAAGAAAGTGAGATAGAGAGGATAAGTTACTTGTCCGAAGCTGCAGAGCTAGTAAGTGACAGTACCCCAAACAGACTTACTATGGCTTACTATGCTATTAGCCAGTATCCTGTGCTGCCCTTCACTGGCCCTCATGTTAAATAAGGATAGCTTTCAAACAGCTTAACAAGTTATTCTGCATTATCTGATGAACTTATGTTTAGTAGCAATAATATAACTAAGTGAAAGGAAAGAATCTGGTGTTTACTGTAACCTCTTATCACACAGTCAAGATTCTGTCTATCATCTGTAGTTAATTCATAGTGTGAAGTTTGGGTATTTGAGAAAAATGCAGCATAGTTTTTCATGACACTTTACCAGAGTGGGAAGGCATAAGAAGAATAGTATTTGTTTTGTTTTCGTATTTTTTATCTCCCCTTGTGGCTTGCAGGATCTTAGATCCCTGGCCAGAGATTAAACCCAGGCCACAGCAGTGAAACCTCCAAGTCATAACCACTGGACCACCAGAGGATTCCCAGAAGAACAATATTTGGACTAGATCTCCCATGATATTTGTATTGGATTGGCCAAAAAGCTCATTGTTCATTTGTGTTTTCCCATAAGATGTTATAAATAAATTGTATTGAATTCTCTGATGTTGGCTGTGGTCATTGGTGGGTAGCATAGTATTTGGTAACTGACAAAAAAGAATCCACTTCATGGCTCACAGCCTTGTCATGGTGAAGGGCCTTGCATAGCTCAGTGAAGCTATGAGCCTTGCCCTGCAGGGCCACCCAAGACATACAGGCCATAGTAAAGAGTTCTGACAAAAAATGTGGTCCACTGGAGAAGGAAATGACAACCCACTCCAGTGTTCTTGCCATGGGAACCCCGTGAATAGTAAAAAGAGGCAAAAAAATACGACACTGGAAAATGTGCCCCCCACTCCCGACTCAGGTTGGAAAGTGTCCAGTGTGCTACTGGGGAAGAGTGGAGGGCAATTTCTAAGAGCTCCAGTAAGAATGAAACAGCTGGGCCAAAGCAGGAATGATGCTCAGTTGTGGATGTATCGGGTGGTGAAACTAAAGTCCAGTGCTGTAAAGAACAGTATTGCATTGGAATCTGGACTGTTAGGTACATGAATCAAGGTAAATTGGACATGGTCAAGCAGGAAATGGCAAGAGTGAGAACACATTGCTTATAGCAAACAACCCTTTCCAGCAACATAAGAGTTGACCCAACACATGGACATCACCAGATGGTCAGTACCAAAATCAGATTGATTATATTCTTTACAGCCAAAGATGGAGAAGTGCTATACAGTCAGCAACAATAAGACCTGGTGCTGACTGTGGCTCAGATCAAGAGCTCCTTTTTGCAAAATTCAAACTTAAATTGAAGAAAGCAGGGAAAACTACCAGGCCATTCAGGTATGACCTAAATCAAATCCCTCATGATTATACTGTGAAGGCGACAAATAGATTCAAGGGATTAGACCTGGTAGAGTGCCTGAAGATCTATGAACAGAGGTTTGTAACATTGTACAGGAGGCAGTGACCAAAACCATCCCAAAGAAAAAGAAATGCAGGAAGTCAAAGTGGTTGTCTGAGGAGGCTTTACGAATTGCTGAAAAAAGAGAAGCAAAAGGCAAAGGAGAAAGGGGAAGATACACCCCACTGAATGCAGAATTCCAGAGAACAGCAAGGAGATATAAGAAGGCTTTCTTAATTGAACAATGAAAGAAACAGAGGAAACAATAAAATGAGAAAGACTAGAGATCTCTTGAAAATGAGAGATACCAATGGAACATTTCAGGAAAGGATGGGCATGATAAAGGACAGAAACGGTAAAGACCTAACAGAAGCAGAAAAGATTAACAAGAGTTGGCAATAATACACAGAAGAACAATACAAAACAGGTCTTAATGACTCGGATGGCCAAGATGGTGTGCTTACTCACTTAGAGCCGGACATCCTGTCATGTGAAGTCAAGTGGGCCTTAGGAAGCATCACTATGAACAAAGCTAATGGGGGTGATGGAATTCCAGCTGAGCTACTTAAACTCCTAAAGATAATGCTGCTAAGGTGCTGCATTTAACACGTCAGCAAATTTGGAACTCAGCCGTGGCCAGGATTGGAGGTCAGTTTTCATTCCAGTCCCAAAGAAGGGCAGTGCCAAAGAATATTCAAACTACCATACAATGATACTTATTTCACATGCTAACTAGGTTATACTCAAAACCCTTCAAGGTAGGTTTCAATAGTATGTGAACCAAGAACTTCCAGATACATACAAGCTATGTTTCAAAAAGGCTGAAGAACTAGAGATCCAGTTGCCAACATTCATTGGATTATGGACAAAGCAAAGGAATTCCAGAGAAAAAATCTGCTTCACTGACTACACTAAAACCTTTAACTGTGTGGATCACAACAAACTGGAAAATTCCTAGATGGGAGTACCAGACCACCTTACCTGTCTCCTGAGAAACCTGTATGTGGGTCAAGAAGCAGCAGTTAGAATGGACTGGTTCACAATTGGGAAAAGAGTATGAGAAGGCTGTATATTGTCACCCTGTTTACTTACATACAGAGTGTGTGTATGCTAAGTCACTTCAGTCATGTCCGACTCTGTGATCCTGTGGACTGTAGCCCACCAGGCTTCTCTGACCATGGAGTTCTCTGGGCAAGAATACTGGAGTGAGTTGCCATGCCCTCCTCCAGGGGATCTTTCAGACCCAGGGATCGAACCTGCATCTCTTATGTCTCCTGCATTGGCAGGCAGGTTCTTTACTGGGAAGCCCTACATGCAGAGTACATTATGCAAAATGCTGAACTGAGTGAATTACAAGCTGGAATCAAGACTGCTGGGAGAAATGATCAACAACTCCGATACACAGATGATATCACTTCAGTGGCAGAAAGTGAAGAGGAACTAAAGAGCCTCTTGACAAGGGTGAAAGAGAAGAGTGAAAAAGCTGGCTTGAAATTCAACATTCAAAAACACTGAGATAACTATATCATTCTACTTAACCCCCCATATTGCATGTAATTATTTTATATTCTTAGGTTAATCATGTTTCCATTATAGCTTGTAATTGTAATTCAGTTCCTTTTAGTTGCTCAGTCATGTCTGACTCTTTGGGACCCCATGGACTGCAGCACCCCAGGCCTCCCTGTCCATCACCAACTCCCAGAGTTTACTCAGACTCATCTCCACTGAGTTGGTGATACGATCCACCCGTCTCATCCTCTGTTGTCCCCTTCTCCTCCCACCTTCAGTCTTTCCCAGTGTCAGGGTCTTTTCCAGTGAGTCACTTCTTTGCATCAGGTGGCCAAAGTATTGGAGCTTCAGCTTCAGCATCAGTCCTTCCAATGAATATTCAGGACTGATTTCCTTTAGGATGGACTGATTGGATCTCCTTGCAGTCCAAAGGACTCTCAAGAGTCTTCTCCAACACCACAGTTCAAAAGCATCAATTCTTCGGCGCTCAGATTTCTTTATAGTCCAACTCTCACATCCATACCTGACTACTGGAAAAAGGATAGCTTTGACTATATGGACCTTTGTTGGCAAAGCAATGTCTCTACTTTTCAACCTGCTATCTAGGTTGGTCATAACTTTTTTCCAAGTAGCAAGCATCTTTTAAATTCATGGCTGCAATCACCATCTGCAGTGATTTTGGAGCCCAAAAAAATGAAGTCTGTCACTGTTTCCATTGTTTCCCCATCTATTTGCCATAAAGTGATGGGACCAGATGCCATGATCTCAGTTTTCTGAATGTTGTTTTAAGTCAACTTTTTCACTCTCCTCTTTCACTTTCATCAAGAGGCTTCACTTTATGCCATAAGGGTGGTGTCATCTACATGTCTGAGGTTATTGGTATTTCTCCCAGCAGTCTTGATTCCAACTTGTGCTTCATCCTGCCCAGCGTTTCCCTTGATGTACTCTGCATATAAGTTAAATAAGCAGGGTGACAGTATACAGCTTTGACGTATTTCTTTTCCTATTTGGAACCAGTCTGTTGTTCCATGTCCAGTTCTAACTGTTGCTTCCTGACCTGCATACAGATTTCTCAAGAGGTAGGTCAGCTGGTCTAGTATTCCCATCTCTTGAAGATTTTTCTACAGTTTGTTGTGATCCACACAGTCAAAAGCTTTGGCATAGTCAGTAAAGCAGAAATAGATGTTTTTCTGGAACTCTCTTGCTTTTTCCATGATCCAGCAGATGTTGGCAATTTGATCTCTGGTTCCTCTGCCTTTTCTAAAACCTTGAACATCTGGAAGTTCATGGTTCACGTATTGCTGAAGCCTGGCTTGGAGACTTTTAAACATTACTAGCGTGTGAGATGAGTGCAGTTGTGCGGTAGTTTGAGCATTCTTTGACATTGCCTTTCTTTGGGATTGAAATGAAAACTGACCTTTTCCAGTCCTGTGGCCACTCCTGAGTTTTCTAAATTTGCTGGCATATTGAGTGCAGCACTTTCGCAGCATCATCTTTCAGGATTTTAAATAGCTCAACTGGAATTTCATCACCTCCGCTAGTTTTGTTTGTAGTGATGCTTCCTGCCTGAGGCCCACTTGATTTCTCATTCCAGGATGTCTGGTTGTATGTGAGTGAACACACCATCATGATTATCTGGGTCGTGAAGATCTTTTTTGTACAGTTCTTCTTGATATTCTTCTGTTAGGTCCATACCATTTCTGTCCTTTATTGTGCCCACCTTTGCATGAAATTTTCCCTTGGTATCTCTAATTTTCTTCAAGAGATCTCTAGTCTTTCCCATTCTATTGTTTTCCTCTATTTCGTTGCACTGATCACTGAGGAAGGCTTTCTTATCTCTCCTTGCTATTCTTTGGAACTCTGCATTCAAGTGGGTATATCTTTCCTTTTCTCCTTTGCCTTCACTTCTCTTCTTTTCACAGCTATTGGTAAGGGCTCCTCAGACAGCCATTTTGCCTTTTTGCATTTCTTTTCTTGCGGATGGTCTTCATCCCTGCCTCCTGTACAATGTCACGAACCTCCATCCATAGTTCTTCAGGCACTCTGTCTATCAGATCTAATCTCTTGAATCTATTTGTCACTTCCACTGTATAATTGTAAGGGATTTGATTTAGGTCATGCATGTCTAATGGTTTTCCCTACTTTCTTCAATTTAAGTCTGAATTTGGCAATAAGGAGTTCATGATCTGAGCCACAATCAGCTCCCTGTCTTGTTTTTGCTGACTGTATAGAGCTTCTCCATCTTTGGCTGCAAAGAATATAATCAATCTGATTTTGGTATTAACCATCTGGTGATGTCCATGTATAGAGTCTTCTCTTGTGTTGTTGGAAGAGGATGTTCGCTATGACCAGTGCGTTCTCTTGGCAAACTCTTGTTAGCCTTTGCCCTGCATCATTCTGTACTCCAAGGCCAAATTTTCTTGTTCCTCCAGGTGTTTCTTGACTTCCTACTTTTGCATTGCAGTCCCCTGTAATAAAATGGATATCTTTTTGGGTGTTAGTTCTAGAAGGTTTTGTACATCTTCACAGAACCATTCAACTTCAGCTTCTTTAGCATTACTGGTCTGGGCATAGACTTGAATTACTGTGATACTGAATGGTTTGCCTTGGAAACAAACAGAGATCATTCTGTCGTTTTTGAGATTGCATCCAAGTACTGCATTTCAGACTCTTCTGTTGACTATGATGGCTGCTCCATTTGTTCTAACGGATTCTTGCCCACAGTAGTAGATATAATGGTCATCTGAGTTAAATTCACCCATTCCAGTCCATTTTAGTTCACTGATTCCTAAAATGTCAACATTCAATCTTGCCATCTCCTGTTTGACCACTTCAATTTGCCTTGATTCATGGACCTGACGTTCCAGGTTCCTTTGCAATATTGCTCTTTACAGCATAGGACTTTACTTCCATCACCAGTCACATCCACAGCTGGGTGGTGTTTTTGCTTTGGCTCCATCTCTTCTTTCTTTCTGGAGTTATTTCTCCAGTGATCTCCAGGAGCATATTGGGCACCTACCGACCTGTGGAGTTATCTTTCAATGTCCTATCTTTTTGCCTTTTCATACTGTTCATGGGGTTCTCAAGGCAAGAATACTGAGTTGGTTTGCCATTCCCTTCTCCAGTGGACCACATTTTGTCAGAACTCTCCACTATGACCAGTCCATCTTGGGTGGCCCTACACGACATGGCTCATAGTTTCATTGAGCTAGACCAAGTTGTGGTCCATGTGATCAGATTGGTTAGTTTTCTGTGATTATGGAAATTGTAATTATCTTTTATTTTTTGTGTGGCTATTGATTGTGACAACTGATAAACATCTTTTACTATTGTGATAACATAAGTATTGTTCACTTAATACCGCTGTATCGTGATTCTTCAACATAGTAGAATTATATATCACTAAAACTTCCTTTAATAGAAAAACTTGTTATCACCATTTAAAATCCAGATGCATAACAGAATTATCTTGAAATTTTTTGAAAAATACAGATGCCTCCAGGTATGTTTCTAATGAGCAGCCATGTTTAAAAACAACTAGACTATATGATGATCTTTTATTTTTATCTAATTTGTTTCACTTTTCCTATTTTACATTGTGTTCTCATTTGTTTTCAAATCTCTCCATATCTTTATTTTTGTTCTTTCTCAAGCCTAGTAGAAAAGCTTGTGTGTGTGTGTGTATAATATGTATAGCATATATTTTGCAACGTTTATGAAATTTTGCTTAGCTAACAAATTTTATGACATTTTGATTCCACTTTTTTGACTTAGTGTGAATAGAATGCTAGATTTCTAATATATGTTCACTCAAAATTTTGATGTAGTTCCATGTATTTTAGTATCTAGTATTACTGCTAAAAATCTAGAGAATTTATAATCTTAGTGATTTTAAAAAATGGAATGAGGCTTGAAACTTCTAATGCAATTCTGAGAATATAGAGAAATACTATGTTATAAAAAAGAAAAGTAGTTAACAGGTGATATAGTATTACTAACTAAAGTACAAGTTTTGTTCAAATTTCACAAAATATTATGCTCATTTCCATTACTTGTTTTCATACCGTATTCAAGACTCCATATTATATTTAATTGCATTGAGCAGTTTCAGCTACATGCAGCAAATTCTGATAAATTCTCTTCATTTTTATTCTTTTACAGATATTTCCTAATTTTCCTTATTATCACTTCTTAGAAACACCCGTTACTTAAATTGGATATTTAATTTCCAAATGCATGGGATATTGTTTAAATTATTTTTAATATTAATTTCTCATTTTGATACTAATTTCTCATTTAAATGCTTTCTTCTCTGCAATTACCTTCTGGTTTTTTCAGTCTAAATTAAGGCTTTGAATAACTAAGTCAAAAATTCTCTTGGTAAATGTCACATTGACTTGAAAATATGTGGGTTATTTTCAAATATCTTTTGATATTGATCTCTAACATAATTCCATGATGATAAGAGAACTGGCTCTATGATTTCAGTATCTTTCTCAGTTCAGTTCAGTTGCTCAGTTATGTCCGACTTTTTGCAATCCCATGAACTGCAGCAAAACAGGCTTCCCTGTCCGTCACCAACTCCCAGAGCTTGTTCAAACTCATGTCCATCAAGTCGGTGGTGTCATCAGCCATCTTACCCTCTGTCATCCCCTTCTCCTCCTGCCTTCAGTCTTTCCCAGCATCAGTCTTTGCCAATGAGCCAGTTCTTCACATCAGGTGGAACTGATTGGAGAATTCCAATACTTCAGAGCTTCAGCTTCAGCATCAGTCCTTCCAATGAATATTCAGGACTGATTTCCTTTAGGATGGACTGGTTGGATCTCCTTGCAGTCCAAGGGACTCTCAAGAGTCTTCTCCAACACCACAGTTCAAAAGCATCAATTCTTCAGCACTCAGCTTTCTTTATGGTCCAACTCTCACATCCATACATGACTACTGAAAAAACCATAGCTTTGACTATATGGACCTTTGTCGGCCAGGTAGTGTCTCTGCTTTTTAATATGTTCTCTGGGTTTGTCATAGCTTTTCTTCCACGGAGCAAGCATCTTTTACTTTCATGGCTGCAGTCACCATCTGCTGTGATTTTGAAGCCCAAGAAAATGAAGTCTGTCACTGTTTCCATTGTTTCCTCATCTATTTGCCATGAAGTGGTGGGACCAGATGCCATAATCTTAGTTTTTTGAATGTTGAGTTTTAAGCCAACTTTTTTACTCTCCTCTTTCACCTTCATCAAGAGGCTCTATAGTTCCTCTTTGCTTTCTGCCATAAGGGTAGTGTCATCTGCATATTTGAGGTTATTGATATTTCTTCCGGCAATCTTAATTCCAGCTTGTGCTTCATCCAGCCTGGCATTTTGCATGATGTACTCTTCATATAGGTTAAATCAGTAGGGTGACAATATACAGCCTTGACATACTCCTTTCCCAGTCAGTACCTTTAGACCATGAAATTTTTGCACCTTGTTTTATGTCCCTGGATATGATCCAGTGTCTCCTAGTTTACAGTCTGTGGGTACTTGAGTAGAATGTGTATCCTGCTGTTGTGCGAAGATTGTATAAGTGTTAATTATGTTGAATTGGTTCACAGTGCTTTTCACATCAACTGTATCCTTCTACTTCTCTGTATATTGCTTCTATTAATTTTTGAGAGTTTGTTATTGAAATTCCAACTAAAAATCTTAATTTATCTACTTAAAAGCAATTGTAATATATAGTGGAACTATATGTAACCTTGTTCTGTATCTTCCAAGTCTCCTATAAATGTATTATCATACTTTCATAATTTAAAAAGATTAAAATAAAACTAAGATCATAGCATCTGGTCCCACCATATCATGGCAATTAGAAGGGGAGAAAGTGGAAACTGACCAATTTTCTTTTCCTGGGCTCCAAAATCACTGCAGACAGTGACTGCAGCCATGAAATTAAAAGATGCTTGCTCCTTGCAAGGAAAACTGTGACCAACCTAGAAAGCATATTAAAAAGCAGAGACATCACTTTGCCAACAAAGGTCCATATAGTCAAAGCTATGATTTTTCCAGTAGTCGTGTATGGTTGTGAGAATTAGACCGTAAAGAAGGCTGAGTGCCAAAGAATTGATGTTTTTGAATTGTGATGCTGTAGAAGACTCTTGGGACTCCTTTGGCCTGCAAGGAGATCCAACCAGTCCATCCTAAAGGAAATCAGTCCTTAATATTCGTTGAAAGGACTAATGCTGAAGCTGAAGCTCCAATACTTTGGCCACCTGATGCGACAAGCTGACTCACTGGAAAAGACTCTGATACTGAGAAAGATTGAAGGCAAAAGGAAAAGGGGGCAGCAGAGGATGAGATAGTTAGATAGCTTCACTGCCTCAATGGACATGAATTTGAGCAAACTCCAGAAGATAGTAGAATCAGGGGCATGGCATGCTATAGTCCACTGAGTCGCAAAGAGTCAGACGTGACTTAGTGACTCAACAACAACAAAAGTGAATAGTTATTGGATCCTGAAAATAAAAATTTGTCTGCCCTCTGCATTTCTTAAATTTAAAAAGATTTTTGGTTAGTGTTTAAAAAATGTTATGATAGACGTATTTCAGGTTCTTAATAACCAAATATGTCTAGTGGCTAATATATTGGTTCAGGTTCAAGCTGACCAAGATGTCATTTTCATAATAAAATCTTCAATCTTGTTGAATGAACCTAGGTTGTCAGTAGTAATTTGTTTTGATTTGTTTAATTCTTTTATTTGGGGCCTTGTGAAGAAAAACTTAAGTTTAGAAAAGTCCAGACAGCTCTGTTATCACCACGTGAAAAGTAGAAAGGTCAGGGATGTGGAATTTGAATGCACAGGAGAACTAAAAGGACACGACCCCTGTTGAGGACTTTATTTTTCTATTTTTAATGGACTCTGGTTAACATAACTCCTGTGCCTTTTTTTTTTTAAACTTTGATTTAATTCTCATTTGGTAGTTATGTTCTGTAAAGTCACTCCAAATGCTGGATTAGTGAATAGTGGATCACTGTCCCCTAAGGGTTAGGTTACTGTGAGCCTGTGGTCACATTTCATCAACCAGTCAATTCATTACCTAGTTTCGTGTTTCTGTTTAAAGACACCTTGCTGCCGCTAAGTCGCTTTAGTCGTGTCCGACTCTGTGCGACCCCATAGACAGCCACCCACCAGGCTCCCCCATCCCTGGGATTCTCCAGGCAAGAACACTGGAGTAGGTTGCCATTTCCTTCTCCAATACATGAAAGGGAAAAGTGAAAGTGAAGTTGCTCAGTTGTGTCCGACTCTTCAAGACCCCATGGACTGCAGCCCACCAGGCTCCCCTGTCCCTGGGGTTTTCCAGGCAAGAGTACTGGAGTGGGGTGCCATCGCCTTCTCCAAAAGACTTGTTAAGGATTCAATAAATCAATGATATATTAATATACAAATATTATACACTACTGCTGCTGCTAAGTCGCTTCAGTCGTGTCCGACTCTGTGCGACCCCATAGACAACAGCCCACTGGGCTCCTCTGTCCCTGGGATTCTCCAGGCAAGAATACTGGAGTGGGTTGCCATTTCCTCCTCCAATGCATGGAAGTAAAAAGTGAAAGTGAAGTCGCTCAGTCGTGCTCAACTCTTAGCAACCCCCAGGGACTGCAGCCTACCAGGCTGCTCCATCCATGGCATTTTCCAGGCAAGAGTACTGGAGGGGGTTGCCATTGCCTTCTCCATACACTACTAATAATATATAATAATATGGTGCCAACAGCACTATAACTCATGTCTGAACAGAGTGTATCTGACACATGTTTTTTCTCTGAAAGTCACACCACAGCCTTCCTTAGGAACACTTAGGAACACTTAGCCTTGCTTAGGAACACTAGGCAGCACTTGGGCATTATACTTGGGGGCCATTTTAAACAGCCAATTCTGGACTTCCCTGGGGGTCTAGTGGTTAGGACTGCAGTTCCAATGTAGGGGATGCCAATTTGGTCCCTGGTCAAGGAACTAAGACCCTATGTGCCCTGAAGCACAGCCAAAAAAATTAAAAAGTGAACAGTAAAATCGCCAATAAACACCTCACAAATGTAAAATCATAGCATAAAGAGACCATGGAAAGGACACTTGTTTTCCATATGAGAGCTGAAACAAGGCAGAGCATCACCTAGTTTGACTTCAACTGAAAATGTGTATGTCAGGTGACTCAGCTTTTTGCCATCCTGCACACATGCTGTTTTCTTTGGATGCCCACTAAAGTGCCTCTCAACTGTTGATGTGAAGGTTACAAATAAATTTTAATGAGTGAGCATATTTGCAAGTATGAAATCCACAAATAATGAGGATCAACTGTATGTGAATGCATTTTAAATTTTAAGATGAAAACTAAGAAAATTCCCTGGCAGTCCAATGGTTAGGACTCGGCTCTTTCACTGCTGGGGCCCACATTCAGTCCCTGAAGAGAGGAACTAAAATCCTGCAAACCATGCAGCGTGGCCAGAAAAAAAAGAAAATACAGGTTTTCTTGCTCATATCTAACTTTCCCACCCCGCCCCACTCCATCTTTCCTTTCCAGAAGTAAGAGTGGTTACTCAGTTTCCTATGCGTCTACGTATATGTGTACTTACAGAAATATGCATTTTAAATAAATGAATCTCATGATACGTATTGTTCTATGGTTTGCTTTTTTCTCGTGATGTCTTAAGAAATCTTTCCACATTAGTATGCACAGAATTATCTCATTCATTTCAGTATTCTACAGTGTGTGTCTGTACCTTTTTCTTGATAGATGCGGAATTTTCTCTGGATTACATATGTAAAAATGAAACTGCTGGGTAAAAGGCAGCTTTGCTTAAAATTCTGCTAGAAAGGCAATTGTATCAGTTGGGTCCTCTGGGAAGCTGACGGCTGAGACGGAATTAGAACTGCAAATAGTATTTGAGAATTGTGCTTGTGAAAAACAAGGGAACAGACACGAAAGGTGAGAGACAGTGGTCAGAGCATGATACAGATCTGTCAGAGTCCGCCAACTCAGTGGGACACTCTGAAGTAAAGATTACCTTTTAGAGGAATAGTGCTGTGTTGGACAGAAATGGCTAGGCCCTCGAACTCCTTCATGCTCCGCATTGACCAGAGGCTTCTGAGAAAAAAAACGGCTTGTTGAAAAATGAGGTAACTCTTAAAAAGTACTAACAGCTGTAGGCTAACTGCATTTTGGAGTTAAACTTCAAGGTGTTTTCAAGGGAAATCTGAGCAGTGTATTTCCAAGGCTGCTACTGCTGTACAATTATAGCATTTTGTTGTTGTTTATTCACTCAGTCGCGTCCAACTGTTTTGTGACCCCATGGACTGTAGCCTGCCAGGCTCCTCTGCCCATGGGATTTCCCAGGCAAGAATAATAGAGTGGATTGCCATTTCCTTCTCCAGGGGTCTTCTTGACCCAGGGATCGAACTCACATCTCCTGCATTGACAGGCGGAGTCTACTGCTGAGCCACCTGGGAAGCCCTATAATATAGCATAATGGATAACAGTCTAGAACAAACTTCCTATGTTCCACATCTTTGTGTATGATTTTACACAACATCTCTGTGGCTCAGTTTTTTCATCTATAAGCTAGAGAAATAATAGTACTTACCTCATAGTATTATAGGGACTCAGATCTGGTGGCTCAGATGGTAAAGTATCTGCCTGCAATACGGGAGACCCGGATTCTATCCTTGGGTTAGGAAAATACCCTGGAGAAGGGAATGGCTACTCACTCCAATATCCTTACCTGGAGAATTCCATGGACAGAGGTTATAGTCCATGGGGTTGCAAAGAGTCAGACACAACTAAGCAACACACACATAGTATCATAAAGAGATGAAACAAGCTAGTTTATCTTAAGCCCTTAGAATAGTACCTGGGACATTACTACATAAGCATTAACTGATGTGGTTGCTGTTATTATTTCAAATTGGTCTCCCAAAAGACTGTACCAATTTTCTTCCCACCATCCCAACAGTGTGTAAAATAGTATTCACTTCCCCATACCTTTTCCAGTACTGGATAATACAAATTTTCTTAGTTTTTACCAATTTAATGGCCAAAACATGGTATTTTATCTTAATTTGTATTTGTTTTTTATGAAATTGAGCTTTTTTTCTAGCCACGCTGAAGTCATGTGGGATCTTAGTTCCCTGACCAGGGATAAAACCTAGGCCCTTGGCAGTGAAAACTCGGAGTTCCAACCAACGGACTGCCAGGGAATTCCCTGAACATCTTTTCATCTTATTGGCCACGCTTCTGTTTGTATACTTGAAGTATTTAACTTTTCCTCATTGATTGCTGGTACTTTTTCATATATTCCAAATATTAAACTGTCATATAGTTGAAAATATTTTCTCCCAGCCTCATTTTGGTTTTTCAGATTTATTTTTCATTATTATTTATGGTTTCTTTTGTCATAAAGAAGTTTAAAAGTTTTTTGAAATATTTATTTATTTGGTTGTGTCAGGTCTTAGTTGTGTCACGTGGTATCTTTCTTTATTTTTTTTTAATTTTTTAATTTTTTTTTTATTTTTTAAATTTTAAAATCTTTAATTCTTACATGCGTTCCCAAACATGAACCCCCCTCCCACCTCCCTCCCCACAACATCTCTCTGGGTCATCCCCATGCACCAGCCCCAAGCATGCTGCACCCTACGTCAGACATGGACTGGCAATTCAATTCTTACATGACAGTATACATGTTAGAATTCCCATTCTCCCAAATCATCCCACCCTCTCCCTCTCCCTCTGAGTCCAATAGTCCGTTATACACATCTGTGTCTTTTTTCCTGTCTTGCATACAGGGTCGTCATTGCCATCTTCCTAAATTCCATATATATGTGTTAGTATACTGTATTGGTGTTTTTCTTTCTGGCTTACTTCACTCTGTGTAATTGGCTCCAGTTTCATCCATCTCATCAGAACTGATTCAAATGAATTCTTTTTAACGGCTGAGTAATACTGCATTGTGTATATGTATCTTTCATTGATGGCGAACAGACTCTCTAGTTGTGGCGCTCGGGTTCAGTAGTTGCCACACGCAGGCTTGTTTGCTCTGCAGCATGTAGAATCTTGGTTCCATGACCAGGGATCAAACCTGTGTCATCTACGTTGCAAAGCAAATTGTTAACCATTGCACCACCGTGGTGGGGGAAGTCCCTAAAGTTTTGTTTATCTTTTTTCTTTATGAGCTGATGGTTTTGTGTCTTTTTTTTTTTTAAGTCTTCAGGGTTGTAGTTTTGGGGTTTGTTTCTTTTTTTATATTTAGCTATATATAACATTTTGAATTTATTTTTATCCATAATTTTAAATATTTAGCTTTATGTTTTCCCCCAGTAATGGGCATTGCCCCAGTGCTATTCATTGATGGGCACTTTTTTTTTCCCTGATATTTTGAAATGCCACCTTTACTGTATTCTAAATTCTTGTATGTATTAGATCGGAAGATACGGATATATTTTTGAAGGTCTTGATATGTGTTGCCAAATTGCCCTGAAGAATACGTTTAGAAATTTGTCTTATTGAAGAATATCTTACTTCACCTCCTCAACTTGGTGTTTCGTGTTTTTTTTTAATATTTTTTATTTTTGCTGTAGCCAAAAAATAGAAATATTGTTTTGGTCTGCATTTCTTTGGTTACTGGAAAGCATGAACTTTAAAGTATATATACTTTAGATATCCTGTATGCCATCTTATATGAATTGCTTATTCATATCCTTTGTCCATTTTTCAATTTTGATGTTCGATTTCATATTAATTTGAAAGGACTCGCTATATATAAAGAATATTACCCCTTCATATGTATTACACAGTGGTTATTGTTTACTTTTAAATTACAATCGTGATCTTTTTCTTTATAGAGTCTGATTTTGCGTATATAGTTGAAGAGTCTTCCCCATTCCTAAGACCACACAGTCAACTAGTATATTTTCCTTTTTTAAAAAATACTTTTATTTATTTGTTTCTTTTTGGTTGTGCTGGGTCTTTGCTGCTGTGCGGGCATTTCTCTAGTTGTGATGAGCAAGGACTACTGTTTGTTGTGGTTCCTCCTCATTGCTGTGGCTTTTCTTGTTGAATGCAGATTCTAGGATACGTGGGCTTCAGAAGTTGCAGCATGTGGGCTCAGGAGTTGTGGCTCTTGGGCTCCAGAGTACAGGCTCAATAGTTGTGGCACACAGGCTTAGTTTCTCCGGGACACATGGGATCTTCCTGAACCAGGGATTGAACTCATGTCTCTTACATTGGCAGGTGGATGCTTCACCACTAAGCCACCAGGGAAGCCCCTATTTTTTTTCTTTTCATTTTATGGTTTTAATTTCTATATTTCTGCTATCTTATTTTGATACAGGGTATTAACAGGGATCTATCTTAATTCTTTTCTAATTAGAAAATTATTTTTTAACTTTCTAAAAAGTTCTAATTCTTAATCCATTATTTCTATTGATTTCTAATGCCATCATATATACATTTGATCTGTTGAGGTTATTTGATTCTGTTTTATTGATTTATTGATTGAGGTTGTTTACATCTGTTTTGTGGCCAGAGAGTTTGCTTTGGAAAGAAAGCACTCTGGAAGTATTTTCAAACACTTTAATTTTGGAAGTTAAAAGGAAATCCTCTCTTAAGCTAGAGTAAGTAAAGTGAATTGACTTGGGTTCTGCTTGTGTTCCTCTACTCTGCCTTGTGGTCTTTAAATAGCATACTTCGCTATATCTCTAGCACCAGAGGCTTTATGTGGTGATTTAAAATATTAAACTCCAAAAGAAAATAATTCCAGGATTTAAGAAACACTATTCTTGCCAAGTGTAATTGATCGTTACTCTTTAGGTCTGATCATCTCTTTGACAAGAAGCAAGTTTTGAAGGTAAACCTATCTCTAGGAAAAAGCAGGAGTTCTCAGGATATCTCAGGTAAAATCTGTAGCTCAAATCACAGATAAATAGCTGATTTCTTTAATATTTAAAGAGCTCTTATACTTCAGTAAGGGAAATGCAGTAGTTCCTGCCTTTTCTCCCCTATGAGGGGGTATGTTCCAAGACCCCCAGTAAATGCTGGAAACTGCAGGTAGTACTCAACCCTCTATACTATGTTTTTCCCTATACAAAAATACCTATGATAAAGTTTTTGTAAATAAGGCAGAGTAAGAGCTTAAAAACAAGAACTAAAAGAGAACAATTATAACAATATATTGAATAAAAGTTATGTGAATGTGATCTCTGTCTTTAACTTCAACACTGCCAGAAATGTGGCAGTGGATTCTTCATTTGCAGATACAACTTCTTTAATAGTTTGTATATTCTTCCATCCAGACCTATTCCTGAAGCTATGTAGTCATCCTTTACTGGCAGTAAATGGCTTGGTATCATTTGTTTTAGGGACTCCTTTGCTGATGTTTTCCTATAGACTCTATGCTTTCTGATGTAACACATTGCCATCAATTGGCATGTCTTCCACCTACACGTTGAATGCCTTTTCCATCTTAGCTAAGTACTTAACACATTGTGGCCATAACTTACGCAGCTTGGGGTACAACAGCAAAAATAGCATGAATTTCTTTTTCCATCTTCACAGTTCACAGATAGAAGATTCATTTGTACTATAGATCTTAGCAATCTCGGCATACAACTGTTTTTCTTACTGAAAACTGTCACCTTTCACGTAAAATAAGTTCTTTATGGTTTCACTTTGGCATAGCCTAATTGCCAGCGTCACTAGTCTTGTACTTTGGGGCTATTATTAAGTAAAATAAGGGTTCCTGAACAGAAGCACTGGGATACCTCAAGAGTCTGTTGGATAACTTACATGACCAAAAATCCTAAAGGAAATCAACCCTGAATATTCATTGGAAGGACTGATGCTGATGCAGAAGCTCCAGTACTTTGGCTACTCCAGTACTTTTGCTACCTGATGCAAAGAGCCGTCTCATTGGAAAATACCCTGATGCTGGCAAAGTAGGAAAACGGGACAACAGAGGATGAGGCGGTTGGATGGCATCATCGACTTACTGGACATGAGTTTGAGCAAGCTCTGGGAGATGGTGAAGGACAGGGAAGCCTAGCATGTTGCAGTCCATGGAGTCACAAAGAGTTAGACATGACTTAGTGACTGAACAACAAGTGACTAACAGGCGGTAGCCCACACAGTGTGTACCCACTGGACAACGGGATGATTCGTGTCCTAGGTGGGCCAGAGACAGATGGCATGAGATTTCATCATGCTACTCAAAACAGCTCACAATTTAAAACTAATTATTTCATTTTGTTGTTCAGTCGCTCAGTCGTGTTTGACTCTTTGTGACCCCCCAAAATTTGAACAGTTTTATTTAGTTTAGAATCATTTACTTCTGGAATTTTCCATTTAATATTTTTGGACTGCGATCGACTGCAGGTAACAAACTGGAAAACAAAACTGTGGTTAAGGGGGGAATATTGTATTCTAGCACACACATAACAGGTCTCAGAAGGGGGACAGAGAAGGAACTTTAAGAATATTTGAAGAAATAATGACCAAAATCTCTCCAGGTTTAATGGAAAAACTTTAATCTCCACATTGAAGAATCTCAACAAATTCCAAGCAGGATAGACTCAAAGTAATTCACACCTAGCTACATCGTAGTCAAACAATCCAAAGACATGAAGAGCATCTTGAAAACAGCAGGGGAAAAGTGAATCCTCATGTACAAGGGATCCTCAAAACCATTAGCAACTGACTTCTCATCAGAAATCATGAGGCCAGAGAGCAGTGGGATGACACATTCAAAACGCTACAAGAAACAGACTGTCAACTAAAAATTCTGCAAAACTATCCTTCAGAAACAAAGGAGAAATCAAGATATTCTTAAAAAAATAAAAACTGAGAAAATTCATCACAGACAGACTTGTCCTGTAAGAAATACTGAGGGGAGTTTTCTTCAAATTGAAATAAAAGGGCATGAGGCACTGTTTTGAATCCACTTGAAGAAATCCACCAGTAAAAGTAACTACAGAAGTAAAAGTAAAAGTCAGTATAAATGTCTTTTTGCTAGTAATCCTTTCCTCTTCAAAAGGCTTATTTATTTATTTAGGCTGCGCTGGGTCTTTATTGCTTTGTGTGGGCCTTCTTCAGTTGCAGCAAGTGGGGGCTGTTCTCTAGGTGCAGTGCGCAGGCTTTGCATTGCAGTCGCTTCTCTTGTGGAGCACAGGCTCTAGGCTCTTGGACTTCAGTAGTTGTGGTGCACAAGCTTAGTTGCTCAGCAGCATGTGGGATTTTCCTGGACCAGGGATTGAACCTGTGTCCCCTGCATTGGCAGGCAGATTCTTTTACCACTGAGCTAACTGGGAAGTCCTCTTTTTCTCTTTAAAATGGGGTAATAATTATGAAACTGTGTTGATGGGCTTACAATGTATAAAGATGTAATTTACATGGTAATAAGTACAAAAGAAAGGGAGGTAATAGAGGGATATTGGGGCGAAAATTTTGGTATACTGTTGAAATTAAGTTGGTTAATCTGTTGGTAAATCTAATCTGTTTGAGATAAAATCCATCATTTTAAAGTGTACAATTCAGTGATTTTTAGTATATTCATAACGCTGTGCAGTCATTGCCAATATCTAGTTTCAGAGTATTTGCATCAGCCCAGGAAAAAGAAACCCCGAACTTTCCAATTTCTCCTACCCTAGCCCCTGGCAGCAACTAATCTCTGTCTCTGTGGATTTACCTATTTATTATATTTCATATGCATGGAATAATATACCATATAGCCTTTGGTATTCATGGGGTCACAAAGAGTCGGACACGACTGAGCGACTGAACTAAACTGACTGATAGCCTTTTGTGTCTGGCTTTTTTGTTGTTGTTTACTTAACATAGGGTTCATACATGTTGCTTGTGTTAGTACTTTTTAAAAAAATTTCTGAATAATATTCTATGGATTTTGTCTATCAGTTGGTGGACATTTGGGTTGTTTCCACTTTCCTTGTTATTATGAATAATGCTTTGGATATTCATATACAAGTTTTTGTGTAAATGTATGTATTCTAACTCCCGAGAACACTGTAATACACTTCAATTCTGACAGTAGCCACCTAGAGTTAGCACAGATCCCACACATTAAGGGCTCTGTCTTCCACAAGATTGCCCCTAATTCAGACAGTGCCACAAGTTTGGGGTGAGGGGGTATTTCTGACCTACTGGCTATAAATTTAGGATTTCCCTCAAGTTCAATAAAGAAACAGTTATGATGCTATGACTGGGGTCATGAAAGCATAGAGGAGCGATGCACCCGGAGTGGGAATGTATGAGCTTGTCGAGGAAGCCTTCCCAGAAGTGACTTATAAACTGTGACTGGGATTTGGAATTGTAGGTAGTAACCGTTTGAAAGAGTAGTTTAAGCAGAGGGAACAGCATATATGAAAGCCTGGTGTGCTCATGCTTGTTAGAGATGATTTAAGAATTAACTTAAGAACTTGAACACCAAATATGAAGAAAAAGGAAAAAAGAAGCAATATCATCCAGACTTTTGTAAGCGACTTGGACTTAATCGAGGAAACTATGTGTAGAAGAAAAACAGGATCCAGCAAAGATCCCTAAGAAACACCATGGCTGAGAAAAAAAGTGCCTGCGAAAAAAGAGAACGAAAAACCAGAGAGGCAGGAGGAAAATAAATAGAATATGGAGCCACTAAAACCAGAGGAAACGAAGTTATATCAGATGCTGCTAAAATATTAAGAAAAGACTTAGAAATATCTATCAAAGTCAGCAGAGTAGATGAATGAGCCTGGCAAGAGCTGTGCCAGGGGGTGGTTGGGGTAAAAGCCAAGCTACAGTAGATTTAAGGGTGAACAAAACTCAGGGAAGTGGAGCCAGGAACTCTTGACCAGGCTCGGGGACAAAAGATGCTAGGCAGAGCAGACAGAAACACAGGCATGTTGAGATCAGAGGATGACTTGACATGATGGGGTGTTCTTGTTTTATAATAGGGGAGACTTAGGGGGCTTCTCTGGCTGTCCAGTGGTTAATACTCTCCATGTCTAATTCAAGGGCCATGGGTTTCATCCTTGGTCAGGGAATTAGGATCCCACACACCAGGTGGTGCAGCCAAACAATAAAAAGTAAACAGGTCTTAAAAAATAGGGGAGACTTTTGCAATCCAGAAGAGAAAGAAAATAATGTTAGGCAAGTTCCCAGAGAAAGTAAGAGAGAATAGGATCCAAAACAAAGGTAGAAAGATCAATAAGATGAAAGAACAAGTATATGCAGATAAATTTGTAAGTTTTGATGGTGAACAGTTAAGGAGTTGCTGTATGATGACCCCTATCTTTTCTGAAAAGTAACAGACAAAGGCATCTACTGAAGTGATAGGGGGTGGTGGATCGTTCTCATATTGAGTGCAGCGGACTTGAAATGGGCGCAGGAGAGAATGGGGAAGTGGTGAATTAGGGAAATCTAATTTGTTTCTGGATAATAATGGTCCTGAGATAGTGATGGTTTCTCGATAGGAACTTACAGTGGCACTCCTCTGCTCTGAGCGTCCGCATCGTGGAGGTAAGTGCAAGGGCAAAACTTACATTGAATCTGGGTTATGGTTTTTGCCAGGTGGGTGCAATGAAAGGATAGAAGTTAGGGGGTAATATGATGGATCAAGGACTCTAGGCTGGATAAGGGAAGAAGTGAAGAAGATAGCAGAGTGGTGGATGGTAAGAAAATAGCAGCCAGTGACAGGAAGTGCCAGGGAGGTATAAGAACAGGTGGAAGTAAGAGGAAGGGACACTTACTATAGCAGACACTGGTGACTGGCCTAATAAACCCAAATATTAATCCCATGGACGGAGGAGCCTGGTGGGCTGCAGTCCATGGGGTCGCTAGGAATTGGACACGACTGAGTGACTTCACTTTTACTTTTCACTTTCATGCACTGGAGAAGGAAATGGCAACTCTCTCCAGTATTCTTGCCTGGCAGGCTACTGTCCATGGGGCGGCAAAGAGTCGGACCCAACTTTGCAAGTAAACAACAACTTCTTAAGGTAGAAACCAGAAATCACAGCTGATAAAAAATAATCATTACTAGCAGTGCTTCTGGAGGAAAAAATTAAATAGGTGAAGTTTTTAAGTTACCTGTGAGCTATTATTTTCTGTGCTTGTGTCCCTACTCATTTAAAGTATGAGCTGCCAGGGTATGACTTACACAGGAAGGTGTATATCACTGCCCACACTGGGGCCCCTACCAGGCTTCTTCTCACCTGCCTCCAGATTCTCCTAAATTTCCTCAGCCAACCTGTCACTAAAACATAAAACTCTTAAGTTTCAGTTCGGTTGTCCCTTACTTAAACATATGCTCTTGAAAAGGGCAATATGTTAAGCCTTTATCAATCATTAAGACCCTTACGTTACTAGCAGGTAGCTTGCCACGATCAGATGTTTATATCCCCAGAGAGAAAGTAGAGTAAAAGATCCACCTCAGTGGTAGCAATTGGATGGGCCAGTTCCCAGTACCTTTCACTAACAAAGAGAGCCCATGAGATGAAGAGAACACAGGTAGGAAGAAAATTCAAGGGGAAGATGGAAGAGGACAATAGCAAACGTTAAATAACTTCACCGTTTTCTTCAAATTCAAACCTATATTGGAAAACCCAATCTATGGCCAGTTTATTGAGTAGTTACTGCACCCAGTTTGCTCTGACGGATTGGTGGATATGCATGCCTTAGTGCTTTACGACTCCTGTGTTTCAGATTTTCTGTTAACACCGCTTTTCCACGTGGTGATGACATGCCTTGTAATCATCCTCATTGTAGCAAACAACAGACGTGCTCAAACTGGCTGTGTTAAATCATTTCAGTAGTGTTTGGATCCATAGATGATGGATGTCAAAAGCCTCCTCAGTTAAGATTCCCCACTTCACAGGAAATTATTACTTCTTTTTCTGTGTTTTGATACACGGGTGAGATACTAAGAGGCCTATGGCATGCTATAGTTCCTGGTTTGATTTCCTTTTTCCTGATGTGTGCAAGTCTTTTATTTGGCTAGACTGGTTACCTAGGAAACAGCTGCAGGGTAAAGATGGATTGGCTGTTTGGGAAATGGAATTACAGACCCCTTCAAGAAACAGAAGACCTGTTGGATAAAGCAAAAAATTAGTGAATGGCTAAGTTTATGCTTAATTTAGTGTGCTTCAAGAAATCACACTGAGTTCTATAGAGAATTTACTTAATGCAGCGTGATTTTTAAATTTAGTTTATTTTTTAATTTCACCAAATGTTTGTTAATTCCTGCTTTGCACCCACTGCTGCAGGCCATTCTGAGGGCTTTCAGTGAAGTGAAACGTTCAGTTTCCTCATTTTCTGTTTGGGTCTAAAAGAAGCTACCTTAAAATCAAGTGCATGGGGCTTCCCTGGTGGCTCACTGATACAGAATCCTGCTAATGCAGGAGACACAGGTTCAATCCCTGATCTGGGAAGATTCACATGCCACGGAGCAACTAAGCCCATGCGCCATAACTATTGCTCCCGTGCTCTAGAGCCCAGGAGCCACAACTGCTGGAGCCTGCGTGCCCGCAACTACTGAAGCCAACTACTGAAGCCTGCGTGCCCGCAACTACTGAAGCCAACTACTGAAGCCTGCGTGCCCGCAACTACTGAAGCCAACTACTGAAGCCTGCGTGCCCTGAAGCCACCACAATGATGAAGCCTACACACTGCATCTAGAGAAAGGCCTACACAGCAATGAAGACCCAGCAAAGCCAAAAATAATAGATAAATAAAAAATTTATGTTTAAAAAATCAAGTGCACAATTACGTGATACAGTCTGTAAGTGTGTTCAGAGAATTTGGAGGATATAAAAGATTTTATCTAGTCAGTGTGAGTGGTGGATTTGAATCTGCAGGTAGGAGATAATACTTTGAGGTAAAAGATGAAATTTAAAGACCTGGTGAAAGTTCGGGTACTCACAGTACCTGAGTTTATAGCATTCTACAATAGCAGCACAGTTACCCTTGCAGTTCCCTACATCCAGACAGCTTATGGAAAATATGTAACTCTGATATAAATTATATTGCCCTAGAATCTTAGGAAAATGAATATTAGCAACAATGTTGACCAACCACTATTTGCACTAAGGCTTGCATAATTTAAGAAAAAAAAAATCTATTTTAACCGAAGTGTGACAGAGTATTAGTTTTATAATCTCAAACCACTATAGAAATGTGAGCACATAAGAGACACTCAATAAAATATTTGTGAGTTGATTTTTTTATATACAGTATATCTTCCTGTTAGTATTAGCTTTCTTTTCTTCCAGAACATAGCTGTTGAATATTTGGTCTTGATTTGTGGTGATAAGGCCTTTTGTAAATATAGGAGCATAACTCCTCTTTCAAAGCTGAACATCTGTCAGGTTATATCCATTTGATTTCTAGAAAGTATAGCTATCTCAGTGGACTCAATGGTCATGAGTTTGAGCAAGCTCTGGGAGTTGGTGATGGACAGGGAAGCCTGGCATGCTGCAGTTCATGGAGTCACAAAGAGTCGCACACGACTGAGCAACTGAACTGAACTGAAAGCTATAATTTTCATTTTCTTACTTGTTACCTCTGTATTCACTTGGTGTGGTGTGCCTCTCAGGAGAGGAGGAAAAAGCAGTCCTACTCAGAAAGCATAACAATCTACAGGCGCAGAAAATTAAATTTGAGTCCTCCTTGCCATGCCCATAAATGGAAAATAAGAGGGGCAACAAAAGGATACTCAAAAATATTTTGAAGGAGAGATGTATTGAACCTACAGCCTCAAATATTTACCAGCAAAGAATAATTCTCAAATTTAAATTTCACTGTGCTGGCTGTTTAGAGTTACCGATGAAAGTGTCTGTACCAATATTTAAGTAGTGAGGGAAGTTGTTACTGTAATCAGAATTCATAATATTGAATTTTTCCAGAGGGTCTTTTATTGCCTGTTGTCTATTCTCACAGTAATTAGAGCTTTTATAAATGAGATAGTGACTACAGAGGGTAATTTGTTAGAAGTTTTTTGCTGAGTGATCAGGAATGGTTTCCTGATAGAAGTACTTGAGCACTGCTGTGAATGCCTTCTTTATTTCCCAAATTACTATAAAATGGCTTATCATAATAAGACACACTCTCTCCCCCAAGTTTCCTTTTCAAGAAAACTTTTTAGTGATTCATTTTAAGAACAATTATGCAACTCCCTGGTACCTCTTCACCCCTGTTGTCGCCCCTTTTCTGGTCTGAAGCAATTACCAGGATACTAAAAAGGTTGGGCTTCCCTGGTGGCTCAGTGGTAAAGAATCCGCCTGCCTGCCAGAGCAGGAGACACAGGTTCAATCCGTGATCTAGGGGGTTAGTGATTGTCTGAAACTTTGAACTGAGCCTATGAACTCACTCCACTCCAAACAGCGGCTATAGGAGGCGGATAGTGTAGCATTACCATGAAGGCTTGCTCACTTTCTGCCCCTCTCCCCCCTCACCTCCTCCACCTTGCTGGAGATGATCCCATAATTATAACGCTCTTTGCACCTCTTCGGAGATCACAGGAAGCGCCTAATTATCAGATGATTTGAGAGAAAAAGTCCAGCCCATTTGAGTTATTGTCTTCCATTCTTGAAAAGTTACAGTCTTAGCCTTAGAGGAAAAAAAAAAGACCACAACTCAATTTTGAGAGCAGAGCTGTTTTTTTTTCTTTGTTTTCTTTAAACACATTGATTATTTCTAAAAATGTACTAATGGCAAAGGCAACTTGCAGGAAAGCAGCACCCATCCAACAGCGCCACATATACACGTATATATACAGCTCCAGCCCTGGTCTGTCTTCTCCCACTAAGGGCAGCTTCCCAAAATGCCTCACAAAGGAACTTGTTCATGGCACGTGCTGTGATTTTGAGGTTAACGTCTTTTTGTTGTAGCTGTTATTCATAGTGAGAAAATAAGACCAACAAAAGATGCAGAAATCTATTATGTTTTCAGTGGCTCCAGAAATTTCTTGTATTTTTGGCAGCTGTTTTCCCATTTTTAGTTGCTCTTAAAGGGAGAAGCAAGGAAGTTTTACTCAGAAGTAACATTTTAATTGTTCTTCTTAGTGGGGAAAAGGATAAAATAATTACTTTTTCATCTTCCTTGTGTAGATTTCTGTAAATTAATTTACCCCAAATTTGATAGAGGGGTTCCTTGGGTTTGACATGAGAACATGTTTGTTTAAAAATAGCACTTAATGTTTTACCAAAAAATGCTTTCATTTATTTAAATGGGAGAGAGGTGTTTTAAAAATTAGCACTGATGCCTCTATGATTTTTTGCTGAAGCATGCTAGTAATGATTTAGCAATGTGAGTACTTTTACATTGTACAAAAATTGTTGAACTTACCAAACAAGGTGAACTTACTAGTTTTTCTAGCATTTTCTTGAATTTCATGGAAAAATGCTTATATTGTAATATTCTTAGACCTTTTACATTTTAATAAAATAATTTGTATCTAGTATTTAATCCATTATTTAATTTTATCTACATATTACACTTAGAAATAGTTCAAGTTTGCCTTTAATTTTTTTTAAAAGTGTGTTTCTTCTCAGCCAAAACAATATACGGTGAGACTTAGATCTGGGAATAGAAAAGTTTCAATTATTTCTGCTAGAATGATAAGCCCAGCGAGAGCAGGAACCTCATCTCTCTTATTCACTTATTTCCCTGGAGCCTAGAACAGTGCTTGACTCAAGCACCCAGAAAAGTAATAAATGACTGAATGAATTGCCTTCTATGACTTGTGGGGTTTGTTTAAGTTTACTTTGCATGTTAAATGAAATATTTCTACGTAACAGACTACAGCAGAATGCTGCAGAGTAGGACCCAGTGGGATTAAGTGCTGGGATGACCCACTCAGAGAGAAATAAGATTTAAGGGGTGTTGGTAGGGACTATTCCCTGGGTGTGCCAAACCCACTAACATATTCCTGTGTTTTGCATCTCCCCAGGAGCACTCACTGTAGGCCTTGTGCGACAGTGTCAAACAATCCATGGGCGAGACCGGACATGCATCCCACCTCGGCTTCCCCCAGAGTGGGTCACCACACTGTTTTTTATCATCATGGGAATCATTTCATTGACTGTCACTTGTGGTTTGTTGGTGGCTTCCCACTGGCGAAGAGAAGCCACAAAATATGCTCGATGGATAGCATTCACTGGAAGTAAGTAACCTGTGCTAAGTAAATTTGTCTCGAAGGCACTCACACTGGTATTTTTATGAAGATATTCAAGTCTCAGTAATAAGGACTCTCTAATCATCAAAGAGCACCATTTGTGCACGGCCATCAGATAGACTCCACGCAGTCCCATCAGCTCTTCAGAATTCTCACCACAAGACCAGGACATCCAGACCTTAATTGCTTTGAATAAAGTGCTATTTTAATGAATTTTATTTTTGCTCACACCGTGACATAAGTTTTCCAGGCCTGTGACTCAGAGCTACCACTAACCTGAGTCTTTGCCTCTTCTTAAAGGTATTGGTATCTTCTGTCAAATAAATCTAGAAAAATATATACAGAAATATAAATTAGTTTAAGGTGGTGATTTGCTTTTTAATATCATTGATTTGAGTTTCTGCTGTAAGTTGTTGTGTGATCATTGAAAAATCAACACATTTAGCTAGCTAACAGTTGTTTGTCAACATTTCTTATGCCATTAAGCTATACCCAAGGGTATGATACATATATGACACATTCTCTTGTACTTTGCAAAATTGGTTTAATTTGAAAACACAACACAGGCTTTTCCCAAGCTAGAAACAACAAAAATGCACAAAGGAAAGATTCCTATAATTTTGCTTTCTTCCTTCTAAGGCAGTTTTATCCCCCAGGGGACATTTGTCAAAGTCTGTAAACATCTTAGATTGATAGATAGATTCCAACTAAGGGGATGCTACTGGCAGGTAGTGAGCAGAGTCCAAGGATGCTGCTAAGAAGTGTACAAATGCACAGAATAGCCCCCAAAACAAAGGCTTATCTGGCCCCAGATGCCAGTAGGGCCTGTTAAGAAACTCTGTACTAAAGAACAACGTAACTATACCTATGCCAAATAATACAGGATTTAATTTCTAATTCAGTATCTTATAATCATCTCAGGTTTTCTTAAGTTTTTTAAAAAATAAATATTATAGCACAGCTTACTTTCCTTGATATTGCCATGTAGGATTTATAGGGGCAGGCATAATCCCATGTATTCCTATTAATGTTAATACTCAATTTATTCTTAAAGATCATAGGATAGGGATATTAGTTCATGAGCCTCTTTTCTCCCTCTCTCTCTGTGAAGCTCTTTCTTTAGAGAATGTATACATTTCCAGATCTGTCGTTTTATTCTCACCTCTATTTCTCCCTTAATTTTAAAATGTAGATCAAGTTGCAGTTGACATAAAAACGCTTCTTCAACCTTGTTAAGAATTGTAAAACAAGTTGATGATCTTGTTTGAGTTCAGACCTCCTGAGACAGTTTTCTAAATAGTAGGGTCTAGAGGCAGTTACAGAGATGGGGCTACTAAATTAAAGGGTACTGATGAGGAATTTAAAGAGAATCTTTACTTACAGATACAGTTACTTGTCCAGATAGAATTCACTCTTTAGAAGTAAAATAACATCCAGAAGGATTTAGTTAAAATTTGGGAGTGCATATTCCTTGATGGCTCAGACAGTAAAGAATCTGCCTGCAATTCAGGAGACTTGGGTTCAATTGCTGGATTGGGAAGATCCCCTGGGGAAGGAAATGGCAACCCACTCCAGTATTCTTGCCTGGAAAATTCCATGGACAGAAGCTACAGTCCTTGGGGTCACAAAGAGTCAGACACGACTGAGTGACTAACAGTTTCACTTTCCATGCTCTGAATATCAAAAATCTAAAATATAAGTTAGCAAAGTAGTATGAGTCAAAGAAAAGCACTAAGTTACTCACATGAGCCATTGATTCTTGTGACTCAATAAAAGGAAAGAAATTTGATTATCTTGTTTTTCATTCCTCTTCAAGAGAGAATATTTACATACGTAAAGATCCCCTGGAGAAGGAAATGGCAACCCACTCCAGTACTCTAGCCTGGAAAATTCCATGGATGGAGGAGCCTGGTAGGCTACAGTCCATGGGATCGCAAAGAGTCGGACACGACTGAGCAACTTCACTGGTTCACCTTGAAATGTAGAATTTTTTCCTTTATTTTTCAGTTTAAATAATTTAAATTCTTAAAATATGTGTATGATATATAATTCAGAGCCTATGAAAGGGTCACCAAGTGAAAAGTAGATCTCATTTATGGCCCTGTCACCCAGTTACCCACTACTCCTTTCCTGGAAGCAACCATTCTCACCAGTTTCTGGGGTTTCCTACCAGAGGTGTTCTGTGTGTAGAAACATATATGTATATGTGTGAGTGTTCTATAAATACATATTTATTCTATTTATACTATTCTGTATCTTGGTTTTTTGGTTCAACAGTGTATTTTAGGGTTGATGTCATCTAAGGAAGCGTAGAGCCTTTCTCTTAACTTCCTTAAATGCATTGTTTTTGTTACCCCAGCTAGTCTACTGGGGTGGCAGTCAGAAGAGGGGTTGGACTCCCCCTAGTGTTGCCTTTCAGCCTTTGAAAATGTACTTCTCAGTCGTTTTGTTAATATAAACTAAATTAATTTTCAAATGGATTTACACAGAAGAAGTGCTCAAAGGAGAGCCACACATTAGGGACTCACCTGTGGCGGCAAGAGTGACAAAAAGACGTGTCTTTTTCTTCAAGTTATTTTCTCGTCCTTGCTTTTGCCACCTTAATTTACTTGTCTGCCAGTACACCTGATATCTGGCTCTCACTGCCAAGAAATCTATGCCATACAGGATATGAAGTTTTTACAGACTTTTTTATATATGTTTTACAGACTTTTTTAGGACCCAGAACTTAATTGTCAAAAGTTGATAGATATTTGCAGCATAAACAGTATTTTAAGATCTGAAGTAACTTCTCAGGTCTCAAGAGCTTAAAAAAAAATCTCATCCACCAGCATTAAAAACTCCTCAGGAAGTATAGATAACTTGATTCCTTGGATTAGAAGTCACTGTTGGATACAATCAGGTGTTCATTGCTTCCTTGAAATTTGATTAAGCTGTTCCTAACCAATTTGGAAAATATTTAACACTTGTAAAATATTAAACCCTGCTTTAAATATAGTCATTAAGTGGTAAATGATTACTATAAAGGATAGATTTTTATTTTACAGTAGAAAATAATAAAGGATAGGAATTAAGTTGGCACATCAGTTAACAGAATGAACAAGAGTAACATCTGCATATGTCTGAAGCACTTCTAAATTATTTTAGTGTTTCCTGAAGTTAGATTAATCTATATTAAATAACAAATTGTTTTTAAGACAATAATGTTTTCCCATTGCTTTTATTAGATTGTCTATAGCTATTTAGATTGTGATTTCATTTTATTTACCAAACCACATTAAGACATAAGAACCATTAAAGGTTGGTGACAAATAACACTGATGAGGGGACATTGGCAGTGCTAATAAAGTTGTTTATTGCTAACTATACAACAGAAAGGCCAAAAAATCTAATGCTTAATACCTGAATTTTTCATTCGCTTTGTAGTAGGTATCTAAAAGAATCTAAATCTGCTTATGTAACATTATTTGCTGTGGTCATATGCCCAAAATGAAAACAAACTCTATGTCGATTTAATATAAAATAGTCACGTAAATGGTGCAAAGCAAACAAGCGTGCTGGTGTGTTTCTTAAGCTAGTGTATTACTTAAGAAAATGTTGCCTTTTACTACATTTCTGGAGCTGTTCCATCCAGGAAATATTTCTAATTGGCCTTTTCAGAACTCTCCTATTAAATTTTGTTGATTGAGTAACACAAATAATTTAGGACAAGTGTCAACTGGTATATTCATCCAGGATTCTGTCATTATTGCTGGGAATGGGTTTAACACAGAAAACTTTTCTCATTGATTTAGTAATAGGGATGACTATAGTATTCTGCCTTCACAATATACTGAGGAAATATTTCTGCCTTCAGAGAAAGTTGAAAGACTATGAATATGCTTTCAAAAAGCACAAAATATTTTCTTGGAAGAGCCAGCCTATTTATAGGTAATTTGTGTTTCTTAAGAAGTGATTTTCTTTGGTAGCATAGGGGAGCACATAGTTTCTAAAACAACCAACTATGGAATAACTTCTGCCCAAACACTGGGTTTTCTGATATCTTTCTAAAAGCATTTTAGCAAATAATATATTTCATTGTATTTGTATACAAAACTCAAAGATTTCCCCACCATCCCCCTCTTTAAACTCTGTGCAGTCAGAAACCTGGGAGAGTTGTGCTTTTTTATTTTTTCTGAATGTTGTCCATGAGAGAGAAACACCTGCAGTTTGTTCCACATATCAGAAGTCTGTGGCTCTTTCCACTAGCTGATTTTAAATCAGAGTAAGGTAAATAGTATCTATATTTGTATGTACCTTTCCTCAATTCCTTATAACATATCAACTGAGAAGAGCAGAGAATTGGGAAAATAATACTAGGATGATAATAATCAACATTATTCAGCACTGAATATCAACCTGGCACTGCACAAAGGACTTAAAATTGTTTTGTTTATTCTCCTACAACTTACCCATTTTCAGAATTTCAGAAGACTAAGATTACTCTAGTAGAGCCAGAACTTCGCCCCTGTCTGACTGAGCCCTTTGCCACTGCTTTAAATGGTCAAGAATTGTATATACAATTACTTAGTAGGTTTGGTGGCCTTTCTTAATGGTTGTATTCAAAACTGTATGTAAAAGGCTAAACCAGCTTTTGTTGTATTTAATTGTTAAGCTTGGAGGATCTGTAGTATATGCAAACCTTTTTACAAGTGGTCCATGTTGTAACAGATTTGACCATGTTGTCATCAGTCCACAACCCTGCTTATAAACTTCCTTTGTGCCAAATTTTCATTGTTTTCTTAATCACCAAACCATGTTACTAATGTTATGTTTTGGTTTGTTTTACAGTGATCCTTTTCTGTATGGCTGCCCTAATATTTCCAATAGGATTTTACATCAATGAAGTCGGAGGTCAACCTTATAAATTACCCAACAACACAGTAGTTGGGTCATCATATGTACTTTTTGTCTTATCAATTTTCTTTACAATAGTAGGACTTCTATTTGCCGGCAAAGTTTGTTTACCAGGCTGATGAATGTCTAAATTGCTTGACTCTTTTATTATTTTTAATTTTATTTTATTTTTTTATTTTTGGAGGGTGGGGAGGACAAAGGCAAGGCATCTGAGTAGTCCTCACATAGGAAGATGCTTAGATGAAACTGATGCTGAAAAGAAAAAAAAAAAATGCTTTGATTTGTTCTCACTATGCACTTTGGATTTAAAAACAAAAATAAGGAGAGCCTTTTCCATAACCAAATACAGACAATATTGACTAAATCTCCTGAGCATATTCAGGCAGTCAGGTCTGCACTGTGATAGCAACCTAGTGAAGGAGAATGCTTTATACCGAAAAGCATGTGGCCCTTTGTACTCTGTTGTTCCATTTTTAACGTCTAATGATTCATTTGAGGGAGGAAAAGAAAAAAGTCTAAGTATTTATGAATCATGGCGGACCAGAGGGATGCAAAAGATGTTCATGTGGGGCTGGCCTCACCTCCTAAGAAATTAGTGTTCACAGCTTCCTTGTAATGGTATGAGTCTTTGGCACCAGAATGGATTGCCATTGCATCACTGCACCAAGAAGCCAATAGATCAAAACTTCTTTGCTAAAATGTATGTAAAAATTCTGAAATTCCCTATTCTCTGTGTACAAAAAAAAAAAATTAAACACTAAGAAACATGTTGGGGGTGGGTGGGTGGGGGAAATGTTCCTTATATTTATATAAATATATATATAATATATATATTTTGCTGATGCAGTATACAGTGTGTATATATGTGTGTGTGTGTATGTGTGTGTGTAAATTTATATACACACACATGCAAACAGTTCCTGGAAGAGAACTCTGAATGCTTTGCTAGCAAAACACTGTGGTGTGCAAACCTAGAACCCAATAGAAAAAAAAGCCATTTATCTGAAGGCTGCATAGTGGAGAGAGTCTTCAGTTTACCTCATTCTTTGTAGCAGCCCTTGATTTTAACTGGTTTTTGTAATAGGTACAAATAATCCCATACCTTTCTAGGTGCAATTTTAAGTTAAACTAAAATTCTTTGTAGGGTTAATTTATTTGTACATGATAGTAGAAGGTAAGACCATGTCAAATCTTATAATTTGGGGAATCTGACACTATTTAAATTATTGGCAACTGTTGTCTGTTGTACAGAGGTTCTCTTTTTCAACTGGCTTGGTCTATTACATTAATAATGCATTTTATGTGTTCAAGCACACAACTTTACATAAGTTCAAAATCTAGTAGAATCAATTTACAATATTTTGGCTATTTATAACACTAACTTCACTCTGCCATAAAAATTAATATTCTTTTCATCTGTAAGCATTATTAATAATCTCCTTTACCAAAAACATGAGCAATACAATATTTTCTTTAAATGCTATATGCCTTGTTTGCTAAAAGCTAACATCTTTGCATTTAGTTTAAAGAGCTGTACTAACCTCACAGCTTTATATTTCTTCCTGAAAGCAACATTGCAGCTAACGTTTGAGCCCACAGATCATTTTGAAATACAGTATTTCTCTTCTCCACATTTCCATGCCTTCATGCCTAGTTGTTTTTCCAGGCAAACACAATAGATAATCTCCTGTTTGAAATGTGGGGCAGGAGAGTCTTTCATGACAACAGCAACCCAAGTGTCCTCAGTAGAGTGTAGGTCCCTTATTTCACACAAATGGAAATGAATGCACTGGTTTATTTTGTTTGTTTGTTTGTTTTTTAATGATTACTTCAGAGATGGGGCTGCCTCCTCAGTTATTCAAGGTATGAAATGGAGGAGCCTGATGTGTTTCACACTGGCTTGTTTGACATTCATATTTCTTACTGTTAATTCAGCAGTAATTGATTGTAGAAGAAAACCCCAGTGTTTCAGCTCACTCAGGAGTCAGGGTAAGAGGTGGACCACCACTGTGGTGTGTTCCTTGAGTGTACTGGGGGAATGTCACACATTTCCTTCCCAGGGTCAAAGAAATCTCTAGGAAATGCCTGAGGGAGATTAGTTTTCCCCAAGTATTATGATGTCTAGTCCATTCTAAGAATACCACTGGACATGTGCTGTGGACATTTGGGATTGCAGTTCTCATTGTGACTTGATTGGACCTCAGTCTTAGTCAAGTGGATCACTTTGAAGGAAAGCTTTGGTTGTCGCCATTATACCACTGAAGTAAAGTGTTATTAGCAAAGTATGGTTCAAATTAATTTATAATAATGACCAAGAGCTTTTCTCTTCCAAAAGATGAATTTTATTGTAAATAGTTTCTCAAAGTATTTCTAACTGGATCAAGAGCATGGGGAGAGAAAGTTTCTCAGCTGCTAAGAATTTCCCCACTGTTTACTTCTTTCACTTACAGTGGTATTGCATATAAGATTGCAGAATTTAAAGTTTTATTTGTATCTATTACACAAACCATAAACTTGTCTTTAATTTCATCACTGTCTTGGAGGTCCAGTGCACAAAGGACTGATGGGGGAAACTCCCTCTAACCAGTCCGCACTCTAACCCAGGATGAAAACCATCCCATCAAGTAGTATGTGAAGTCACATCTTTGTACTCTTCCAGACCAAACATTGAAATGGACTCATTCATATAAAATTCTATAAATCCTGTAAGTGAAAAGATAGACAATTGTCAGCAGTTGCTTTTAAAAAGGTCACTATAATAAGTACTATAGAGTACAGTATTAATTTATAGCAGGAAATCATATCTTGTAAACTGTATATAAAACACTGTTTAATGGTGCAATCATTTGTCAAACTTTTGTCTGTTACATTGTTTTTAGAGTGTGTGCATTCTTCTCATACCTAAGAACATCACTGTAAAATCTGCTGAAAAATATTTATAGGTTTTATTTGCACAAGACTTAATTAGTTTGAAATTTTTGGAAGCTCCTATTGAACATGCCTAAACATCTGTAAACATGAAAAATCTTCAATTCATTAAAAGCAAATATTTCAGTATGATTCTTTCCAAAGGTAATCCATGTTCTATGTTGTTAATGTGTGTATGTAATTTTTCTGACTCTTCTATTTCTTATCAACCTATTTTCTGTTTCATTTGTTTTGCTTTTGAAGGATGGCTCTTTTTTTTTTCTTTTTAATGTTCTAGATGACCAAAACACTTCATTGATTTTTACTCTTTTGCCTAAATCTTTGATATCCCTTTTGATGTTCTGTGAATTCACTTAATCTCTTAAGTAAAATAGTGAACAGTCCTGGTGACATACAATCTATTGATTTTGAGGAAGACCCTGAAAAGGTAATGGAAACTAACTTTGAATACACTACTCTTAGCTATTGTTTTGCATCGTGGGCTTCATGGGAAGAACATGTTGCATTTATTTTGTCTTTATTAAAAGACTACTAGCCACAAGTTACTCTGATTATAGTAGCTATTTTATCAACCCACTTTGATCTTCTTTTAAAATATTAAATTTACATTCACAATTCAAAATAGTAAGCTGTCTTTCAGAACTAATTTTTGAAGGATAAAAGCATATGAAGGAAAAAAGTGGCCTGTGTAGGTTGGATTCCCTACACAGGACTTATTAGTTATATCACCTCAAGAGATTTTAAAGTTTGTGATCAAGGCCTGTATATTACCCCAAACTTTATTAAGGATTGTTTTCTAATTGGTTATAGCATTTTTCAATTAATAGTTTAAAAACAAATTGTTAATACAAACTGTATAAAATGAACATAATTTTTCTTCACTTGTATTTTTGTTATTGAGCAAGTTTATCAAAATAAATTGTCTACTAAAGAAACTAAAAAGGCTTCTATTACTTTGAAACAAGCTTTGAATTTAAAACTTTATTTTAGAAATAAATTTCTTATAGCGGTTTCACATACTCACACAGTGACACTTCGATGCCTCTTGGTTTGATTTTGTTGTTAGCATTGTGCCAGGGAAAGGCCTCCCCTCTCCCACTCTCCTACCTACCCGCTAGGGAAGAGATGCTGTTAATATTCCACAACATGGGTCAGTGTGTGTTTACCAATAAGAAGAGGCACTCAGCAATAAAAGACCATACGTGTGGCACTCTTCTGTATCATATTTCCATGGACTTGAAGAGAGGTACTGAGCCAAGGCGCTCTCATCTTTTCTTTTTTCCTTGCACATTGACCTAAACTCTTTCATCTTTGCTTCAGTCTTCTGTTTCTACTTTTATTTCAGGCCAAAGACTCTTAGCTTGTAAGATTTTAAAACTGGGCTTGAAGGAGCAATGTAGAGCCCTTTGGTTTCCGGACTCATTCACATGCTCCATCCCAGCTTTACTGTAACTCTGTTTAGTAGTATTGGGAGTAGCCTAGCATAATAGTAACTAGTAATCAAATAAAACACTAGGTTTACCCTTCACTGCTGTTTCTTTATATGGCCTCTGCAGGAGCCTCATAGGGAATTGGGAGTTTAAGACAAGGTAGGAATTGGATGTTCCTGGCTTCTGGACCTTAACGGCATCTTAGGATGACCAACCATCCCAGTTTGTTTGAGACAGGGCTTTTCTGGGAAATGAGATGTTTAGTGCTGTAACTGAGAAAGTTCCAGGCAAAAAGAAATTAATTGGTCACCCTGCTTTTGCACCGTTCAGATCTTACCCCAATTTATAACACAGATTTGAGGTATTTGAAGGGTTATTTTCTATAAATATCAATGAATAGGTCAACTGGAAATGGCAGTGGTTGACTAAATACTGAACTTCTAAGAGAGGGGGGAAAAATGCCTTTTTCTTCTCTTTGTAGGAAAAGGCAACACACTGTCTTTAAAGAACAATAATATGAGTTAAAAAATACTTTGAGTTAGTCTTCCATCAACTCTTCTAACCACTGTATGAGAAGATTATAGGAAAAACACCAAGACTAGAGGACTGTGGGTTCCTTTTATGCAAAGTCAGCTCTTCTGGGTCACAGTTACCCAGCAACAAAATAAAAGTAGTTATTTATAAGTTGTATTAAAGATAGAAAGCATAATGTATTATTTTTTAGAATTTTGGTTCTTTTCCCAGCAAGAAAAAAAAACTCTGGGATATTTTCAAGCACATTCAAGGTTTCTACAAATAAGCCCCAGTTCTAAAGACTAAGACCACCCAAGATTAAGTTTCAAGACAAGATTCTTCAGGCGACTCAAATTTTCAGAGCTGGATGAAATCTAAAAGCATGTTCAGTGTTTCCATTTTCTAGATGAAGAAATCAAGGATTCAAAGGCTTCTTGACTTTCCCAAAGTCACATAACTAGGTCTCAGCAGGACACTCAATACTGTAGAAAAGAATGTTTGACAAATAGGCCTTGGGCAGTTGTTGACCTAGGACAGTTCTTCAAATTCTATAGTCACTTGAATTAGTGTTTCTTCAACTAATCTCCATCTCCGTCGGTTCATCCAAATCATTTCTGCCAAAATAATCTTAACACAGAAGAACACTTTTCGTTTCTTCACTTGAGTTCCTGTTAGCCCCACAGTTACAGAATGAAATCCAAGCTTCCTTACCATAATATCGAAAACCCTTATGAGCTGACTTCAGTCTGTCTCTTCAGTTTGATTTCCCATCATTCTCTTTTCACTTTTTACTGACAAACCATCTTCATTCTTTTACTACACCTTGCTTTCTGTCTTAGCTGTGCCTGTATGCCCTCCCCCTTGCAGTTTCTTTAATCCCTCTTGTATTTTAAATAATCTAATTTTTTGTGCTGTGTTTCTCTTTTGCTTGTACCTCTGTAACAGAACTAACTAGAGGGAGATCGACTGCCTGGATTCAAGTCTCAGTTCCACAATAAATCACGTAATAAATCACTTAATCTCTGTGCACTTTGGTTTTCTTACTTGTAGCCCGAGTCTGATAGTACCTACCTCATAGGGTATTGTTGGTTTAAATGAGGTAAAGCACAGAAAGTTACTGGTACATAGTAAACCTTCAAGTGTTAGTTGCTGCTGTTATTAAACACTTCTCTATAATTTGATCAAACTTCTGAATTCAAGGAATGTGGCTTTCTCATAGTCCAGAGACCTGACACAGTGCTTTACATGAATTATCATGACTAAATTTGGGGCTAGGTTATAAAGGAAAACTATGAAACTATTTCCTGGAGGTGTGAAAGGCCCACTTACCTATCTGCCAGGATTGTTTCAGTGAACTTTTTCCTGAAAGCAGAGACATGCATAGATCAGCAGCCTTTATGGGTGAGTGTGGTTATTTTATTGGTAAGTATTGGACTGTGTAACGTGCCAGTCTTGCTGACCCCCTTAGGATTTCTCTGGACTCAAGACCCTTTACTACTAAATTCACAGTGCTCTAATGTTGATACTCATACAGAGGACCACGATGATAACAAGCACCTTGTTGATCCTGACGAGAACTCTGGAGGCTTCTTCAAGCTTGTGGGTTCTTCATTCTCTTGAAGCCTTCCATACATGTGGTATGTTTTGCCGAGACCTGGTTCTGCCAAGATGGTTTTGTTTCTGCTAAAAGGAATGGACTCAAGGATTTGATCTCATTTTAGAGGAGATTATCCCCAACTGACCATCTTATGGCACTTTAGTTGCTATTGCCAATGTGTTTGGTCACCATTAAATCAATATTTATTATCTGTTGGGGCAAGTCAGTAAAATTAATGCTATGTCCTAACGCTGGCACTCTTCATGTTGTTTAAATACTTAATTTAGTTGTGTAAGACAGTTAAGTATTTTCTTAAATAAAAAACTTAAAACCTTTTTCTTTCACATTGCTTTGTTTTCTGTGGCAAAATGCAAATGTAGTTGAAGAACCACCAAAGAAAACCTCTCCCACTAACCTTGATAAGTCGTGTTAGAGGGGAAAAAGTATTCCACATATCTAAGAAAGTTTTTAACTACCTCATCTTCTACATATTTTGCTAATGTAGTGAGAGCAAAATGGACTTGTGTGTCACAGCCCCCCCCCCCACACACGCCACTCAAATACTTTAGCTCGTTTCTGCTTTCAAGGTCACTGGCAACTTTTTCTTGTCCTCAGTGCTGCTGTGGAGAAGAAAGTTAACCATGACCCTAAATTGGGACAAAATATTTTTTTTCTTTTAACAGTAACACGTCTGTAATTTTTAAATGAATATAGGAAGTTAAAGTTCCCTTCCTGACATTCCACCTTCCAGAGAGTACCACTGTTGACACTTTACTAGGTATTCTTTCAGAGACTGCTTTCTTTACAGTGTGTGTGTATGTGTGTGTGGTATTTGCGTATATGTATGTGGATGTATCCTGTTCAACTGTTTTAACAAAAGCAAGATCATATTATACATGAGTAGCACTACTTTCTATTTTAACAATTTATGATGACTCTTTCTGTGTCAGTAAATATAGATCTTCCTCATTTTTAATGACTATATAGATACATCTCTTATACACTGTATAATATAGATATATTTCTCCTTTCCTGTTGTACATTTGTCTCCAAGTCTTTGCTATTACAAATAATGCAGCTATGAACTTAATCCTTAGATAACAGAAACTCCCCAAATATCTCGCCAAATAGAATAATCTGACATTCTAACCGAAGCACATCAATTACTCTATTAACGCAATTCATATTTTTTTTAAAAAACCGGTTGAAAATAGTGGCATTTGTAAGAGTTTAGAGAAAGAAGCTAACGTTAAATCCATGTTGTGTTTTTCCATATGTCAATTAATACTCCTATGAGGTAGGAGACTATTTTATAAATTAGAAAACACCAAGAATCAGAAGGGTGAACCATTTACCCAAAGTTTCATTAGTGAATTGGGGTTTCAATCCTAGGTTCCCTGACTTCAGATCTAGAACTGCTTCTGCTGTCCCACATTGCCAGTTTGGCTAGTCTAAAGAAAATAAAAATAACTTGTCCCAGATGCATGATTCCTTGGCTCAGACATGAGCAGCTAAATCTATGGTTTGCTTCTTCTGGATGTGGAATGCAAACAACCATAAAAGGTAGTCTCTACTTATAAATATTACTTATATTGAAAGAAAAAATTATAAAAGTTATTAAGTTGTCTTTAATCTGCCATTATTCACTGCTGATTTTCAAGCTTTCTGCAATCATTGCTAATTGGTATTTTATAGTGCTTACTTTGGAGAATGCAATGGCACCCCGCTCCAGTACTCTTGCCTGGAAAATCCCATGGACAGGGGAGCCTGATGGGCTGCAGTCCATGGGGTCGCTAAGAGTCGGACACAACTGAGCAACTTCACTTTCACTTTTCACTTTCATGCATTGGAGAAGGAAATGGCAACCCACTCCAGTGTTCTCGCCTGGAGAATCCCAGGGACGGGGGAGCCTGGTGGGCTGCCGTCTTTGGGGTCGCACAGAGTCGGACACGACTGATGTGACTTAGCAGCAGCAGCAGCAGTGCTTACTTCCTTACCTAGTGAATTACATGATGTCATCCAATGGTTTTATTGGAACCCTCTTGAGAATTGAGCACATAGGGAAATTTTCCCAAAAAGGCCATCCCCTATCCTACCTATAACACTTTAAAAAATCAACTAGCTCTCTTCTACCTTGTTGGCAGGAAATCTATTGGCCACTGGGGACACCCTCAAGTTGTGCAGAGACCCCTGGCTGAAACTTTAGAAAGTCCCCTCTGGTGGTTTGACTGACCCCTCTGGTAGTGAGCCCCTATACTCGTTGCTGCTGAAACATCAGCTACTCTAGGCCGAATGGTGCAATAATCCCCACACTTGGGGCATGGTAACCTTTGGTGAGCTAGAAGCCCCTATGCCTCTGGACTATCTTCCTGGATGTACCAAGGACCCGTTTCCTTTTAGGTCTTGCTATCTCACCACTATGGCTACAAACGCTATGCGGTTCCCTCCTCCCTCTAATTTCACATCTGATTTCTTGACCTCTGTTTTTCTGGGGACTATTCTCTCTTGCTTTGGCTTTCCTCAGTCATGTTTGCCTAGTGTCCCCTTCTTTGGTTAAACCACAACAAAAACAGATCTTTTCATGAGGCTGATTTCACCCTCTGGCTCCAGGACTAGATGCAGAAGCCAGATCTGGCCAATCAGAGTCACCGTGATTGGTTCAGGAATGAGTATATCCTGTGACCAAGCCAAGCCTGGGACTCTCCTGGAAGAGTTGTTCTTTCTTTAGGGTGCTGAAGGCTGTGGGGAGGAAAGCTGAGGGCTGACGTCCCAAGTTTGCCAACCACTCCTAAAGAGCCTACCTAAGAATAAAGCCATCACAAAGAAATGGAGACAAATTTCTGAACATAATTTTAGCCTTTGGATCAAGCCATGCCCAAGGCCAAAATTATTCCTGGATTTTTCTGTCTTCTGAGTAAATAAACTCCCTCTTTTCCTTAAGCCAGTTTGAGTTGGGTTTTTGTCTCTTTTAACTAAAAGAATCTTTATACTTTCCCACTTTCCTCTTGACATTGATACATCCATCACTTCCCATGCTTTGCATGTCATTTTAATCTTTTAAGTGACTTAGGCTTTTACAAAAGACAGGAAAAAACTGTTGACTTCAGGCCACTTCTAAACCTAACAAAACACCTGCAACTGCTTGAAATGGAGGAAAGAAATACAGCAAAATACAAATTGGTGTCTAAAGAAGTATATCACAATATTGTCGGTCTGTTTGGGCTGTTGTAACAAATACCTCAGACTTAGTTGGCTTATAAAAAACAAATTTAACTAGATGCTAACTAGATACATTGTACACCTGAAACTAATGTAGTATGTCAATTATACCTCGATTTAAAAAAAAAAAAAAAAAGAGGATTTTTCTTTCCACCGCAGTGTGCTGCTTGTGGGATCTTAGTTCCCCAACAAGGGATTGAACCCAGGCCCTGAGCATGAGAGTACAGAATACAGTACATATATACTGGAGTATAGTAGATGGCAGGTCCCAAGAAACTAAGGTGTGAGAAAGAGAAATTCCTACTGTGCTCCAACACAAGGCCAATCATGAGCTGTATGCAGTCTGAGGAGAGCCTTCAAAGATGGTACCAGCACAGAGCTTTCTCCTACACTAATCATAAAGCCTGAAAACCTTACTCTGCTTTACCCATCTGGCCCAAATACATCCAGAGTATGTGTCATGTAAACTCAAATAGAAAACAGTAGTAACAATGAACTTTTCAAAGTTGGGTTTTACTTCTTGTAAAATGTTGAAAATCCGTTATCCAGGAGCAAAGGATGTTGTGAGGGTGGTAACCCATCTATCTTGAGCCCTTGTGTCTCCAAGAATGGTGCATCAAAGCCAGCCAGCCCCTTCTACCCAGGATTTCCAATCAGGTGGGCCCAAGGACCCTCACCTCTTGCTCACAGGGTAGCCTTTGGCTGGTTTCTCTTGGCATCTGTGGCTCTTCCCTCTTCTGACTTCCTTTTCTCTTTCTAGGCTCCTCCTCTGCTGCCTCATTGGTGTTGACCAAATGCCATGATTTACAGCTGCTATTCTCACCCATAACTAGTCTGCCCAGAGTGAGAGGTGATAAGTGAGCTGTCTCTATTTTGAAGAATTTTGTTTCTGATCTGACCTATAGAGGGATCTTGGGGGGGGTCAACATCTGAAGGGGTTCTCTATCACATAGTGACTACCACAAGTAGCACATGTTCTAAATTACGAATTCAAGATTCAGTAAGTGAAGATCATGATTTGAGGAATGACCTGGAGAACAAAAACCAAGTGCAGATCCCTTCGCTACTACAAGCTAGTTAGTTGACATTGAGTACATCACTTCATCTCTCTTGACTTCCATAGAAGGAGCTGGAAAGGTCCCCAACTGTGGGCTAAGAGCTGGTTACATCATAATCACCTGGAACCATTGTTAAAGATTCTTGTTCCCACACTCTGATACAGTTCTGTATCAGTCTGCCAGATGGGAAGGTATGTATGTTTTCTTAGCAAACAACCTAGATGATTGTGATGGGCACCTGGGCTTGGGAACCACTGTAATAGGTGATCTCGTCTTATGCTAAGAGATCACTGAGCCTGCTGTTGCATTAGCCAGGTTTGGGTGGAGCTGGAGCTGGTCGGGGTGAGGGACTGCCAGACCTCTCCCAAGGAGTGTGTTTGGAGGGCCCCAGGGAATCTGCAGAAGAGAAGGAAGGTCATCAGCTTTCACGCATGTCACAGGTTCTCTGCTGTCTGTCTTCAGTTCCTAGCACAGGAAGGCAGCAGGTACCAGGGCTCCACTGGTCTAAACCATAGTTTTCCGATGACCCAGAGGTTCTAAAACTAGAGAAGAGGTCCAAATCCTGCTCCTGGCTTTTGTGGGGGTGGAGAAAAGCAGAGTGCCCAGGGAGAGGTTGTTACAAGCAACAAAGTGGTAATTTCTTCCCCAGGGTGAGGAACGTTTTTTCCCATCCCTGCCTCTAGCTGCAGTAGTGCAGTCTGTTACCTTGGACACCAGCTAACACTTCGCGACAGGGCAAGCTTCACTGTTGCTTGGAGGAACTAGAAGCGGGAACCAGGAAAAACAGAGTGCTGGAATGACCAGGGCCCTTCTCCCAGAGTTGGAGAAATAGAGAAATGCAGGTGAGGTTGAGAGTCTCAAGTATTGATAGGGTGGTAAGAGAGAGGGTGAGGGAGGCCCAGACACAAAGCTCTGGGCTGAGTGAGAGACTCAGGGAGCCTGGGTCTTAAGCACCTGCTGTCTACATGCCAGGCATTGTGCTAGATGCTGGGGGTACAACAGTAAAAAAGAGAATAATGGGAGAACTGTGACAGTTTGATAGGAGACAGCCAGAGGGCAGGACTAGGAGGAAATTATTTCCTTAGGGGTTGGGGGCAGCAAATGGGGTTCAGGAAAAACTTCTTGGGTTTTCTTATCAAACTTTTGTTGCAAAGGCATTTCTAGAAGTAGATCCAACTTGAGCCAAGAAGGGGATGAATTAGCAAAGTGTATAAGTGAGGTTATCAGGGTGCACAAAAGGATGCAAGATGAGGTAGAGAGGTGAGTAAAGAATAGAGGCAAAAGGAGTGAAAAGTCTTTGAAGAAGATCTGGTCTGCTTGTCTACAGTACTGAGGAGCCACGGCAAGGTTCTAAACAGGTAATAATACAGACAGTTCTGCATATCAGAAAATCATTCTGGCAGCAGATTGTAAAATGGATCGGATAGGGACAAGACTAGAGGTTACTTGGCAGTTAAAAATACAAACCCTGGGTGTGGCTTTATCCTGGATAGTTTGGAGAATCCTAGATCCAGATGTTAGCACATCAGGAACTTAGCTGAAGATTTTCTTTTATCCGCTAATCAGGGCTACCTCTCTCCCTTTGACAAGATGTCGTTTCCTAAGGACCTGTTTTGCATGTTCTCTTCCCCTCCTGTGACCAGTCTCCCAAGGTAACGTGGCCCACATTTGTCTAAACTCCGGACCTGCCCTGAGTACATTTATTCAACAAATGTTTGGGGGGCAATGTTTTTTTAGGCAATGATTACAAAGAACCATTCTAACTTAGTTATGTTAACTAAGTCCCTGCCCTCAAGGATCCTACTTTTAATGGACTGATGGGTAGGGGAGAGTGAAGCAGAGACATAATAAATATAGAGAACATCAGATGATGAAATGTGCTACAGAGAAAACTAAACAGGGCAGAGGAGGTCCTGTCTGAGGAGGGGCAATCAAAGAAGATGTCTCTGAGGTTTCATTGAGCAAAGGCCTGAGGGCAAGGGCTGTCCAGCTCTGCCTCCCCAGTACCAGGTCTCTCCTGCTCTGAATAGGCACTCTATAAATGTACACAGAATGAATGAGTGCTTGAGTCACATGCTGAAGTGCTTGAAGATGTGGCAGGTTTTAAAATGGTATTCCTCATTCATATAGTACTTTGTATTTTACAAAGCTCTTATATATTCTCAGTTTCATCTGAGCCTCTTGATGGAGTTGAAGTAGACGGCACAGTTACTATTATCCCCATGCCCTTCTGCCGATGGAGAAACCAAAGGTCCAGTGCTCCTTTTAGCACGCCACATTGTTATGTTAGTTTTATGCAGCCCAAATACCCCTCCATCAGCCAACACAAGTCACCCCAGAATCCAGTTGTGCAAGCCTCTGAGTTCATTAGGTTGTTAGAAAAGAGGGAACTGAGCCTGATGGGGCATCCAGTGTTCACGAGGCCTTTCTATTCCAACAGGCTCAGCCACTGAGAGTTTCCCGGCTAACTGTAAGTAGAGCCAGCTGTTGTTCGAGATATTGCCACATTATCTTGGTGCTTCCCAGAAAAGAAAACTCTTCTGAATAAAAGATTAAAGACCCAAAGGAGAAAAACAAGTTGCTGAACCATCATTATGTTGCTATGTGTGTGCTTAGTCGTGTCTGACTCTTTACAACCCCATGGACTGTAGCCTACCAGGCTCCTCAGTCCATGGAATTTTCCAGGCAAGAGTACTGGAGTGGGTTGCCATTTCCTTCTCCAGGGGATCTTCCCAACCCAAGGATTGAATCTGGGTGTCCCACAGTGCAGACAGATGCTTTACCATCTGAGCCACCAGGGAAGCCCCTTTACCACTGAGCCACCTGGAAAGTCCCTGAACCATCATTAAACTATTTAATGTTTTTATGAGAACACCCACTCCAATGTTAACCTTCAACTCCATCTGGAGATTCCCACTGGCTGTGTTTTAGGCAATTTTTGTTTGTTTGTTTGTTGTTTGTTTCAAATAACAAGAAACCTAAATGAAGTTGCCAGGCAGTGCTAGTGATATGGGTTTGATCCCTGGGTTGGGAAGTGGAGTGCAACCCACTCCCGTATTCTTGCCTGGAGTATCCCACAGACAGAGGAGCCTGGCAGGCAACAGTCCAAGGGGTCGCAAAGAGTCGGACACGACTGAAGCGACTTAGCACGCAGAAAGCAAAAAGGGAGGAATTAGAAGGAATTCCTACAAAAAGGGAGGAATTAGGAGGAACAAGTATCTAATGGAACCCAAGAACAGGAAGTGAGGTCAGTTCTTCAAAAACCAAGGTTTACTTCCCCTCCTCAAAATATTTACTGTCTACCAGTCCCTGCTCTCATGTAATTTATAATCTCACGGGAGAAAGATGCCAATTTTAAAAAAATCACACTAATGAATGTATTATTCTAAATTAAGTACTTTCAAAGAAAGGAGCACAGTTCTGTGATAGTTTACATAACACAAGAAACCTGGAATAGAGTGGGATGGTGCGGAAGACTTCGCAGAAGTGAAGTGTGAGCTGAAGAGTCAAGGATGAGTAACTGGGGGCAAGGAGGGGAAGAGAATGTTCAGAGCAAAGCCAGCCCATGAAAAAGTCCTGTGACTAGAGGAAATGAGCAGCATTGCAGGGTCTGAAGGGGAAGGGGAGCTGTGGGACACAGACATGGTGAAGGGTGGTAGGGCGGGAAAGCTGGAGAGGTCGGTGGACAGCGGCCAGAGCCTGTGAGCCTCAAATGCCATTGTTATTATCTTAATCTTTATTCTAGAAATAAAGGGAAGACTTTGAACAGTTTTCATCAAGAGGCAGAAGAGGGGGTGTGACTTTGGGTCTGTGGGGTTTTTTGGCTGCAATTTATGGCTTGTGGGATGTTAGTTCCCTGATCAGGGATTGAACCCAGACATGGCAGTGAGCACACAGTATCCTAACTACTAGTTCACCAGAGACTGCCCTGAATTTCTGTTTTTAAAAAGTTTCACTCTGACTTCAGTGAGAAGAGATTAGATGGGAGAACTGAGGGGATATAGGGAGGCCACCTAGGATCTACTGCAGTCATCTATGGCAGAGGTGACAGCAGCCTCAATGCGAGAAACGTCAGTGGAGACAAGTGGTGAGATTTGAGAGAGGTAAAATTTACAAGGTTAGCGATTTCCCTGGCAGTCCAGTGGTTAGGACGCTGGCTCCCACTGCAGGGGGCACAGGTTCGATCTCTGGTGGCAGAAGTAAGGTCCTGCATGTGGGCAGCATGGCCAAAAAAAAAAAAAGAAAGCAAGATTAGATGATGGAGTGGATATGGGGAATGAGGTTCTCAAGAATAATTCATTTCTGACTCATATAATTAGATGGATGGTGGTTCTTTTCTCTTAAGTTAGAGAACAAAGACCAGAGGTTAGTGTGTAGGAAATTTGAATTCAGTCTTGGACATGCTGAGTCCAAGTTGCTCCAGGTGGAAATATCCAGTGTAACTGAACACATAGGTCTGGAGTCAGAGTGAGAGGTCTGGGCTTTTGACATGCAACTGGGAGTCACTGATGTACAGATGACAGTTGAAGTCAAGGACAAGGATGTTTGCCTAGGAAAAGAGAAGAAAGTGAGAGGAGAACTGTGTGCATGATTTAGCCTTGAGGAACACCAACTTAAAATGCTCAGGTAGAAAAGGTGAGCCTGCAAAAGAGACTAGGAAGGAGCAGAGAGAGGAGGGAGCCGGGAGAGAAAGGCCCCAGGGAAACCAAGGCCGGGAATGGCCCTGCCCTCAACTTGGCTCTGAAGACAGCCTTTCCCTGCTTCTGAATGTACATGGTGGCCTCACAGCTCTTCATTCTGAATTCCCAAAGGGAGGATCTGATTGATCTGTCAGGCCCGCGTGTACCACTAACCCCATAAGCTGCAAGCAGTAGCTACAGGGACCCACCCTCTGAGTGCAGAGGCAGTTATCAGAGGAAAAACTCGGCCTCATCTTAATGTTTTCCCTGTCCGCTCCCCCATCCTCTAAATCGTTATGGGCACTTGCTGTCTTCTCTGCCTACTTCACTTGCTGTCCTCTCTGCCAGACTTTTCATCGGCTACCTCCTTTCCATCCTTCAAGAAAGCCTAAGCTCAGGCCTCCCCTGGTGGTCCAGGGGTTGACTCCACCTTCCAGTTCAGGGAGCATGAGTCAGATCCCTGGTTGGTGAGCTAAGGGCCCACATGCCATGGGGTGTGGCCAAAATTAACAACAAGAAAAAGGTCTAAGCTCAAAAGACACCTTCACTGACCACCCTACCTATGCAAAGGAGATTCCTGATTACTCTCTATCCTTCCTTCATAACACGTTCCACAGTTTGTTATTACTATATTTAATTTTTAAATTTTATTTATTTTTTTGGCTGCCCTGAGTCTTCACTGCTGCACAGGCTTTCTCTAGTTTGGGCGAGTGTGGGGGCCTACTCTTTAGTTGCCGTGTGAGGGCTTCTCATTGCAATAGCTTCTCGTGTTTGGAGCACAGGCTCTCAGGCTCGAGAGCTCAGTAGTTGTGGCTCCTGGGCTCTAGAGCACAGGCTTAGTAGTTGTGGCACATGGGTTTTGTTGTTCCATGGCATGTGGGAATTTCCTGGACCAGGGGTTGAACCTGTGTCTTCTGCATTGGCAGGCAGATTCTTTACCATTGAGCCACAAGGGAAGCCCCTACTATATTTAATTTTTAACATCAGTTTCTTCTTCTGGCAAGACAAGGACAATGTCTAGCTCCATGATTGTCAGCTGGGGATGACTGTGCTCCCCAGAGACATTAGGCCACGCTTAGAGACATTATTAGTTGTTACAACCCAAAGGGCAGGGATGCTCCTGGCATCTGATAGGCAGAGCATTCTTCAGTGCATGGGACAACCCCATGACAAAGAATCATCCAAAATGTCAGAAGCCCTGAAGTTGAGAACACTTTTGTCATCTTCTTCACCATTGTATCCGCAGCACCAAGTAGGCGTTCAATAAGGACTTACTGAATGAACGAATTAAAGAGTTGAGCTGAATATAGATGCCCTCCAAGGCCATTGCCTACATGTTGCACTCATTCCTTTCTGGTATTATTTTGCTCCCTAGGAAAATAAGCACTGGATGTTTTTATAATGGCCACACAAATTAGTGATGTCTTCCATAGTCAAGACAGTACATTTCTGGAAAATCACTGGTAAGCATCTTCTCTGATTTTTCCAAATGAAATCAACAACAATAACTTTTTTTTTTTATCATGAGAGTTGAGGGGGAAATACGTGCCTTTAAGTGAGACTGGGTAAATGATAATTGCATCATCTTACACCTGAGGGCTTCAGTTACCTAACAACCAAAACAATAAAATAAAATGTCTTATGAACTTGGAGCCCACATTTAATCAAGATCTACACAAGAAACTTCCCCTGTTACTACACAGAAATAAAAATGCTTCTGGAGGCCCTGACAATGTGGCATCAATGTCTGGCACCAGGGCATTGATCAAATGACTTTGTGTTTTGTAGCATGAGGAGAAACAATGACAGAGATCCGAAGAAGCAGTTGAACCAGAAGAATATCAATGAACGTGGCCAAAAGCTAGACAATGGACTCCTGGTTACGCATGTTAACCAGACACAGGACTTACTGGTAAAAACCATAAGTGCTTCTACTGAGCAGCCGTGTTCACAAATCATAGCTGGGAATGCAGAATGTATTTCTTTCTTCATGTAGGATCTCAGGACTAGTTAAGAATTCATCTCTAATCTCCTGTCTTTAAAAATTACTAAAGAATCTCTATGCTATTTATAGAAATAGTATAGCCTTCTTGGCCATTATCATCAAATATTCAGGAGGGTGTGAAGATGCTGTCCTTGTTATCAAAGCTTGAAGACTAAGGAATTTAATTCTAAGATTCTCCTTCCTGAGATTTGTTTTTCTTGTAGGATTTCCTAAAAAATCTAAATCCAAAAATCAGTTTCGGGAAGTGCTATTGGAGTGAGAGAGTTATGGCAGGAGAATTAACCTCTAGAATAACCGGAACTGTTGTCTTAGGCTGACTCCCAGCATGTTGATGAGCTGTCTTCTCATGGTGGTGAGTGGATTGTCTAGAACTCACAGCTCACTCTACCGTAGAAATAATTGTCATCCACGGCTGTCAGCGCAAGCCTGGCCCATAACTCTCTACCTATACTAGAGTTTAACAAAAATCTTTTGAAATGATAATCAGTCAAAAATAATACAATTTTAGTGCTGGTGATTAAAAATCAGGAAAATAGTTGTGTTTTACTTTTCCCAAATATTGGCACTAACAGGAAAGCAAGTTTAATTACAAGAAAATGAGCAAAGGTCAGTAGTGTCTGGAGATTCTGAAGCATTCTCTCAGTGACCTTAGATGTTGATACTAAGAGTATCTATCTCACCTAATTTCTTATCAAATACATGACTTCCCAGGTGTACAAGGACCACTCTTACTTATCAGCCGCAACCGGGGCCTTATTTACATCACAAACAAATTGCAGTGGGAAAGAGAGAATGGATTGCCCCAACAAAGATCATACTCTTCTGTATGTCAAGCACTTCCTTTAGCGTGTAATCAGTATGTCTACAGTCAAAATCCATAATGTGTTTAATGGTGCTCAGTCGCTCATTCGTGTCCAACCCTTTGCCACTCCATGGCTCCTCTGTACATGGAATTTCCCAGGCAAGAATACTGGAGTGTGTCATCATCCCCTTCTCCAGGGGATCTTCCTGATCCAGGGACTGAACCCGAGTCTCCTGTATTGGCAGGTGGGTTCTTTTCCACTGAGCCACTAGGGAAGCCTGTGTCTAATAGTAACTCTTCAAACATCAACAATACAAAATCCATGTCCTAAAGCATGATGGAACATTTCAAATGCAAGTAAAATGGAAGAAAAAGGGGAATGAGAAGTCTACCTGTTTCTGTTACAAACTAGGGAGGTGGTTGTCCTGAAAGATGAGAAGAGTGACATCTAGTGGTTATATGATGTACAGCAGCAGCTCCCTAAGTGTGGGGCTGGGGCTAAGATTACAGGCAACGTTAATTAGCAGAGAGAAATAATGAGAAAATTGTCTTTTCAGTCAGTTCTCACTCGATCCTTCACAAAGACAGTCAGAATCTGGTGGTAAATTTAAAGTCCACATAGTATGGTGATTGTGAGCATGACTCAAGCTATACTGCTTGGGTCTGAATCCCATTTCCACCTCTTACTAGCTATATGACTTTGAACAAATTACTTAATCCTCAGTACTTCAGTTTCCTTGTTGGTTAAATGAGGTTAACAATGATGAAACCTGTTTCACAGATGTAAATAATATGTGAAGTGCTTGTCACGTTAAAGCAGCGCTATTAGGTGTCGCTCTAATTATTACTGTTTTTCACACTTTAGCAGTTGCTAATCTCCTTTTGAAACAGAGGGTGATCCGGCCTCAGGCACAGATGTAAGGCACCCAATGCTGTCTACCAGGAATAGGGCAGCAGCCGTTTATTTTCACTGTCCATTTGTTCGTTACCTCCTCTGTGTGTGTGCTGCTCACTCAGTCAAGTTCAACTCCATGAACTGTAGTCTTCTGTCCACCAAATATGAGGGGAAACAAGAGTCATTGTTAAGCACTGTTTGGTGTAAGAGATGCATGGCTTGCCCAGCATCACAAAGCTAGTAAGCGGGGGGCCCAGGACTGCACCCCCTTCTTTCCTCTCTTTCTTCCTCTGCCCGTTCCTCCTTCAGAATCCTCTGTCAGATCTAATTCTGTCTAAGGCAGCTTGGTCAGCCACAGCAGGTAATTTCATCCCCTTGTCCACCACCTCACCCTCTGCAGTGACAGCCCGACAAAGACAAGCCCAAGCAGGACCCACTCAGGTGCACAGGAGACGGGCAAAGCCATCCTTGGGTGTAGACAGGGCCGTGGTGGGCTAAGCAGCGCAGGTCCTTTCCACAGTCATCGGACACTGCAGGGTGGTTTCTCACTGTGGGTCTGAACCAGCCTCCCCTGATGATGGGATTCCTCACCCCGAGTCATGGCCAACCCTGGCAGCATGTAAGGCCCATTGACTCATTCAGACAATGGTGCTTGTGCTGGAAGCTCTCGCAGAATCCCTGTCTGAGCCAGGCCTTGCACCTTTCCAGGCTCCTCTCGTGTCACACACACCCTGTGTTCACTACACACTCGTCACCGTGGCCACCCTTCTGTTCTGGAAGAACCCTGACCCAGCCCCAAGTCTGCCTCTGCCTGGAATGTGCATTCCCAGGGTCGCACAGGGCTGCCTCCTGGACTTTCAGGAGGACCTTCTCTGACCCCGATCTCAGCTAAAGTGACTCCCCATCTCCACCCTAGTCATTTTCTGTCACATTCTCTTGCCCCACTTTCTTAATATAACTGTTCCTTCCTAAAATTATGTACATTGATTTTGCTTTTCTTTACTAACCCTCTATCCACACTAGAATGTGAGCTCCAAAAAGACAGGAACATTTTTATCTTGTTCACACTGTAGCCCTAGCACCTCAAAACAGGGCTCAAAACAAGGAAAATGGGCTCAAAGCCTTATGTCAGCTCTCTCCCACCTTCTGGCTCCCAGAACATATCAGCGATGCTGAATGCTTGCTGTCAATGACTTCAGCTCTATCACCAAGGCCACCACCCACATCCTGAGCTTAGCATTATGTAAGGGACACAAGCACCACTAGGCACAAGCAAGGGGGTTTGTTCATTTCATGGCCAGACTCCTGTGAATTCTAGGAAATTCTTCCACTAAAACTTTTATCCTCTGCTCTTGTTTCTGGCCTCTGGAACAGACAGGGAAACTTATTCCCTCTTCTATTAGTCAACAAATATTTGTGGAGGATCCCTCAGACTGAGAGGGAGGCCGAACTCTTATATCTGAAAAGATACAGAGAATGCAAATACAGAAATAAACAAACACACCACCGTCACTTGTGTTTGTCAAAGACTCAAAGGCAGGCAGGGAAATAGGTAAACTTTAGAGTGAAAAGAATGAGGAAGCTTCAGGTGTGCCCTGAAGGAGCAGGCACACAGAAGCCAGAGATGAGCTAACTAGAAGCTGGGTATCTCCTGTGACTGGTTTGGGAGCATGCTTGGATTTCTCTGGCTGGTCCTGAGCTGGAAAGGGGGATGAATTAGGAAAGGTGGCAGCCCCGTCGCAGTCCTGACCTCCTGATCCAGTTGCCGGAGAGGTTATGGTTTGGCTCCATGGACTGGTTGCTGCAGAGGATGTGGGTCAGAGTCCTGAAGTCATGCAGGGTCTAGCCACTGTGTGTTTGTATATTCAGTCTCTCACAAGGCAGGATGTGGTGAGTGACCCCTTGACTCCTCTGGGGACATACTGGGCATGAGGTGAGGGATGGGAACCAGTATCATCGGGGGCAGGTGGCCCACAGCAGGCCTCTCTGCACATGTCTGTTGCCTCAGCAAGGCGAGTTCCTGAACAGATTCTCTTGGGTAGGACCAGTCAGGCTGGCACCCCCGGGGCTCCCCATGGAGAGACCTAAAACACTCTGAGCTTTGCCTTCTCTTTTCCCTGTTTTTGCCTTGACTCTGGCTTCTGTTTCACAGAGGCTACAGGGGGATGAGACCCAGCCTTCAGTCTGGGAGAATTCAGAAGACTGGCTTTCAATGCACAGTTTAAAGTCTAAGAAACTCACCTTGGCTGACCTGATATGCCAGGGCACATCCGTGCTGTAAGTCCGAAGCCACTCCCCGCCCCAAAGCCTGTGAGACATGTCCAGCCCCCTGAGCCCAAGAGACCCTTTCATGAGACTTTGCTTCTTCAGGGAGGAGGCCAGCAGTGTCATGAAGAAAATGCACTTCCCCACCCAGACCGTCCACCAATTTGAAGCCAAGCTTTCTGAGTAAGTATGTTTCTCGTGTCCTCCCAACAAGCCCAGAGCTCAAGAATTACCTGGTTTCAGCTCTCTGAAAGTGACTGTGTTCAAAAGACAGACTCTGTTGGACCTGTGGGCAGTTCTCTTCCCACGTCTGGCTCCAATGTCTTCTTTTTTCAAATAAAGAAGGTTAAACTATATCAGTTTTTCTCACCCTCTTAAAACCCATGGCCCCTTTGGATGAAACCTCACTGCCTCATCTGATGTGTAACGATTAAGAGTGACAGATTGATTGGGTTCATATCTTTACAGATATATGTTAAAAATATTCAGGTCCCCCACTTCCAAACCAGTGTTGTTGTTGTTTTAATGTGGAACATTTTTAAAGTCTTTATTGAATTTGTTACAATATTACTTCCGTTTGCATTTTGGTTTTGGGGTCATAAGGCATATGGGATCTTAATTCCCCAACCAGAGGTTGAACTCTCACCCCTTGCATTGGAAGGCAAAGTCTTAACCACTGGACTATCAGGGAAGTCCCTGAACCAGATTTTTTTTTAAAGCTTCTTTTTACTTTTTTTGGCTTCATTTCACAGCCTGTGGCATCCTAGTTCCCCGATCAGGAATCGAACCCAGGCCCTAAGCAGTGAAAGAGCAGTGTCCTAACTCCCGGACCACCATGGAATTCCCCCAAACTAGATTTTGTTAGCACCATCCCCTGTGTAGCAATTGCTTGCTTGATTACTGCTTGCCTGAGATTTCTTCAAAGGTTAGAATAATAAAGAACCAACATTTATTCATATGTCAGGAATTCTGCTAAAGGCTGCACACATTATCTTACTTAATCTTCACAACTCAAAAAATAACATTATTCTCAAGACAGTTAATGGAAAATCAATTGCTAAATGACCAATTTGTCAAATTTATCAAAGCATTTTAACTGTAACCTTTATAGCAAATTTTATTGAGTTGGAAGTTTAAACAGATTTTAAAGATTTCTGTAGTATTTTTGGTTGATTGGTTTTAATTGTGAATCCAGCATTTTAAGGAATGTTCTATTCAGTTAACTGGTCATTTGGCAAATTGATTTTCAGAGAATTCGTTTCAAGTAGACTAAATTTCAGCAAACTGACTTGAATAAAGTCTTATTATTATCTTCACATTGGAGATGTTGAAACTGTAGAGTTTACCATAGCTGTCCAAGTCACACAGCTAGTAAACAACACAGCTGGGTCTCAAAGACAAGCACATCTCATCATGGAGCCCATGCTTTTTGCCTGCACCTACTTGTGTGTCTTATGACTCTGCCCACTGCCCCCCATCCATGAGTTCATGACCAGAGGCCCATTTCTGGGCCCCCCAAATCCCACCTACCTCAATGAGGTCAATTCAGTTAAATTCAGATGACTGAGCCCTTCACTTGAGCACGTGTTACAGGCTGATCTCCAGATAGCCATAGGAATAGTCTGCGATGAGGGAAACTCTAGAAGTTCCCCTGGCCATTTACTATTCAAAAACAGTTTTTTGTTCATCAATCCACTGAGAAACTGACGCTGAGCAGCCTCAGTTGTGCATTTATGATTATGTCAGGTGACTAGAAGTCTCACCTGAGAAGACACAGATTTGAGAAGAGCAAGAATGTTCTTCCACCTTCCTCATGAGAACCTTCGCCCATCCTGCACAGACTGACCCTCCCTTGAAGCACTAATCCTTTCCACAATCCCCCCCATAATTTGCCCCAGCAAACAAAGACCTTCAGTTTTTTCTGGGCTAGATTTTGCCATATATTCTCCCAGTGCCTTAAACACATTAAAAGAAATAAATTCCCACTGCATTTTCCTTTGGTATGTGAGTGGGCATTGCTCGGTGCTGGAACTGACCTTGGGTGACAAGTCTTCCTTGTGTTTTAACAGAGCTATTGAACTCTATCAACAGAGAATTCAGTGGCTCACAGAAAACAGCAAGAAGGTAATAGATTTTTTCTTTGCCTCCTTTCAGTCATTGCATCTGTATTTGTTGGAACCCTTTCTGTTGCAAGTAATAGACCTCCAATTTACATTAACCAAACCCAAAAAAGGAATCTCTAGACCTACAGAAATGAAAAGCCCAAACACAGCTGTATCCTAGGGTTCAAATGACATCATTCTTTGTTTCTGAGCTCTGCTTTCCTCTGGGTTGGTTTTACCCTCCACAAGACTCTCCCCAGTCTTGGGAAGATGCGGGTCACCAGCAGCTCTCAGCTTACATGTCACTGAAGTGGTGGCCTTCCTTTCCCAGTGCACCCTCCCAAGTCCTGGGACTGACTCTCTCTGGGCCAATTTAGACCAATCCACCATAGCCAACAGGGTAAGATACACTGACTACTTAGGCCTGGAACTAGTGCTCACTCCTGGGGAAAGACAGGGGTCAGGGTAGTTGGGGAGAATGGGTGAGATCTCCCCAAACATCACAGACTGAGAAAGGGAGACAGATGGGTGCACTTGGAAAGCCAGAGAGCTGTTACCGAAAGAGGAAACATCCTGGGTGAGAACTGCTGAAGCTCCCCTGGACCATTTAAGCTCAGACCTTTAGTGAGATTTACAACTAAGGCTGATCGTCCAGACGTAACTTTTGAAAGTCTGATTAAATGTTTCCCTCAGACCCAAAGGGTAGAAGGGTGTTCATAAGAAAATTAACCTTGATTTTGCTTCCCTATTTGTTTTAGCCTATGTTCTTCCAATTGATGCCTTTCTGGCCCACCGTTTGCTTTCACCTTAGGCAATCCTTAGCCACCTTGTGGCTTCCCTGGTCACTCAGATGGTAAAAAATCTGCCTGCAATGTGGGAGACCCAGGTTCAGTCCCTAGGTCAGGAAGATGCCCTGGAGAAGGAACCAGCAACCTACTCCAGTATTCTTGCCTGGAAAATCCCAGGAGTCTGGCGAACACTGAGGTGGCCAAGAGTCGGACATGACTGAGTAACTACATGATATGATGATGTGATAGGCAATCCTCAACTCTTTATTTATTTATTTACTTCTAATTTACTTTTGGTTGTGCTGGGTCTTTGTTGCTGTGCACGGGTTTTCTCTAGCTGCGGCTAATGGGGGCTATTCTTGAGTTGCAGTATGTAAGCTTCTCTTATTGCAGACTTCAGTAAGTTGCTGTTGCGGATTTCAGTAGTTGTGGTGCACAGGCTTAATTGCCCCGCAGCATGTGAAATCTTCCCACACCAGGGACTGAACCCAAGTCCCCTGCATTGGTAGGCACATTCCTAACCACTGGACCACCAGGGAAGTCCAATCCCAACCTCTTGTTTTAAAGCCTGAGAGTGAGTGCTGAAATTCATGCTCCCCAACCCCAACCCCTACCTGTACACAAGCCCAGTAGGTGACAATACAGTGCTAAGGCTAGCTGCCTCAGCCGATTCCAGGGTGTAGTCTACATCTCAGATCCAGAACCCTCTTCTCTCGCTTGAGACAGGTCAACAGATGCACATCTCCAGCTGTAGCACGCCCCCTCTGGTCGGTCGCGGTAACACAGGCAGAGAGGGACGACAGCCTCACCTCCTCCGTAAACATCAGTTCAGGGAACGCAGCTCTCTCACCCAGCTACGCCCATCACACTTGTCCTGGCACGTTCGACAGAGGCGCAGAGATTGCTGGTTGGGTCCTTCTTCCCCTTATCCTTTTCTGATGGAGTTATTGAGGAGCCAGGGAAATAAACCCCAGTTGGATTCCAGGGGAGCAATCACTTGTAAGTGAACTCACGAGTCTTCTGGGTGCTTCCGCGCCTGACGTGATGCATAGTCCATCACTGGACCCAGTTTTGGACTCTGTTGTCCCCAAAACCACACTTCCTTGGGTGTCTGTTTCCATGTCTGCAGAGGATAAAGGCAGGGGTTATAAACCAGTGGCTTGCAGGCAAATCTAGCCCTACAACCCTGTTTTTCCTGGCCTCAGTAGTTTTAAATATTGTTTAAATTAGTTGTCAAGATTTTTAAATCCTGCTATTTCCCTCTTATGTCTACTTTCAGTCTTCTCTTGAAAAAACTTAGGGCTATCTGGCATCACTGGGTTCCAGTTCCCTCTCATGTACTCTTCCAGTTTTTTCTCTGGGATAAATTTCTGTAATTTCAATGGCTAGGTTTAAGGGAATGCGTTTGTCAATTATTAAAGCTCTAAAGTCAGCTTTCTCAAAATTTTAAGGGATAGAACTGGCCCCAAATTTGAATTCCTTCTGGCCCCTGAAAATTGGCAATGTCCTGGGAAGCTTCATACTTCATCTGTTTTTAGATGAGCAAATATTGTTTGAGTGATTACAGCATATCAGACACTTTTTCCAGGACTGGGGATTCAAACATGACTAGTACAAAGCTCCCACTTTCATGGAATTTATGGTCCGGGGGAGAGGACAAATCGCATACAAAGTTAGTTTGTGATGGTGCTATAAAGAAAAATAAAGCAGGATGAGGGATGAGAGGGAGGGATAGAAGCAGGGATGTTTAAATAATAGGATAGTCCAAGAGGAGACATTTGAACAGACACCTAAAGGGAGGGAGGGAGTGATGTTGAGATTGAGGGAGGAGGTTCCAAGCAGAGGAAACAGCCAGTGCTAAGGCCCTGAGACAGGAACATATTTGACCTGTTCCAGAAGCAGCAAGCAGGCCCATGCAGCTCTTGACTTTGTCTCAAGAGCCCAGAGTGAGCATTTGGAGAGCGGATGGGGTTAGGGGCAGGCACAGATCAAGAAGACCTTGCTGAGTTCAGATTTTATCCCAAAGATGAGCGTTTTAAGCAGGGGAGTGACATGATCTGACTTCAGTTTCAAAAAGATCACTCTGTATGCTTCATAAATTGACCACAGACAACAAAATCTAGGCGGAAATGATGGTGGCTTAGATCCAAGGGTCAGGTATGGAGATGGGATGAGAACTGATGGATTCAGGGTATGGTTTGGAGGCAGAACTGGCAGGACTTGCTGATGGATTAGATAAGTTTAGGGCCAGAGTGCCTAGGTGAATGTTAAATGCCATTTACTGAGGTGGGGAAAACTAAGTATGTAACAGATTTAAAGAGGAACAATAACTTAGATATCCAATAAAGCAAGATTTAAGGCAAGCATCCAGTGGAACCTACTGCCCTAGAGAACTATCAATTTCATATGAATGAAAATTCCAATTCACAATGCAGCTATAACAGGAAGAACAGTTACGAGGTGAATCAAACAGCATTGACATGTAGCTAGAAATAGCTGTTAGAAACATAATTAGAAATTCACAGAAATACCACTGCAGCTAGAGAACTTAACACATCTGCTTTTGATTGGTAGGATAGGCAGAAAATAAATAAGGATATAGAGAAATGAAATAAGATAAGCTGATGTAATTAGATGTCAAACTATCTTACAAAGGCTGCTTTTCTCCAGTCTCCAAACTTTCTTTAATGAACACAAATTACTTTATAAAAGTGGACAATAAGTATTAAGGGGAAAAAACTTTAAATCAGTTGTCACAAATAGAAGCAGATAATGCCCAAAACTAAAACCAAGACACCTAGTTTTTGCGCTCTCCTCCTCAAAATGGGTCTTCCTTGTGTGGCCTCTTGTTGAGGCTGGAGTGCGCTTGACTTTCTGCTTCAACAAGCTGCCCAATGAAAGGTTTGCAGAAGCACAGAGCTGCGCTGGTTGTTCTGCATGCCCTCTCTGATTTTAGGCATTTGGCCTCATCAAGGGGGCCAGAGTTGGCATTCTCATTGACGTGGCAGCTGTCAGCAGTGACCCTCAGAAAGAGGAGTTCCAAAATGACCTCATGGTAAGTCTCTCTGGCGCAAAGAAGTACCTGGAACCACCACCTCCTCCCCACCCTCTATCCCTAGTTCCTCCCCACCCTCCCTTGTGAGCTTGCTAATGGCTTTGTTGATAGCAAGTGCAAAATGGAGTGTTTCACAAAGAACATTTCACACTTAATTAGCACCTACAGTTAAAAAAATATGTTGAGTTCTGCAAAACCCAGCCTCAGAGTCATTCTCAGTTGCAGTGTGAGCCTCTAGTATTCACGCTGTGGCAGTCCCTACCAACTTGACTGTCTCAACAGCCTGTGCTCCCTGGAAAGAGGTTGTGGAGGTGGGGATCAGTTGGACCAACTCCAGCACAGTCTTCTAGCCTCTTCATGATGAGGAGCGATCCTGGTTGCTTTGGTCGTAACTGAGAAGCTAAGAGCTCTAGGGCCAAATCCCAGACACCTCCACCACTTCTGGGCTGTGTGACTCTGTTATCTCATCTGTGAAACAGGGACGATGACTCTCACCACCTCACAGGGTCGCGAGAGGACAAAAGGAGCCCAAGCAAATGAAGCACTCAGTACAAGAGTCTGGCATCGACAAAAGCCCCTGTAGTCTCTGAGAAGTGATGTGGAGGGGCTGTTTTCTTAGAGGAACCTCTAAGCTTTGAATGAGACCTGAGCAGCCGTAGCTGGTCCCAGAATCCTACAGAGGGATCAAGATGGGCCAGTTTCCAGGCTTGCCCTTTCCTGGTCTCAGCAGGTGTCAGGGAACCACTGTCAGAGCAGATTGCCCTTCACAGCATCCCCGGGGCCCAGTTTCCAGAGATACCCCTGGTGGCCTGGTTCAGTATTAACCAACGCAGAGCTCATGTTGGTGGTAACAGGTAATGTTTCTAGGTGGCCGATGATAGCTTATGGTGAACGGTGTTGGATTTGTGATCTCCGAAGGAGAAAATTTCCCTTTGGGACCAAAGACTTAGCTTCGGTCACTCAGAGCTTTGTTTTATTACAGTGAAGATGGGACAGAGAAAGCTTCTGACATAGACATCAGAAGGAGGCAGAGAGTGCCCCACTAGTTTGGGTGGGGCTTTATATACTCTTTCATTTGGTTACCAACAATAGATCAAAAGAGTATCTCAAGGTTGTAAAAGTCTTACCAGGCCCACTCCCACAACACACATCTTAAGATAGCAGGATTAGTCGCTGCTTTTTGTTAAGGACAAAACATGCCCTTGAGCAAGATATATGGCTGTTGTATAATCATTAGCACAGAGCTTAAGGAAAAACATACCCTTGAGCAAGATGTGTTGTTTTGTTGTGCAATCATTAGCTCTAGGCTTAAAGAAAGTTAGTCTTAGGCGAAATAGATTGTTGTCATAACAATGCAAAGTTTCAGGGGAGAAAAGTCTTCTGTGACTAAGATGAGAGAATGTAGGAAAAAAAGTCTGTCCCTTCCTCCTCCTCGAGGACCCTGGTCTCCTTATCAGTGTACCTAAGAATAAGCTCTCTCACTGGGAAGGAGAGGGAAGAGTGATCTTACTGTTGGATACTCACCAGGCTGAGCCTGAGAACACCCAATAGCTGGCCCTGCACCCATCACTCCATCACCAATTAACATGGCCGGTACAGCAACCACTGCCCCCACCCCCATCTCTGTGCTCCTCCCTGGGTGCCACGTATAAATGGTTCAGCCATTGCACACGCTGAAGTGGGTGCTCATCCCAACCACACCCATGACCCAAGTGTGCGGCAGTTGCTCCAGAAGAGGTCTTTGGTCTGCAGTCAGTGGGAGTGAAAGCCAGTCTCTGGAACTGGCTGACCACCCAGGCCCTACCCTGACCACGCACAGCCAAGGACAAGCTGGGATGGGCAGCTGGGGTGCTCCACCTAGACCCCTGTGACCCCAGGGGCAGCAAACAAATGTCAACTTGGGGCTGCTAAGCTGAGTCTTAAGCGAACCTGTTTCAGCACAGTTCGCATCTCAACCACAGCATGAGAGGTGAAGGCAAGCTCCGTATGACTCTGGGAGCCACTGATGTCCTCTTGCCCACCAGAACCTCATTGACGAGCAGCTGAGCCATAAAGAGAAGCTGTACATCCTGTCCTTCGGTGCCACCACCAGTGCCCTCTGGCCCAACCCAACAGAAGTCAGCACCTCCAGGTAAGTGATTGCCTGGCCTTGGCCTGGGTGTTTACCTGGTCATTTTCCTCCCTAAAAGTGTTAATGTCTTTATCAAATGATTAAAGTGCAAAATAAGTGAGGACAGTTCACAAAAACAGAAACACAGGGAGCCAATACCTTTTGGAAAAGTCATCACCCCACGAGCACCACAAAATGAAGACCAGATACCATTTCTATCCATAAATCTAATAAAGATAGTTCATCGCAGCACTGTTTATAATAGCCAGGACATGGAAACAACCTAGATGTCCATCAGCAGATGAATGGATAAGAAAGCTGTGGTACATATACACAATGGAGTATTACTCAGCCGTTAAAAAGAATTCATTTGAATCAGTTCTGATGAGATGGATGAAACTGGAGCCGATTATACAGAGTGAAGTAAGCCAGAAAGAAAAACACCAATACAGTATACTAACACATATATATGGAATTTAGGAAGATGGAAATGACGACCCTGTATGCAAGACAGGAAAAAAGACACAGATGTGTATAACGGACTTTTGGACTCAGAGGAAGAGGGAGAGGGTGGGATGATTTGGGAGAATGGGAATTCTAACATGTATACTGTCATGTAAGAATCGCCAGTCCATGTCTGACGTAGGGTGCAGCTTGCTTGGGGCTGGTGCATGGGGATGACACAGAGAGATGTTGTGGGGAGGGAGGTGGGAGGGGGGTTCATGTTTGGGAATGCATGTAAGAATTAAAGATTTTAAAATTTAAAAAATAAAAATAAAGAAAAATAAATTATGACCTCTTCTGAAAAAAAAAAAGAAAATGATACATGCTGATTTTCAGAAATTGCAGTATAAAAGGATAAAAAATAGCAGATGAGTCTCCCTCTCACCCTAGTTCCCCCTCTCACCTCCCAATAATAGTTTCTTCAATCTACTTCCACAGTCTTTGCACATATATGCATCTGTGTGTTTATCCTCATTTACTTAAACATAATCAAGAGAACATTACACTTTTTTTCATCTTGGCTTTGCACCTAATTTTCTCTCAGTATGTAGAGATCAACCTCTTTCTTTTTAACAGCTACCTACAATTCCACAGTTTTGTGCTTCCCAGGTGGCTCAGTGGTAAAGAATCCACCTGCCAATGCAGGAGACTTGGGTTCCATCCCTGGGTTGGCAAGATTCCCTGGAAAAGGAAATAGCAACCCACTCCAGCATTCTTGCCTAGGAAATCCCATGGACAGAGTGGTCTGGTGGGCTACAGTCCACGGGGTCTGAAAGAATCAGACGCAACTTAACATGTTAAAATGTAACTAAATGACTAAGAATTTCTACTAACTTATGCCTGAAAGTAGACATCTCTTTTCCAGGAAGAGAATAGCCTTGATTATCCACCATGCTTGGCACTTCGCACGTACTCTCTTACTCAATATTTATAGCCAACACATGGAATAGGATTACTATCCCAATTTTGCTGACAAGGAAAGTGAGACTCAGGTTAGGGAACATTTCTGAAATGGTAGTCAGGACTGGATTCCAAAGCACAGAGCGGATCCCAAGGAAAGCCACATGCTTAGGTTTCTGGAACAGAAGTTCCCTTGTCCAGCACTAGCCGCAGAGGGGTGCCCTTCTGGGTAGAGAAGTGCCCGTTCAGGCAGCATAGGCTTTGAATCCCAGCTCTGACAGTTACTGGGGGATCCCGACTCATCCTTTAACTCTCTCATTAGCAGAATAAGGTGAGGATACCTGCTTCTCACAGAGTTGTTGGCATGGGAAGTGCTTGGCATGGGGAAGGCACTCAGCAGATAAGATTGTTTGTTTGTTTATTTTTTAACGGTGATTTCAACCTCAAAGCTCCAGGATGTCAGACCTGGAAGTCACCTTGAGACCATCTAGCCAAGAGTTCCTCAACTGCAGTTATTCCTGGATTTCCCTTGTGATTTTTGTCATATCCCTGCCACTTGTACTATTATTTACTCTGTGCAACTTGTACTATTATTGATTTTAAAAATAACCCAATATTTATTCTGAATGAAACTATCAATGCCATAACTGAGAAGCCTGTATCACTTGGCATAATTAGAAAGTTGCTATAAAAATAAATAGAATGAAAGCAGACAAAACAGTAAGATTAAATTCCAGCTTGAAACCTATTGACTAGAGATGGCGCCAGGCCTGGGATTTGTTCTCTTTGTTAAAAAGGGAAATTCAGCCATTACAATAATGAAAGAGACTTACTGGCAATGAGCTGAGGGGTTTTTTTGGGGGGTGGGTGTCAGAATGAAAGAGATATGGCGAGACCAGAGCCGTCTCACAAGTTCCATGTGAGACAGTGAACCAGGAGAGCTCTGTGTTGAGTCATTCCCCTATTGCCAGTAGTGTGTATTCCAACCCATGTGGGATGTAGCCACACAGCTGTAGTGTCTTCTCTTCAAGACTGTTTAAGTTGGGGATTAACCCCATGTTTCAGGCTGAGATCTGCCTCCAGAAGAGTTGGAGGGGAAAGGAGCTAGGTCCCAGACCCCACGTAGCAGAGTCGCCTAGAAATTCAGGCCCTTGAGTCACACCTGGATTGAAGTCTCAGTGTTTCCAGCTGCTTACAGTATCCCCTTGGGCAAGTCCTAACTCTGAGTCTCAGTTTCCTCATCTATAAAATGGGAATAAGGTATCCATCTCAAAGAATTATTGTTAGGCTCACACCAGCCCGTGTTTGTCCTGGGCCTGGTCCCTAGTATGAGTACTCTTATTAGGTTTTATCATTTTGCCTAGTCTCCAGGAACTCAAGCTTTGGGTGAAAAAACTGAAGCCAGACAGAGGCAGCAATCTGCTACAAGCCCTGAAGAAAGTCTTCGTTCTGAAGCGGCTGAATTCTCTGGTGACCATCATGGGAAGCTGGTAGGCCTCCTTTTCTAAGCTGATAACAGACCCAGGAAGTGATTGGAGAACCAAACCAATGTTAGAGAAAAGACCATCAAGCGTGACTCTTCACGTACTCTTGAGAGAGGGCTGTGTTTCCTGGGCATTCATCACAGATTTTTATGGCAGGGGGCCAGACAGGCCAAGCCTGAGGCCCACTATGCCCTGCATCTTAACACAGGTGACCTGGGACACAGGTGATTTGGTAGAGGTTCTTTGGGAATTACCATCTTGCTGGAGTGCCCCCTTCTCTTCTTGCTTCTTCTTCCCAGCCCAGATCAACCTTCTGAAATCCTGTCTGATTACATCCAACAGTCTACATTGGGAAGGGATCTCATTACCCACATCATCACCTACAAATGTGATGATCAGGTGCCGCCTGTAAGTACCCAAGAATCTTCAAGGCTTCCCTTGGATTGGCGATAGTGAGCTGGGCCAGCCTTTGAGGCCCCGAAGTTGTGGATCAAAATACAATTCTCCTTATATCTAGTTCTCCCATTGGTCAGCCCAGTTGGGAGGCTCAGGCAAGGAAAAAGCTTGTAAGACTAGCGGCATTGCCCTAGGGAGGGCTGACTCTGTCTCCATCCCCACAGGCTGTTCTGAAGAACCTTGTGGAAGCTTTTGGGGGCTACTATCACTGCTACAGCCCAGAGACAGAGGTAAGCTCTTGGACCAACACACTGCTCCCTCCTCCTATCCCTGCCTGCTTCCAAGGTTGTGCCTGGGGAATCTGGGCCAGAAAGATTCTTTGTGTGTACCTGCTTCCCTTCTCCCCAACTCAATGGGTTTACTCAAGTAAAATCAGATTAAAAAGAGAATGTGGGAAGAACAGAAACAACAAAAAGTCACAAGAGATTCTTTTGTCAGGGTGTATGATGAGTTGATTGGGCTACTCAGATCACTCAGTGGTAAAGAATTTGCCTGCAAACACAGGAGACATGGGTTCAATCCCTGGATCAGCAAGATCCACTGGAGGAGGAAATAACAACCCACTTCAGTGTTCTTGCCTGGAGAATCCCATGGACAGAGGAGCCTGGCAGGCTACAGTCCATAAGGTCGCAGAGTTGGATACATCTAAGCAACTGAGCATGCACACAGTGAGCTGGTTGCATGCTGACAGAATTCTGAATTCCTACCCAGTTGCCATCAACATGGGCCCCACCCCACCTCTGCTCCCACCAAAGCTCTGAGTCTGAAGCAGTTGCTTCAGTTCTCTCTCCTAGGTAGACTCCATTTACTGCAAGAGACACACAGCAATCAATTCTGAATGAGCAAGTTAATTCTGTACCAATCCATCCATTAGTCCTTGTCGTAGTTAATAATAACGTCACACACTCTGTGTCTGTAATGGAGATGACAGAAAATGTGTGCGTAAATCCATATGGCAGATTGAGAATCCAGCTGTCTGTTGAGCTACAGGCTGTGCCTTGCCTGCTAACTACTAACTGCCTAGAGTAAATGAATGTTTGCATCTCACAAGTATGTCCTAGTGTTACAAAGTCTAGGTCAGGCAACATTCTCCTTGGGCAAAACCCCTTGTTACCTCACTGGCCAGACTCTGTAGGAGTGACATACTCCAAGGCTAGGAAGATACTATGGGTGAGTGAATGAAACTGGTGGCTGGCTTAAGAAATATTTTCTCTTAAAAACCTGTGAACCTGTTGGCTTAGTTGTTGTTTTCCCACTCTTGATGGAGGTATGGGTAAAACAAATTTCATTGTTTTCTTTATTATGAGCAAAACAACAGTGCAAAGATGACAAAGAATTACAACTGAATCTGATGAGAACACAGCAGAGAGTGGTGAGGAGTGTGATGAACAAAACAGCACTTGCCCCAGTGAATGAGACGCCTCTGCTCAGCTCTAGCCCATTGTTTATTTGTTCTGCAGGAGTGACCCCCAGTGTTACCAGTCTTCTGATTTTCCAACAAGAGCCAGAAATCTGGATTTGTGTGTGTGTGTGATTTCCTTTCATTTTTTAAAAATTGAGGGACTTCCCTGGTGGTCCAGTGGCTAACACGCCATGCTCCCAATGCAGGGGGCCTGCGTTTGATCTCTGATCAGGGAGCTAGATCCGGCATACCACAACTAAGACCCAGAGCAGCCAAATAAATAAATAAATATTTTAAAATTGAGAAAATTCTCATAAATAAAGTGAACAACAGTGGCACTTTTTATACTCACAATGTTGTGTAACCACCACCTTTATTTAGCTCCAAAACATTTCCATCTCCCCAAAAGGAAACTCTGTACCCTTAAAACAATTACTCCCCATTCCCCCTTCCCTGCAGCCCCAGCTCATTGTCAATCTGCTTTCCATCTCTCGGGATTTGCCCATTGTGGATATTTCGTGTCCATCTTTTCTCACTCAGCATCATGTTTTCAAGATGCATCTGTGTTCTAACATGTATCAGAATTTCATTCTTTTTATGGTTGAATAATATTCCATTTTCTGAATATACTACCTCTTGTTTATCCATTCATCAGTCAATGGATATTTGAACTGCTGTGAACTGGTGTGATTATTGGTGGATAAGTATCTGAGTCCCTGTTTTCAATTATTGTAGGTACATAGCTAGGAGTAGAAATGCTAGGTCATGTAGTAATTCTGTTTAATATTTTGAGGAGCCACCAAACTGTTCTCCACAGCAGCTGCACCATTTTACGGTTCCACCTGCACCCCTCAAGTTCCAATTCTCCAGTGTTTGCCAACACTTGTTATAGCCCTTTAATAATTATTATTATAGCTAGGGGAGGGTATAGAGTGTTTCTTCACATCTTCAACTATTTAAAACACTGCAAGCCAATAATGTACAAATAGAACAGGCATTGGCAGGTTCTGTCCTGCACATGGATCCTGTTTATAACCTCCGCTTTGAAGAGCATGCCACTCCGCCCTAGGGATTCACGTGGCATCCTGCCCTTTCCCACCTCGGCCACTGCCGGTAATCAGGTGACTACTGGGTGACTGATTGTCCCCACCACCCCCAGGTCTGCAGCAGCCGGGAGGTGGATGAGCTCCTGGCAGAAATCCAAAAGGCCCAGAGCCTCCGGGACCACATGCAAGCCCTGCACCCCAACGCCCCCTGTGAGAAGTCCACCGGCATGATGCAGGAGGTAGGTGCTGAGAGCCGGAGCTCAGACCTTCCAGGAGGCGCGCAGCTGGCCTCACCATGCTCTCTGGCGTCTCACCTGTCACTGAAGGGCGTGGCTGCCAGGCCCCCAAAAGTGGAGTAAAGCGAGGCCCCGCCCCCTCGCAGCCCCCACAGCTCTGAACTGCCACAGCCTCTGCTGGAGGATCCTGGTGGATTTTCTAACTGGAAAAAAAATTTATTTCAGAGAAAGGCCATTAGGCCTCTGCCACCCCGTCCACTTAAACAGTGTCCCCCCCTTCCCCCCAATTTGGAGAATGACGAAAACCTCAGCTACACAGGGCAGGAGGTCTGGAGACATCTTCCCACCAGCATCTCATTCATTCGGGGCAAAGGCCCTGCTCGAGGGCATTTAATTTATCAGCAGAATAACTCAGAAAGTTTATGGACAAAAGCGCCATAAAAGCTGTGCTCTGTTTAGGCAGCATAGACAACTTAGCTGTGGACAGAAGAGAACTGGAAACGCTTCTGTAGCATCACAGAGTGAAGGTATGGACTTGGGATACCAAACGTTTTGACCTGGCTAGCTGTCCTGAAAGAAACACAGCACTTAGACTGAGGTCTTGAATTTTAGTTTCAACTCTTCTACTGATTACCTATCAGTTCAGTTCAGTCGCTCAGTCGTGTCCGACTCTTTGCAACTCCGTGAACTGTGGCACGCCAGGCTTCCCTGTCCTTCACCAACTCCCAGACCTTGGTCAAACTCATGTTCATCCAGCCGATGATCTCTCGTCCTCCGTCGTCCCCTTGTCCTCCTGCCCTCAATCTTTCCCAGCATCAGGGGCTTTTCCAGTGAGTCAGTTCTTCACATCTGGTAGCCAAAGTATTGGAGTTTCAGCTTCAGCATCAGTCCTTCCAATGAGTATTCAGGACTGATTTCCTTTAGGATTGACTGGTTTGGTCTCCTTGCACTCCAAGAGACTCTCAAGAGTCTTCTCAAACTCCACAGCCTCCAGGACCATGTGATTACCTATAAACAATAACAATAATTAATGGTTTTCAATTCCTGAGTGTGTAGGCACTTAAGATAGGCACAAGGCTTAATCTTTTAAAATGCCTTATTTTATCTTCCGGCAATGGTCTCCAGCAGATATGTTATTTTACAGATGAGAAAACAGAAGTTGAGTTTAAATAATTTGCCTGAGATCGCAGAGATAAAAGCTGATTAGTCTTGATTGAACTTAGGTCTGCTTGATGTCAGAATCTTGCCAGGAGTTTCCCAAAATGAAATGCTCTTGTAGTTTGCAAAATACTACTTGTAGTTTGCAAAATAATGATAAGGTGATATGCAGATTAACATTCTTTTAAATGTCATATATTTAAAACTAGCTCATTATGGTAGAAATAGAGCTTTCTGAAAGTATTTAAGTTCTAGGAATTCTCTGACAGTTTCCGTGTTTTGGACTTGATGCGTTCGCTACCAAGAGCCCAGATTCGATCCCAGGTTGGAGAACTAAGATCCCACATTCTGTAAGGCATGGCCAAAAACAAACAAAGTGTATATATATATATATATGCACACACATACATATACACATACATATAATTAAGTACAAAAAGGGGTCCATTAAAATCAAAATTGAAATTGATATTAATTTCAATTAATGTTAGTGAAATTAATAACTAAAAAGACTTAGTGTTACTTGTTTGATTTTTTAAAATATTGAGTAAATAACAATATAGGGCTTCCCTGGTGGCTTAGTGGTAAAGAATCCATATGTAAATGCAGGAGACATGAGTTAAATCCCTGAGTCAGGAAGATTCCCTAGAGTGGAAGATGGCAACCCACTCCAGTATTCTTGCCTGGGAAATCCCAGGGACAGAGGGGCCTGGTGGGCTACAGCCCATGGGGGTCACAAAAGAGTCAGACATGACTTAGTGACTAAACAACAACAACAACAAATAACAGTATGGTGGTACTCAGGTGGTTCTCAAATGTCTGAAGTTTGGAAATTGCTATTTTGTGCTTTCCTCATACACATTCTATGTGACTTAACCTCTCAGAACCTCAGGTTTTCAGTTGTAAATGTGGGCAAGGGAGTCTAGGCTAGATCAGGGCTCCCTAAATGATTTGGTACAGGAGTTGCTTTTTAGTTCCCCGGAGCTTATGTTTTGTGCCCATGGCAGGGCCACTTGTCATCTTGGAGTCCGTGGTGCTGATTCAAATGGTAAGGGTGGGAAGTGGTTAGGAGGATGGACAGATGACAGAGGAAGTGAGTTGCTGGGTACAGCTCTGTCTTCTCCCGGTAATTCCACATATCTCTCGAGATGGGGATGGGACTATGGGAGGGAAAGGCAAAACTGCCTGTAATTTAATAGGTAATGTTTTAAGAGAGCTTCCCTGGTAGCTCAGCTGATAAAGAATCTGCCTGCAATGCAGGAGACCCCAGTTCAATTCCTGGGTCAGGAAGATCCCCTGGAGAAGGAAGGGATAAGCTACGCACTCCAGTATTCTTGGGCTTCCCTGGTGGCTCAGACAGTAAAGAATCTGCCTGCAATGTGGGAGACCTGGGTTCGATCCTTGGGTTGGGAAGATCCCCTGGAAGAGGGCATGGCAACGCACTCCAGTATTCTTGCCTGGAGAATCCCCACAGACAGAGGAACCTGGCAAGCTACAGCCCACAGGGTCACAGAGTCAGACACAACTGAAAGACTAAGCACAATGTTTTAAGATGCTCCCTTGGGTGGGTGGGGGAAGGCTGTGGACTTTTCAGCTCTATAATATGATTATGTAATGATGATTTTTCATTTCAACTTAGATTTCCACAGAGGTTGCAAAGAGTTCACTCATGAGTCTCTTGCCTAAACCCCCAAAGCATGAGGATCCCCTCATGATTGAGTTCCCAAACTTGGACATGACTTCTGCAGAATGGCTGAAGACCAATAGCCTGAAAGGTAAATCCCCAGAGAGGGAAGAACCCAAGATGCAGACAACTGACCGAAGGCATGAACCCTTTGGGGCTTCATGAGCCATGCCTCAAACCCCACCATTTATTTTTACAGCCAAGAAGCTAAGCCTTTATCAGGTTCTGGCACCCAATGCATTCTCTCCCGTGGAGGAATTTGTGCCTATTCTCCGGAAAACAGTATCATCAACTATCCATGAGGTAACTCAGATTCAGAGTTCTGTCTAGACCTTTGCCATGGAGCTCCCGTGTGGTATTTCCTTTCTGAAATGTTGGGGAAATAGAGGTCTTGAGACAGAGACGAAGGAACAGGAGCTGAGGGCTTGGCGTGGGGTGCAGGCTTTCCACGCAGGACTCTAGAACTCTCATCAAATCTACCCTAGCTGCTGTTTTTCAAAGATACAAAAAATGAAACTTGGGAGATTGGGGAAAGAGGGAGTACATCAGGCACCATGGTCACCCCCTCCATGAAGGTTTCCTCCTTGTCATTCAGAACACGCTCTCTCTTTGGGCCCTCGCTCTACCTGATACAGACTTCTCCTATTGCTCCTGTGGTGCGCGTTTGTGTGTATTTGTTACATGTCTAATGCCCACCGCGGTATGAGCCCTATAAAAGGAAAAACTCTTCCCCAACACTCTGTCCCCTATATGTAGTACAAGTAAGCAGTCAAGGAATGTCTGCATGCGTGGACAGAAGGATGGAAAGAGGGAGGAAAAGGCTGAGTGAGTGGATCGATGGAAATGATAAATGAATAGGTAAAAGAATGGATAGGTGGATGGAAATATGAACAGATGGAAGGACAGATAACAGGACAGAACAAAAAGATGAAAGGATGAAAGTCAAGATTAAATGAAGGATAAAGGCTGGAGAATTGGAAGGACAGCATAATAGGTGAACAGAAGGATCAGTCAGTGGAGGGACTTCCCCGGTGGTGCAGTGGTTGAGACTCTGCACTCCCATTACAGGGGCATGGGTCCGATCCCTGGTCAGGGGACTGTGATCCCACAGGCAGCGAGGCAAGGCCAGAGAAGAGAAGATCAGTGAAAAGACAGAAGAATGAAAGGAAAGAGACAGGGGAGGTCTAGTTCTGGCAGCCCATAGATGAATGACTAGATGGAAGCAGAGACAGAGATACAGATATGACAGCTTGATGGAGGATGAATGAACAGAATGAACAAATTTGATTTTCAAAGTGTGTTTCCCACGTGGGTTTCCAAATCTAAGAACTTATGACTGTAGTATGTTTTAAATCTCCAACTCTACTATTACCAAAACTTCTAACCATACCTTGTAATAAAGACACTGATGTTCAGAAGAGCCTCCTGAGAAGGGAGCCGGCTTGCGGTCAGACCTGGTTCATTCAGGGGGCTGTGTCCTGAAGTCCCTCAGCTGCCAGCTCCAGCCAAGGCAATGGCCTGGTGATGGGGAGGGGCACAAACCACCCGCAGATGTGTTAAGAGCCCGTTTCCCTCTCTTGCATCTGACTTGGAGAACCCAGTGACCGATTTAAACTCAAAATCCTTCCTCACTTGCGCTTCTGTTCACCTGCTCCCCTCCTGGCCACACCTGCATGCAGAAGGCAATGGTGCAGTTTGAATGGCATGACGGGACAGTGAAGAATATTCATGTGGACTTGCCCTTCTTGTACGAGTACCAGGTCAGTGCTGGGTCCCATCAGTCAGAATGTGGGGTGTGGGGAGGGGGATGGCAGGAAGGTGTCATGGAATGTGGAGGCACCAAGCCAGTGACAGAACCCCCTCCTGTAAACAGACTGCGCTTCACCCACAGGCCCTTCTGGAGCTTTCTCCACCTCCTTTCCAGGCAGGAACCCGGATGCCTTAAACAAAAACCTCTAATCCTTTTGGTCAAGATTTACCTCCTCCCCATTTGAGGCAATGAAATACTCTGACTCTTCCCTTCCTAGGCTTGTGACAGACAAGTACAAGCTTATATCTCTCTCTCTCTTTAAACAAATGTTCATTTATCTATATATTTTTGGCTATGCTGGGTCTTTGTTGCTGCGCACGGGCTCTCTCTAGTGCAGCAAGCAGGGGCTGCTCCCTAGTTGTATTGCTGGGTCTTCTCATTGCAATGGTTTCTCTTTTTGCAGAGCATGGGCACAGTCTTCAGTGGTTGTGGCTCACGGGCTCCAGAGTCGGGGCTCAGTAGCTGTAGCACATGGGTTTAGTTGCCCTGTGGCATGTGGAATCTTTCTGCACCAGGTATCAAACTGGTGTTCCCTGCATTGGCAGGCAGATTCTTAACCTCTGGGCCACAAGGGAAGTCCTAGTACATGCTTTAGAGGGATTTTTGTACTGCCTGGATACCCATGGCCTTGACACACCATTCCCAGAAGCCAAGTGGGGTACACCCTCTTCCCCCACATGCTCTGTGCAGTGCTGACTGTGTATGACCCGTGAGTTTGCAGAAACAGCTCAGCAGAGCGATGCGGATGTACGAGAGAAGGATCGAGTGGCTCTCCTTGGCCAGCAGAAGAATCTGGGGCACCGTCTGTGAAAAAAGGTAACTTCCTCCAGTAGTGTTCTTGTCCTTCATGGTGTCGTGTGTGACACAGCACTCATTCAGCTTATGAATTTCCTGTTGGTGGCGTCAGAATCCATCATTTAGATTAAGGATCAATATGGCTCAGCAGAACCCCTGGAGGGAAAAGTCACCACCATTAACTGCAACCTCAAGAATAGCATCACTGTGTCACTCAGGAGTCTTTGTTAAAAAGCAAAAGAAACTAAGTGCAAATTGAAACAAATCAGGGAAGTCTGGTTAAGATAACTATATTCTAAAGTAGATTTGGTAGCTGTCTTCAGGCCTGGCTTGATCCAGAGATTCATACATGTCAGGAATTTCTTTCCAACCCTCAGTTCCATTTTCCTCTTTCTTGGCTTTGTTTTTAGGTAGGCTGCCCCCTCTAGGTAGCAAGATAGCCACCCAAAGTTCCCAACTTCCTCCCTTCCAGTTTAGCACTTCCAGGGTTTAGGGCATGGGTCCACCCGTGAGCCACTTGGGCCAAGAGGATTTGATGTTCTGATTGCCTGGGGTCTAACGTCCACTTTAAAGCTTGGGCTGGGGTCAGCTCTACTCAACTCAAGTGGACCATTACAGACAAAGGTATTCCCCCCAACACCAGAAAAAAAGATCAAGATGCTGTTTTGAGTAGAGGTAATGGATGCTGAGTAGGAAAAAACTGTAGGGTATCTATTATATCATTACCATTCCATACCTTACTTAATGCATTACCACTTATTTTATATTAGAAGTTTGTAATACCATTCATCCGCTCTATTTTTTAACTCTCAAAGCAACCCCTTGAAGAGTCTTATTATAGTTTATATAGTTAAATATGCCAAGGAACAGGCTTCCAAGGTGGTGCAGTAGTAAAGAATCTGACTGCTAATGCAGGAGATGCAAGAGACTCAGGTTCAATCCCTGAGTCAGGAAGAGCCCCTGGAGTAGGAAGTGGCAGCCCATTCCAGTATTCTTGCCTGGAGAGTTCCATGGACAGAGGAATCTGGCAGACTACAGTCCATGGGGCCGCAGAGTCGGACATGACTGAGCATACACACAAACGCATGGCAAGGATCAGAGAGGTGCTGTGACTTGCGTAAGGCCCCACAGAAAGTGGGACTTGAACTAAGGTCTTCTGATGCTATATCAGGTGACTTTTCTTTTGCTAATCCATAGCTGTCTCAAAATGAGAATGAGGGGAGGAGATAGGACTATAAGATCTAAAGAGAAGGCTCAACACTGTTGCTGCTGCTGCTGCTAAGTCGCTTCAGTCGTGTCCGACTCTGTTCGACCCCATAGACGGAAGCCCACCAGGCACCCCCCTCCCTGGGATTCTCCAGGCAAGAACACTGAAGTGGGTTGCCATTTCCTTCTCCAATGCATGAAAGTGAAAAGTGAAAGCAAAGTCGCTCCGTCGTGTCCGACTCTCAGCGACCCCATGGACTGCAGCCTACCAGGCTCCTCTGTCCATGGGATTTTCCAGGCAAGAGTACTGGAGTAGGATGCCATTGCAAGAGATCTTAAAACAGAGAGAGAAAATAAAAAGATACATTTCCCCAAAGGCTCCAGTTATACCTAATTCCCCATCTAACTTGCTTAGCTTGTTTGTTTTCCCTTCACAGACCCCAATCTACTGTCGTATCGAATGCTAGTGATTTAAAACAAGGAAATGTATGAAATCATTATATGCAGTCCTGCCCTTAAACTGTCCACCACGAGGCTTTATTCCATGATAGACCTTCCTGCAGCAAAGGTTCCATGACCCTCAGGCTACTGCCTGTGTTGACCTCAAACCACGGAGAAGATTTGGCCAGGGGTGAATTTGGCGTGCAGAGCTCCTCTGGAAAAAACGTTAAATAGTAAAATGGAACAGAATAAACATTATCTGAGAGATTCGGTTCTCCTCTTAAAGCTTGTGTTTCTTTTTAGGGTGGTTATACTGCTCGATATCTCCGTGACCAATTCCATGTACATTATTCATATCCAGCACTCCCTGCGCCGCCTGCTGGAGGAGCAGCTGTCCAACAAGGACTGCTTCAACATCATTGCGTACGCAGCAGCTTCTCCTGGTGGGGAGGTCGTGGGCACAAGGCTGCCATCGCCAGGCTGAGGCTTCTGGCAGGACGACAAATGTATGGGCAGCCGGCCTCCCAGGAGGGCTGTCCGTTTATCTCATTTGAACCATCTTGTTTGGGGCATTGAATAATTAAATGGTTGTAGGACGGTCCCCCTGGGCTGAAGGTGATAAGCAGCCCCAAAACACACTGTTTGATCAGCCAGGATAAAGTAACTCAGCCCGTTGCCCCATTTGGCTCCCAAGCTGATAAACGCAAAAGAGAAAAAGAAGGGTCCCCAGGCTTGGCTCCTACCTCAGTTCTAGCAAGCCACGATATTTTAAACATTCAGAATTCCAATTATAAATTTTAACTGTACATAGATCTATCAATATTATTATTATATATAGTTATAAGTAATAGATTATATAGAGCTATATAGAATTAAATTATACCTTTATATATAAAACTACATGGCTCCATTATATATAAAACTATGCGTTTAAGTTATATATAAGTAGCTGCATGCTAAGTAGCTGCAGTTGTGTCTGACTCTTTGAGACCCTATGGACCCCCATGGACTGTAACCCACCAGGCTTCTCTGTCCATGGGCTTCTCCAGGCAAGAACACTGGAATGGATCACCATTTCCTTCTCCAAGGGATCTTCCTGATCCAGGAATCGAACCCATGTCTCTTACGTCTCCTGCATTTGCAGTTGGGTTTTTTTGACCACTGAAACACCTGGGAAGCCCTTATATAAGTATATATAATATAAATTAATACTATATAGCTATATATTTAAATTATGTATTTTATACATAATTATGTATATAAATTTTAACTATAAGTAAATTTAACTTAAAGTATATTTAATATGTAGTTTTACTACATATGTTTAAATTATATATGACTATATAATAGTATAAATATTTAAGTTATAGGTCTATCTACATAGTTACTTATATTTTTATCTATAAAGTATATATAATTTTAATATATGTAGTTATATATATTTTTTACACAACTTCACATCATATAGGGAGTGTTCTAAACCTACTAAGTCAGAGCCTAGTCATTCCCTAATAAATTCTACAGAAAAATGCTTAGAGAAGCATTTTGGACAAGATTTTCATTCACTCATCCCATTCATTCATTTAACAAACTTTTATTGAAAGGCTGCCATGTACTGCAGGTATGCTAGGCATTAGGGATATAGAAGTTAACACACATGATACCTGTCCTTAAGGAACTTATCACCTAGTAGTAGGAAGCAGAAATGTTAAAATATAAATGCTATTAAATGTTTTCTGAAGGAATAAGTAGAAGGCAGGATATGGGACCGCAAGTCCCATATCGACTCAAAGGCGGAGTCAGTTCATTCACCTGGGAAGAGTGAGGTCAGGAAATCTTAGCTGAGTCTTGACAAAGAGCAGGTGTTTCCCGGCACACAGAAGAGACAGGGAATGTGGAGAAGGGGCCTTCTGGTGCAGGGAGCAGCGTGAGCGAAGCACAGAGGTGTGATGTGTGACACAACCTTGGGGGACCTTCAGTGTGAGTAGTTGAGTGTGAACAAAGGGTGAGAGAGAGAACCGGATGGCCTAGAAATGAAAGGAAACACCAGCTGACGGAGGCTTTAAACAGGAGCTTTTATACTAGGGGACATATAGATATTGAAGGATTTTAAGCAAGATAATAATCTTGAGACACTTGAGTTACAAGGTGAAGGACAGGCTGAAGGGATGTGATACTGGAGGGGAGATCTGAGCCAAGGCAGTGGAAATGAAAGACAGGGGGCCTGTGAGGGGTGCCCAGGGTTACATATGCAGAATGCAGCCACTGCTTGGCTGTAGGGGACGAGGGGATGGTGAAGAGGTGTGCCAGGTGGAGCAGAGTTTGGAAGATAAACACAGTCTGAGATCCTTAAGAGTTTGGAGAGTCTCCTGGTTGTAGCTCTAGCCATCAGCATAAGTGGAAGACATGGGAGGGCATGCGTTGCACTTGTGGAGACGCGATGGAGGAGAGATGCCAACCAAGGACAGAATTGGGGACAAGCTGCCATTTAGATGGCAGAGAAAGGGAACCACCTAAGAAACAAGAGGAGCAGCCCAAGAGGCAGGAGGAAAACCTGGAGAGAAAGCTGTTTTCCCCTTTCCCAAGGAAAAGGAGGATCTTGGAAAGAAACAGAGTTAGGGCCTGCAGAAGCAAAGTAGGAAGGAGAAGGAATTCTCTGAATCTGGCAATAGAGCTCCCTGATTGGAAAACAATGAGACATAATGGTTTTGCAGTTTAGTTTGGCAAACATTTAAAAGATTGATAGTACCCAATGCTGATGATAATTTGGTGCAAAGGGCACTCCTGGAAAGTATTGGTGGAAATGTAATACGGTACAGCTCTTGTATTACATTTTTTAAAATTGGAAGTGTAGTTGATTTGGTGCTTCCCTGGTAGCTCAGCTGGTAGAGAGTCTGCCTGCAATGCAGGAGACCCGTTCGATTCCTGGCTCAGGAAGATCCCCTGGAGAAGCGATAGGCTACCCACTCCAGTATTCTTGGGCTTCCCTGGTGGCTCAGGCAGTAAAGAATCTGCTTGCAATGCAGGAGACCTGGGTTCAATCCCTGGATCAGGAAGTTCCCCTGAAAGAAGGCATAGCAACCCACTCCAGTATTCTTGCCTGGAGAATCTCCATGGACAGAGGAGCCTGGTGGGCTACAGTCCATGAGGTTGCAAAGAGTCGGACACGACTGAGCAACTAAGCACAGCACACACAGCATAGTTGATTTGGGCTTCCCAGGGGGGCTCAGTGGTAAAAATTCCACCTGCCAATGCAGGAGGCACAAGAAATGTGTGTTTGGACCCTGGGTCAAGAAGATCCCCCTGGAGGAGGATCTTGGAGGAGGAAATGGCAACCCACTCCAGTATTCTTGCCTGGAGAATCCCATGGACAGAGGAGCCTGGCAGGCTCTAGTCCATAGGGTGGCAAAAAATCAGATACAACTGACCACACATGCACGTAGTTGATTTGCGATGTAATGTGAATTGCAGGTGTACAGCAAAGTGATTTAGTTACATACTATATAAGTGAAGTCGCTCAGTCGTGCCCAACTCTTTGCAACCCCATGGATAGTAGCCTGCACCAAGCTCCTCCATCCATGGGATTTTCAAGGCAAGAGTACTGGAGTGGGTTGCCATTTCCTTCTCCAGGGAATCTTCCCAACCCAGGGATCGAACCCAGGTCTCTCACAATGTAGACAGATGCTTTACCATCTGAGTCACCAGGGAAGTCCATATACTATATACATAGTTTTTCAGATTCATTTCCCTTATAAGTTATTGCAAAATATTGAGTATAGTTCCCTGTGCTAAACAGTAGGTCAACAAGACAGTAGGTCTTGTTGGTTATTTGTTTTGTATATAATAATGTGTATATGTTAATCCTGAGTGCCTAATATTTTGTGCATCATCTTCACACAGGGGCCATGCTAATCTTCTCTGTATGGTTCCAATTTTAGTATACGTGCTACTGAACTAAGCCCTGAGTCAGTATGGTCTATGTTCCTTCAATTAAACCTTGATGAAATATCCAAAGGAAATATTAAGATGACTGTGCAGAGATAACCTTGAAGGGATTTTCAGTGCAGCATTCTGATAATTGACAAACCTGGGACAAAACAAGAGGGAATTGGTAAAATAAACCTGACTGTAGAATTCTATGCAACTACTCAAAAGACTGTGGGAGAGTTATGTGAGTACATTTAGAAAACTTCCTCAATAAGTCCAAATGAAATAAATAGTATAGGTTATGTAATTCCATTTCTTTTATCTTGCTGGAAATTTTTTTAAAATTATTGTGTAAAGTGAAAAAATAACCATGTTAAGCTGACGCCCACCCTCTTTCTCAGTACCCCCAGGTTTCCAAACTCTCTTCACAAACTTGCAGTTACTATCCATTAGGCTGTAACACTGATTTATGGGAGAAAACAAGGTCACCAGGGTGGGAAGAAAGGCTATAATTCCACTTCTATCAATATATCTTTATCTAACAGTTTTTAATCCAAAAGAATATAAAACAAAGAGTTAACAGAAATTTGGAGGGAGGGATAAAATTGAAGGAATTTTCACTCTCTGTATATTGTTAGAATTTTTATTCAACTATAATAGAGGATTTATTTTCCAACTATAATAGAGATTTCCATGGGATTAGGAAAGGAGGTCATCATTAATATTTGCCAGAGAACTGCCCAGGGTGGAAGCTTGACTGCAGAGGGTTGAGAAGCAGATAATGAGGAAGTGGTAGGAACATTGTTTTTCCAGGGAGCCTGTCTGTGAAGAGGAAGAGGAAAGAGAGAGGAGTAGCGGCAGAGTGGACCCTGGTGGAATGATAGTTAAGACAGGCAGAGGGGACGAGGGAAGTAGACCCGGGAGTGGGCGTGGGAGGGAGGTCACCACGGGGCAGCATCTCAGACAGGTTGGTGGTGGTCAAGTAAAGGACCCAGGTGGAGGAATTGCTCTCAAACCAGAGAGGGGACAGCTTTTCCTTGATAAAGGAGATAAATCTTCTTCTCAAAGATTTTAATTCTGTCTCATAGAGAGAATGAGCTGATGCATATAAAAAAGAGAAACTGTAATACAGGTGGAGAGTGAAAGCTTTGAGGATGAATCGTGCTCTTTGCGACCCCCATGGACTGTAGCCTACCAGGCTCCTTCGTCCATGGGATTTTCCAAGCAAAGTTATGGGAGTGGGTTGCCATTTCCTTCTCCAGGGGATCTTCCCAACCCAGGGATCAAACCTGGGTCTCCTGCATTGCAGGCAGACGCTTTACCATCTGAGATACCTGAGAAGCCCTGAATCCATGCTAGGGGAGCCAAAAAGAGAGCAGCGACTCCTTCCCTGGAGGTGGGGAAGTTCACACAGGGGAGGGAGTACCTTCCTCAGGGAAGAGGTCTAGCCAAACCGGTCCTGGCAGGTCAGACAGAGGGCCCCTGCTCTGCTCCCACCAAGAATATGCTGGGACGTGTCCTGACCAGCAAGGAGCTCGCAGGTGACATCCTAACATTTGGGGGATGTAACCAGAATTTTGGGCTCCCCTGGTGGCACAGCTGGTAAAGAATCCTCCTACAATGCGGACGACCTGGGTTCGATCCCTGAGTTGGGAAGATCCCCTGGAGAAGGGAATGGCAACCCACCCCAGTGTTCTGGCCTAAAGAATTCCATGAACTGTATAGTCCGTGGGGTTGCAAAGAGTTGGACACAACTGAGCGACTTTCACTTTCAACCAGAATTTTGCCCCCTTAAAATCCTGGGAAGCCCAGTGAGCTGGGGCACATATCTCTCCACTAAGAACAAGACCTCTTTCCCTCTCTCCAAGGTTCGGAAGCACCATCGAAAGCTGGAGGCCCGAGATGGTTGCTGCCAGCCACAGCAATTTACAAAGCGCCTGGCGGTAGGTGACCTGCTGGTCTGACAGCAGCCTCCCTGGTGCTACTTTCTCTGGCCCCCTTTCTCCCCCAGCAAGTAGCTCTCTCTAGAACCTTTGCCCTCCGACAGATGGCACAGACGCGAATCGGGAAACATCCCCCTTCCATCCCCCACCCTCCCCTCTGGGGCCTGGCAGCCCCCTGCCTCAGCACGGCCTCCCTGCCTCCCAGGTGGGTCCTGGACCTGCAGTGTCAGGGCAGCAGGAACATCCTCAGCGCCCTGCGGAAGGCTGTGGAAGTGGACTTCAAGGACAAAGAAGAACAGCAGTCACAGGGCATCTACCTCTTCACAGGGGGCATCCCTGACCAGGACATGGTGGGTGAGCCTCGTCTCGGCCTCCCTTATCCTCCAGGACCCCCACATCTTCCCCTGCGTGGACGCCTAGCGACCAGTTTCTCCAGCATGATTTTCCCATCTAGATGTTATCACCTGGAGATGTTGTTCAAATGCAGACAGAGGTGGTCAGACCTGGCTCCCAGGGGCCTGAGAGTCTGCATTTCTAATGAGCTCCCAGGGGATTAGAGGCTGCCGGTCTAAGATCTCAGCCCCAGCTCCCTGCCAAGATCTATTAAGATAGTAAGAGAAATGGTGACCCAGGCTCTTCCATCTTTCCTTCCTCAGTGCCATGTACTAGACCTGGTACACAGTAGGCCCACAAGAAAGAGACTGGGCTGAACTGACCCGAGACCAGCAGCTTGAAAAGCCCTCAGCCCTGGGCCCCTCCTCCCTCTCTGCCCACAGGCCATGCTCAGCGCCTACATGGCCGAGGCCTGCGGGGGCTGTGACTTTCATCTGAACGTGTGTCTATTCTATGTGGGTGAGTCACAGACGGACACCATGCCCCCTGCCTGCTATGCCAGCCGCACAGACACTGCCGCCGCCTACAGGGAGGTCACCCGGGCTGCTGGTGGGCGCTTCCACTGGTTTGGAGACACAGGTGAGGGAGTGGTGCTGGTCCCTCCACCTCTTTCTTTGCAGACAGTAGTCTTGGTACTGACATAGCTCCCTATGCCATAAACATAGGGATAGGTTAGGGGTGGGGAGGGAGGCTTAAAAGGGAGGGGATAATTGCATAATTATCTCTGACTCATGTTGTACAGTAGAAAATAACACAACATTGTAGAGCAATTATGCTCCAATTTAAAAATTTTAAAAATACATTTATTAAGTAAATTATGGTTTAGGTGATATGCAGACAAGGCAAAATTGTGACGTGATTCAGGAAGGACTGAAGCTTGGGACACAAGAGTGCCATTCTGATCTCTCTGGTTTACAAATGAAGAAATGACTCCCAGGGACATGAGTGGTATAGCTGGGGCTGGAACTCATGAAAAGTGCCAGGCACATACATTTAAGTTATTATTGGTGATTATTATTGATAATAGCAGGCATTTATAAAATAGTTATTATATGCTAAACTCGGTTTTAAGTGTTTTAAACATGTGATTCATTCCTCACAATAACCCTATGAAATGGGTTATGATTATTACCCCATTTTGCAGCCAGTGAAGCTGAGACACAGAACCCAGAGCACAGAGATAGTAAGTAAGGAACCAGGAGCTGAACCCAGAGTTTGTCTTCTTAGGCGTCACACTCTAGTCCCACTCAAATGAGTCATATTCGAGATGCTGCTGCTGCTGCTGCTGCTGCTAAGTCGCTTCAGTCGCGTCCAACTCTGTGCGACCCCATAGACGGCAGCCCACCAGGCTCCTTTGTCCCTGGGATTCTCCAGGCAAGAACACTGGAGTGGGTTGCCATTTTCTTCTCCAATGCATGAAAGTGAAAAGTGAAAGTGAAGTTGCTCAGTTGAGTCTGACTCTTAGCAACCCCATGGACTGCAGTCCACCAGGCTCCTCCATCCATGGGATTTCCCAGGCAAGAGTACTGGAGTGGGTTGCCACTGCCTTCTCCTATTTGAGACATTACTCACTGCAGACATTAGCTACTTTAAGTAACCTCAAGGTGGATCTTATTCACTGGAGGAGCAGGACCTTTCCCTGACCTACTCTTCTGTGGGTGAGAGCTCATGGCTGGGTGCCAGAGTGCTGGGTCCTAAGGCTGGCTCCACTCTTGGTACCCTCACTGTACCTGCCCATCTCCTTTACCACCAGATAGTGTGGGGTGGTGCTGGTCAGCTCAGCCCATTAAGACCCCAGCCTGCCCCCTGGGCTGAGGTCACCTCCACGTGGCCCTTGTGTTTACAGATATGGACACTTGCCAGAATCTGTACCCCTCCCCCACACTCATGATGTGCTTTGTTTCCAGGTATTTACGAAAGTGATGATATCAACGCCATCACGTCTGAGATGGAAAAGGCTCTCAACTACTCCCAAAAGGTATGCCTTATGCATGGGGCAATCAATGACTACACTGGCTTCTGTTAGAGTCCTGGGGCTGTCATTAAAGGACCACAAAAGAGGTGGCTTAAAATGACAGGTATTTATTCCCTCACAGTTCCAGAGGCTGGAGCCTAAAATCAAGATGTCTAAAGAGCCATGACCTGCCCCCCGCCCAAAGGCTCTGAGTAGGCTCTCTTTACCTTTTCATAGCTTTGGTGGTAACTGCTGTTAAAGAAATGAAATTTCACTGGATGCTTGTTCAAAATGGCAAGGAAGACACTGTTCAAGATGACTGCAATCAGGGAGAGAGGTTGAACTCAATTCTGATTATACAGCAAAGATAGCTGGGGATTTATAGCCAGTGAGCAGAGTGAGAGGGTTAGTGGAATGAAAGTTACTAAGATGAAGTTGATTAGATGTCGAGGGTAGAGAGATTCTTGCTAACAGTATTCTTTGCTAAAACTGGGTTCAATAGTTCAGTTCAGTTCAGTTCAGTCGCTCAGTTGTGTCCGACTCTTTGCGACCCCATGAATCACAGCCCGCCAGGCCTCTCTGTCTCCATCACCAACTCCCAGAGTTTACTCAAACTCATGTCCATTGGGTCAGTGATGCCATCCAACCACCTCATCTTCTGTCGTCCCCTTCTCCTCTCACCTTCAATCTTTCCCAGCATCAGGGTCTTTTCCAATGAGTCAGCTCTTCTCATCAGGTAGCCAAAGTATTGGAGTTTCAGCTTCAACATCAGTCCTTCCAATGAATACTCAGGACTGATTTTCTTTCAGATGGACTAGTTGGATCTCCTTGCAGTCCAAGGGCCTCTCAAGAGTCTTCTCCAACACCACAGTTCAAAAGCATCAATTCTTGGACACTCAGCTTTCTTTATAGTCCATCTCTCACATCCATACATGACCACTGGAAAAACCATAGCCTTGACTAGACAGACCTTTGTTGGCAAAGTAATATCTCTGCTTTTTAATATGCTGTCTAGGTTGGTCATAACTTTTCTTCCAAGGAGCAACGTCTTTTAATTTCACGGGTGCAGTCACCATCTGCAGTGATTTTGGAGCAGTCAAAACCCAGTCAAGAAGAGGGCTCAGAGGAACATGACCAGAGTTTGGTCAAGTAGGGCATCCTTATCACCAGCACTCCTTGGCATTCCTTGGCTTGTGGCAGCCTCACTCTAATCTCTGCCTCCATCTCCACATGGCTCTCCTCCCTCTGTGTGTGTGTCTGTGTCTCTTTTCTTCTAAGGACATCAGTCATATTGGATTAAGGGCCCACCCTTCCAGTACAGCCTCATTAACTTACATCTTAATTACATCTACAAAGGCCATGTTTCCAAGTGAGGTCATGTTGACGGGTACCAGGAGTTTGGACCATGTCTTTTGGGGGACACAACTCCCCCCACGTCAGCTTTCCACCTTTTTGCTGATCCATAGACACCAAAGGCTTCCAATGAAACATGAGGGTTTCCTCTAAGTCACTGGTTTGGGGTCTATGTGCTCTGCATCCTGGCCTGTACACCCTTGAACAGGTCAAACTCATCCCCAAATTTGTCTTTGCACCTGCTATGTCCTCTGCCAGCTGTGCCCCTCCCAGGTCATCCATATCATTCAGGGTTCACTAAAGTGTCACCGCTTCAGAGAAGGAGTTGAGCAGCTCAAGGTGAGGTGAGAGAGGGACCAGACCGCATCAGAAGCAAAGAGAATGGAAACAAAGGAACAAACCTGAGATCATGTTTTTAAGGAAGAATTGTTCAAACTTATGGCTGATTGAATGCACGGGGTGAGAAAGAAGAAGAAATCCCGGGGTGACTTGCTGGGGGACCTGGTAGACAGTGGTGCCATAGACCCAGAGAGAGAAATCAGGACAGAGTTCAGAGAGGCTAGAACAAAGGTGAGTCTATGGGACTTGTGAGATAATAAGTGGGGGCATCCTTCTGGCAGGTGGATAAAGATGAGGGCCAGACATAGAGCTGTGGGGCAGTTGAAGCCAGGAGATGGACAGAGCATGTAGGCGACTCACATTTCAAGTACCACCACTGCCAGAACTGCCTGTCTCCCCAACTACATTGTGAGCTCCTGGGAGGGTGGGGCCATGGATTGGCAGACCTGTGGCTCCCCGAAATGTGTCTGAGCTTTCCACCCTGAAAGGGCCCCTCTTTGGTGTTTTGAAAAAAAAAACTGCTTCTCAGGTGCCCATTAGTCCTGCTCCCTCATTTGATAAACTCGTTCCCAAGGTGTTAATGGGCAATACTGGTTTAATCCACCCTCATATGGTGTTATTTACATTCAAGTGGTGTTTTCTAGTGCTTTGATTGAGAATAATTGTTGAAGAATCTTTCAGGCAGTTGAGAACTAGGTAGGCAAAGGAGCCAAATATTACACCACCATTCTGTGGGCCCCCAGGGTTGGCCATGGGCACAGGGTCCACATAGGGAGTGAAACTGGCTTTGGGACAAGGTCCACCTGAGAATGAATGGAAGATCCATTGTATACTCGTAGTAGCCTCGGGCAGGTCCTTTAAGTTCGTAAGATTTACTTCTTCACCTGTAAAATGGGATAAGATGGCACTTACGCTGCCTGTGTAGTCACACGCCTTGTGGACAAGAGGGTTTGAGACCCCCAGGCACGAACTAGCCCACTAACTAGCCTGATGCATCCCAGGACCTCTGTACTTACTATTAGTAGGTTTGACCACAGAACTCTCAGCTCCCAGCAGTACTTTAGGGGTAGAAAGAAAAATCCAGGGGCCCCAGTGGCCTCAGCCACTGCTCTGTGTGTATGTGTGTGTGTGTGTGTGTGTGTGTGTGTGTGTGTGTGTGTGCGCACTCCCTGTGGGGAGGCACCTGGCTGACTCCCAATCCCCGCTGCAGTGTGCCTTACTCGTGTCCTCCCTGAAGAACCAGTCTGGGAAAGAACAGCAAAGTGCGGCCCTCCTGAAAGAGAAGCCGAATGTGCTCAAGCCGGGAAGCCAGCCCAGGAAGTTCTGTCCCTCCAAGCCCACAGCACTCTCCGTGGCCAGAATGGTTTGACTCCCCGCCCAGCCCCCCCCCGCCACCCCGCCAATAACACACAGAGGATTTTGTTTCCATCTTGTCTCTTGGTCTTTCCTAGATAGTGAAGTGGCCTGGACCAGGTCCCTAGGTCCCAGGGGCAGTGGAGGCGGGGGTAGTGTCCTCAGTGGTCAGTGGCCCAGCCTCCAAGGGGGAGGAGACCCCCGGGGCCTGCTTCTCAGCTCTGTCCACCCCGTCCACTCCAGCTTTGGCTCTGCCTGGTTGTCCTTGTGGTACTAAGGGTTCTGTAGAACTGGCACCCTGGCACATGCTGGTTACAAGGCAGGAGGGCTCATCCGGATGGTCTCTCAGGGGCAAAGGAATTAGGGTGGTGTGGCATCTAATGGGCTCTTGCTGCTTTGGCTCAAGGCTTACAGGGGCCTGATTGGACCTGGGTCTTCCGCAGCGTTGATCCTTGTTCACAGCCTGTCAAAATCTGTCTTGCATAAAATGTCCACTGTAACAATCACAGGGGGCTTCGGGGGGTATGCCTGGGGGAAGACCCCAGACTCCTCAGCACTTGTGAGCAGCAGCCGCAGTGAGGTGTGTGAACTCTTCAGCATTTCACCAGCTGACAGACTCTGGTGAACACAGCTCACTCCCTTTCCGGGGCTGCACCCTCAAGAGGTTCTGTCCACACGGGTACTGGTGGAGTCGGGAGCCAGCCCCTTCTCGTCTTCCCAAGTTCTGAGGTGAAACCCCGGGGTCTCGGAGTCTGCCGGTTGGGCCTTCAGTGTGAGGGGGCTTGGGTTTCAGGCCTCCTGAAATGAGGGACAGGGATCTGGGTAGGTGATGGGGGTCAGCTGGTCCCGGGCCTGGGTGACTTTGTTCAACTGTCGCCACATTCCAGTTGTGCCCAGTAGTGATGGAACCCCTCCCCTAAAACTGAGGGGCCCGACATGGTAGAGAAATTACTGAGTAGTTACTGGTCATTCTGGAGGCCCAGAAATCCCAGTCCAGTAGGAAGAAGGGCAGGTAGCTAATGAAGAAGGTTCGTCTCTGGGCAAATCCCCAGAGCTGTCCTAGCAAGCTCGCTCTCTCTCTCTGGCCATTTTTCATGGCTTGTGGCATCTCAGTTCCCTGACCAGGGATTGAACCCAGGCCACAGCAATGACAGCTCCAAGTCCTAACCACTTGACCACCAGGGAGCGTCCATAGGCCCTCTCTCATAACACACACACACAGGCACACACCCATTCATATATATGCACACACACACACATGCACACACACATATTTTTCACCTCAAACACCAGAGTCCTCTCTGTATCTGCTGCAGGAGAGGGGTGAGCATATGAGAAAACTTCTTCCTCAGGCCTCTCCATGCAAAGGCTCCTACTTGACATATTGGGGCTGGGGTGATGGGGGTACTGCCCACCACAGAGAACAGGCCTCTGATGGGAAAGGCTGCCTGTTTTCTAGAGTGTTAAAGATGACCCTGACAGAGAGAAGAGGCCCCCCTTGAAAGCTCTGCCATGGCGTCCACTCAGTGGCAAAGCAGGCATCCCCCCAGGTAAGGCATGGCCACGGGGTGGGAGGGGCGGACAAACACAGCTAAGACATGGATGAGTGATGGCATCTCTAAAGTGATCAGTGATCAGTGATCGTGCACCTGCCCTCTGCTAAGGTCGTCCCCTTTAAAGCTTGTAACCATCCATCCTATACAGCAAGGAATCTATTAGTTCCTCTGTTTCACTAATGAAGAAATTCAGGCTCAGAGGGACTAAGGAGAGTGTCCGGTGCCAGCCGGTCATGACAAGGCGCTGGTATTTTTCTGAAAGTATTCAGCTTATAGAGCCTAACACCATGTGTCTCACTAATGTCAGAAACACAGCAGGGCCGTTCAGAGCAGAGTTCTGGAGTCCTGGAGTTAGCAAGACCTGGGTAGAGTCTTTGCTCTGCTTCTTACTGACTCTGAGTGCCCCGTGCCTCATCTGTGAGGATAAACCCAGACAGGAACCAGGAGGCACCTCGCACCAAGCCTGGTAAGTAGCAGCAGCTCTAGCTTTACTGATCATCCCGGTGAGGCCAGAGTCAGGTCGTCCCAAAGGACCTCAAAGCCACTTTGGAGCCCCAGTTCTGAGGGCAGAACATAGCTGAAGTTGACAAGTCTCTAAGCCAAGCTGCACGGCTTCACTGCATAAACTCTCAAGGCTGCTCCAGACAACAGGCCAAATGTCCTCTAGCTGCAGCCCCGCCAGTGAAGAAAGGGACTGCGGAGCGGAGGAAGAAGACCCAATCAAGGGATGCAGAAATAGCTCTCTCGCTGTTCTACACAGAGACAGGGAATAAAGTGGGTAAGTTGGCGGCTACACAGATGTCTGGACAGCCCCCTTACCCCTCGAGACCTGGAAGGTGATCAGGCCTCAAGGGAGAGTTACCCGCCCAGGACACAGACAGCAGTGCCCGCAGAGTAGGCCTATCCTCAAACCACTCAGATCTCCCAACCCAGGGAAGTGAGTTCACAAAGTCTTGACACAAAGCAGTAGAATGGGAAGAGGTGATGTCGGCATTCCCCCAGGTCCCTGGGTACAGTGCTCTGGCTCTGTTCACAAGGGGTGGTGTCCTCAGACTGACTGAGAAGGAAGTGGGCATGAGTCCCCCAAGTCAGCAGGACTGATAGCTGTGGAAAGGCGCAGGTCCCAGTAGCAACTCATTGAGAAGCGCGGAGGTGGGGTGGAGTGGGGTAGGGTGGGGTAGAGGGTCCCAGAAGACCTCCCTAGATCCCCCCCAAGAGTCCCTCCTATCTCTTAGCAAGTTGCACCTAAGGAATGTTACAACTGACTTGATTGACAGAAACTGACATGGAAAAGGGAGGAGAGGGTAAGAGAATTGCACAAGATAATTCTGCTCTCTTTTTCCCAGGCTCGGTATACAAGAAGTACCCTCAAGGAAAGGGACTCAGAAGGACTAGATCATCTATTGAGTTGCCCAGAAAGGATACAGTCTGCTCCAGCCAAGAGGTATTATGCTGTTTGTACCAGCACGTCCCTCCCAAGCAGTCATTCCTTCCACCAACCGTTATATCTGGGAAGGTGGACATACTTGGAATTGAGACCAAATCTGCTTAGAATGACTGTGGCAAGTGTCAGGATAAGGATTAAAGAGAACTACGGGGGAGCCTGAGTCTGCCACTTCCTAGCTGGGTGACCTTGAGCTAGTCACTCAATCTCAGTGTCTTCATTTATAAAATGAAGACTCTTGTACTTAATAGGATTGGTGATTAATTGAAGTATATTTTGTGTAAAGTCCTTAGTGGTATCAGATCCTTTTGGAGGCAAGTACCAGAAACCCCCCTTCTTGTTCAGATCCAAAGATAGGAATATCTTTTCTTCTGGCAACCATCAGTTAGTCTGAGCTTGGTTCTAATTTGTCCAGTCCTGGATGCCATACGCTGATTGCTTTAAACCTGATCATTCTTGTATCTCTTATTGTGATATCTTGATTGATCTAAACTTGAGACCAATCAGGGTTTCCATTCAAGTTTCATGGAAGAGGCTGAAATGGAAATGGAAGAAGCCAGAGGGTTCACCAGACAGGGAGTAAGTCCTCAGTAAATTTTGTTCCCTGGTTCCCATATTTCTTTGGCTCTCTCTCCTGCACCAGGGCAGGAATGTGCATATGAGGTAGTCTCGGTGAGGACCTGGGAAACCCCACATTTCAGATACAAGACAGATTTCAAACATGAGGTTTTTGAAAGATGAGTCAATCATTCCATTAAGCCAAAATTACCCAAGATAATCATTCTTTCCTTTATTCCAAAGTGGGTAGCAAATTATGGGCTAAAGAAACTAAAGATGGAGGTCTCCAGATACCTTGGTCCCAACTGCACTCATCAAAAATCAGTACAGACGTCGGCATCAGCCAAATACTGCAGTGTCTTCCCCAGCATAGAGATCAGTGTAAGTCGAGATTGGTTTTGTTTTTTCACTCCCAGCTTCTGTCTCTTCTCAGACACAGATGGCTGCGTGTGTTAGGGGAAAGTCCACACGAATGTATGAGCCCCCAGCTTTTATTCCTCCTGCTAAGAACCCCAACCCCCCAAAGGGGGACTTCCCTCAAGGAATAGGATACAGAGCCCTGCTGGAAGAAAAGCCAGCCCCTCAGAATGCCTGAGACCATGGTCAAGGTTCTAGGGACTCACTGGGGTGAGAATTAGTTACAGTTGCTGAGATCACAGGCCAGTGGCTAGAATACTCACCAATAAGAACTCTACCCCGATTCTGATGGTGGTTCTGTTAAGATGGCCAGAAACAGGGGTTACGGCAAGAGATCAGGGGAGCTTCCCTATTTCCTAGTTTTGATGTAGTTTTTTAATTTATCTGACACTGGAACAGGTATATTTAGTACAAAATTAAAATCTAATCCTGCTTTTAAAAAAAAAAAAAACATTTTCTCTCCTTGCCCTTTAATGTGACATTGTCAACTGTAAAGCTAAAAATTATCCACCATACAAGTTTCATAGGAGTTTAATCATGCTGTCTGCCTCCTCCATCCGAGGTCATCTTTTAATGTGAAATATATCGACCTCCCATTCTACCATTAAGGGTTTTCTATTTAAAATTTAGAGAGACTATTTTAGTTTTTAGTTATGACAGTGACCACATTTGACACAAAAACCATCATCCCAGTTCCCCCATACCTACCTAAACCCTTGCATTTGATAGTTTAATAAAAGAAAAAAAAAGCTTTTAAACAAACAAACAAAAATGTATGCTTTTACGGTGTTGCAAAAATTGTGAACCACAATAGACTAAATTGTTTTGGGGGTGATGGGGATATGAAGAAAGAGCTGGCAGGGGAGTATTTTTCTTTGCTTGCTTTAATTCAGGGGACAGTGAGACACATTGAGTGCACCCCCAGGGAAATGGAGGTGTACATCACACACCTGGACAAGCTGATGCGCCGCTACATCCAGAGGCTGCAATGGCTGCTGTCTGGTGAGACTGCCCGCTGTCCTGGAGGGCGGGGGGCATGAAGGGACGGGGGAGGGCAACCCCAGGGACCCCAGGGTCACTCTTTCCAAGACTAAGCACTCACAAACTGTCACCCAGCAGCAACATGACTTCTGGGTTCAGAGGTCAGGCATTGTGCTGGATAACAGGAGGTGGAGCACGGACCAGAGCATCAGAGAGAACCAGGTCTATCCAAGAGGCCTCCCAGACCCCACCTCCTGGGTGTGACTGAGGGGCTGGCCCTCGGGAGCCTCAATTTAGCATTGATTGGGCTCCAAAGAACTGGTCCATGAAGGTAGAGATAGGAGGGTCTCCAGCAGGGAGGATGCTCCTGTTCTTTATAGAGAGCCCTGAGGACCCTCTGGAGAGGCCAGTGGCCGGGCTGGCTGGGAGCCAGACTCACATCCTAGAGGCAGCTTCGGGGGGAATCAGGATGGTCTGCAGCATCAAGTCCAAAAGGCCGGGCGGTTGGCTAGAACTGAACGGGAAGGTGTTTAGGCTTTGGGGCCCAGAGAGTTCCTGGGACAATAGGAAGAAGCATCCCAGTGTGGGCCACTCGGGCTCCTGTGCAGATTCATTAAGTCCAGTCCTCTGCAGTAAAACCTGGTATAAACAGTCCATGGTCTGCCATGGCTCTCCAAAGCCTCTGGAGGGGGCTGCAAGTCCCAGATGCAGCTGTCAAGTCAGAGGCTGAACGTGGGGCAACAGTGACATTCTGTGCGCTCCCCACTCCGACACACTTCCTGCCGGGAGAGTGAGAAGGCCAGCTGTGCAGTCACTCCTGGTGTAGTACGAGTTGCACCCCCACATCACAGAGAGCTACACACCCAACACCATCTAACACCTCAAAACATACCCAGAGGATGCTGCACTGATTCACTCATTCATTATTCAGCAAATAGTGTCATTCTCCCGCTCCGTGCTGGGGAGGTGGTAGAGGAAACACCCCACGTGGTCCCTGAGCTCATGGAGCATACGGTCCAGAGGAGAAGGATGTTACCCAAAGAACAGTGATGACGAGTGTAAGGTGGAGACAGGCATGGTGCAGGGAGAGGGGGCAGTGGGCCTGCACAGGAAGATCGTGAAGGGCTTCCCTGAGGAGGTGATCTGAAGAATGAATAGATATCACCTGAGCAAAGAGACGAAAGACTCTCAGGACGTGGTTGAGCTGCTCAACAGGGTACTAGGCTGAGTACAAAGACTGAAAGGAAGCCGGATTGGCTGAGAGTAAAGGGTGCATCCATCCTGAGAAGACGAAGCCATGGCCCAGATTTTATCTTAAGAGCAATGGGAAGACACTGAGGTTTTAAATAAAGGAAATGTGATGAAGTTACAACCAATCTCTCTGGTTGCTGTGTGGACAGCAATTGTTGAGGGGATGGAGTGCAATCAGGGGAACCTAGTAGGAATCCAGGAGATAAGAATAGGATAACTGGGAAGGTTAGTGATGATGGAGACAGAGGAAGAAAGCAGAGTTAGATTAGGGAGACAACCACAGGGCTCAGTGGCTTGCAGGGTGTTCCCTTCCACTGTCTGGTTCCCAGGATGGATCGGCTGGCCTTTTGTGTGGGAGGCCCTTTGACAGCTGGCTGGCTGTCCTCACAGAACATCCCCCACGCTTTAGGATGGCTCCCCTCCCATCCTCATGTGGCCATGAGCGTTGCCAGAGAATACCCCACGTGAGTCCTGGAAGATTCTTGGGTGGTGGGTCCAGCCATCTCAGGCCGCCTTTTCCTGGAGAGCAGTGAGCCCGTTTTGCAGCAGGTTTCCATTTTTTCTACTCCTGCCTCCAATGAGATCTGAAGTGTGATTTAGGAACACTTGACACGCCATCTTCTGCTCTTTGGCTTCCTCCGTGTTACTTCCATTTAGCCTTGGGGCACCAGAAGGGCTTGGGCTAGCTGTTGCCTTAAAATGTGGATCAGAGGACCTGGATGTGAATCTCGGCTTCGCTGCCAGGCTGTGTGACCATGGGCAAGTCACTGACCCTCTGTTTCCTCTTGGGATAATTCCCAAATCCTGTACCAGCCGCTCCAGCTTTATCTCTGTCCAACCATGGGACACTTTTCTCCCACTCAGAGCTTTTCTCAGTCTGTCTGCTCCATACATTACCTCCTCTCCTTGGCCACTGCTCCTCATCCTTCAGCCGTAGATTGTCTGCTCCCCACCCCACATCCATCAGTTTCAGATTCTCCCCAGTGTGCGTGCCTGTAAGTTTGTCAGAACCGTCAGCAGAGTGGTAGCTGTTAGTATAACATCTGTTTTCCTTTACCAACTGGCAGCTCCGTGAAGGCAGGGAGCCTCCCTCATCTCCACTGCACTTTGCTCAGCACCGGGCACACAGTGGATGCTCACTTGATTTCTGTTGACCAGTGTACAGACTCTCTGTTCTGTAATGTTGCTTCCAGCCCCAAACAGTGCTGTGACATCACTTAACTCAATCACCTAACATTAGGGGTGAGGAAGCTCAAGCCCAGGGAGGTTATAATCAGGTAATCTCAGGCAAAGTCACAGCGGAAACCTTGACCTCCCAAAGCCCAGGCCACCGACCTGCTCTGCCTTTGAACGGTGACCATTCTAGCAACACCACAGAGGCTACCTCCCGGCGGGTTCACATCTGATCCACAAACGGTCAGGCGGTGGGTGTGGTGTATTTGATAGCTGCAGTGGGAAAAACCACCCTCGCTCCTTCCTGGCCTCTGCCCCCACCCACCCTGGAGCAGGCAGCCGCCGACTGTTCGGTGTCATTTTGGAGAGCAAAGTGTGCATCCTGCTGGACACGTCAGGATCCATGGGCCCCTACCTGCCGCAGGTGAAGGCGGAGCTTACCCTGCTGATATGGGAACAGCTGCGGAAGCACTGTGACAGGTAAGAGGCAGGGGTTGCATGTAGATTGGGGCAAGAAGATCCAAGTGATAGTTCTGGATGCTTCCCTGGCCAAGACCACTTCCAAAGGGCCTGGAGGGTTCCAAACTGCTCAGCTGAATAGCGGGAAGGAACACTGCCTTCTATTGCAGAAGTGGTTTTTAGAAATCCGTCTCAGGTCCAGTGACAATTGCAAGCAGATCAGAGGAACCACCAGGCCGCCTTGAACTGTGGATTTTTCAAGAGGGGGTTTGGTGTGGTTTGTTCTCTCTACCCAGAAGGGTTGACCCCAAAGGGACAGCTGGAAACTCAGACCCCAGGCTGGGACTCGTTCTTGCCTTAATATTAAAATGAGCAGGCATTTATAGAGCTCTTTCCTTGTGCCAAGCACTTTACATGCATGAGGTCATTCAGCCTGCACAATGATCCTGTTATTATCCCCATTCTTCAGAAAAGGAAACAAGGGCTTAGAGATTAAGTCATTTGCCCAAGGTCGTATAACTAGTAAGTAGCAATTACTGAGTGCGGATTTAAATCTGTCTGCATCTAGAATTTTCACCGTGTACCTTCTCAAACTCGGTTGGTCTGCAGGGGGCCCAGGGCTTGCTTGTAGGGTCTTCAGGGATAAGCATGTGTCCTCATGGAGGTTACTCGCCCAAGATCAAAATAGATTGCGCGCATGCTCAGTCGTGTCTGACTCTCTGTGACCCTATGCACTGTAGCCGGCCAGGCTCCTCTGTCTATGGAGTTTTTCAAGCAAGAATACTGGAACGTGTTGCCATTTCCTCCTACAGAGAATCTTCCCTGACCCAGGGATCAGACCCACGTCTCCTGCATTGCAGGTGGATTTTTTACCACCGAGCCATCAGTGAAGCCCTCAATATAGACTGGCGCATGCTAAAAAATCTCTTTTTCCTCTCTCCACCCCCCACTTCTCCCTGCTTCCCAGTTTTAACCTGCTCAGCTTTGCAGAGGGCCTACAGCCGTGGCAGGACTCTCTGGTGGAGACCACAGACGCAGCTTGTCACAAGGCCATGCAGTGGGTGACCTGCCTGCACGCTCAGGGGAGCACCTCAGTCTTGCAAGCACTGCTGGCAAGTTCCACCACCAAGCCCAACCCAGAAATACTGTCCTAACCCCTAATCCTGACATTGCATGATGCTTTAGAGTTTACAGAGAGCACTTTGGAATTTACTAAGTGTTCAATCACTGCATCTTCCCAACAATCCAGTGAGAATGAGTTTCTCGAATTTCTGACTTTATAAATGACGACGCAGAGGCTCAGAGAGGTTAAATGACTTGCTTGGGGTTAACCAGCTCTGGAGTGAGTGGCACTCTTTTTCCTAAACTTCAACAGCTTCCCGGTCTGTCATTAGGTGAAAGGGGAGGCTCACAGTCTTAATGACAAGTTGGTAGGATCCAAGCAGACTTGGGGATAGCAGGTCAGTGGTTTCTGCATCCTGGTTGGCCCCTCCTCTGAGCCAGACAGCCTATGTGCTCTTTCAGAAAGCTTTCAGTTTTCCTGATGTAGAAGGACTATACCTCCTGACTGACGGGAAGCCAGACACAAGCTGCAGCCTTATTCTCAGTGAAGTCCAGAGACTCAAGGAGAAGAGAGACATCAAAGTGCACACCATCTCCCTGGACTGCTCTTGCAGGTGGGCAACGAGGAGGCAGCCGAGTTGCACCACTTACCTACCGCCACGTGTCTGAGGGGCACGTGGCCGTGAGCTGAGTCGTCCTGGGCCCAAGTCCCATGGGTCAGCCACTAGGAGGCCCCTGAGCAGGCATTGCACCAGAGAGGGAACCCCACTGAAACCCTGCCTCCCTGTCAGCAGGGCACCCCGACTTTCTCCAGTGTAGAAACAGACTTGCACTGGTTCCCAGTCACACACTGTGTTCTCCCACTTCGTCTTTCTTGGGGGCACATTTGTGAATATTCAGGGGTAAAACTGTAAAGTAGCTATGGCTATTTCCATAAACAATCACCACAGAAGAAAGAACATGTGTTAAACGAGAGATTCAGCTCCTTCTGAAAAAAAAAATTTAATGTAATTGGCAAAGCTGTGATTACTTACATTCATATTTAATCTCTCTGTCCAAACCACGAGCTCCGTAAAAGGCACAGTGTCTCCCTGCCAGGCCAGACACATAGACGGCCCTGGACAGATCAAGGAATGGGGCCATGTGCTCAGAGGGCGACCCTGATACGGTGAATACAATTCACACAGCAGCAGCACTGCCACTCAAAAACCATCCTGGAGAGTGGGCTTGTGATCATGACACGGTCCCAATAACACACAGCGTCAGGGTCCAAGACCCATTACCCCACTGACGTGACTTCTCCAGGGGCTGGGGGCTCACAGAGAGCTTGATGGGCCTGACCCCAGCCCCCTGTTCCTCCCCGCAGGACTGCTGCTAGCTTCTTGAGAGACCTGGCTGCCCTCACCGGGGGGCGCTATCACTGCCCTGTTGGTGAGGACTTGCTTCTTGAAATGCAGGGCCTGCAGACCAGGGGCTTCATCCACCAAAGGGTAGGTTGTAAATCCGCGGGTGAGTTCTGTTGAAATGGTGCAATACAATGTCAACAGGTGTGGTTTTTTTCTTCCTAACCAACAATTAGCTCTTTGTAAATTATCTCTTTTAATCCTACCAACCATTACTGTACCCATTTAACAGATGAACGAACAGGCTCAGCCAGGTTTAGGAATACACCTAAAGTCAGAGTAAATGGTAAAGCTTGGAGTCCAGACATCCACGCTCCTAAGTTCTGTGCTTTAATTCCTGGATGTTTCTGTCTTCTCACCATAAATTCATTAAAGTACAGATATTCAAATGTGTGATCTGTTAAAAATAAATATAGTAAAGTCATAGATTTTATCACACATATGGAATAAGATTTTACAACCTGCTAGAAAGATTATGTATCTATTCATACCTTCTAGGGATGTGCTGCTGTGAATTATAACATTTCTAGGCCAACAAATCATCCAGTAGAACAATCAATGAGAATTTTAGATTTTTTTTTTTAATTAAACTTTACTGTCACAGGACATGGCAAAATTTTTGAAGTTGAGTGCTTTGCATGATTTCTTTGTTTGAGTAACAGTTTGGGGGCAAATATTACTAATGATATAGAGGTCAGAACAAGTAAAAGTAATAAATATTCATCCATATCCTACACATAAGGAAAACACACTTGATGATATTGGGAAGGTTCTCTGTTTAATGCCTTATCAAATCAGATTCTTTGAATAGTTTCTGGGTGCAGAGTGGGACCGTTGCCACTACTGTTTCCAGGGAGAAGGAACACTTTCATCTCTCTTAGATTCTCTTACTAATTGTGAGAATTTGTATTTTTAAGGCTAAGCTCTGGAATTTCATTAGTTGACATAAGAAAAAGGTATGTCTGTGGAGCTGTTTTACTAGAAGAAATAGAGAAGGGGCTGGATAGGTTTTACTGGTTGACAGTGAGATAAGGTGTATATGCCACTTCTGTTCTACAGGGCAGAGCAGTGCTGACTTCAGTGAAGTCCAGGGCCCATCTTAGTTTCCACTGACTCTCAGACATCTTACTGCAAAGTGTCCCCTTTACAGAATGACTGCCATGGCAAATAGTAAGCTCTCTGTCCCTGAAAACATGCAATCTGAGGCCCACAAGATTTCCTGCACTGGGAGGAAGGCTGAACTGAGTTCACTCTAAAATTCTTCTCCTGAGATTTTGAATTTTCATGTCCCAACCAGTCATTTAATGGATCTAACTTCAGACTCATTTCCCTCTTTCAAGGATCCTGCGCTGCCACTATTTGAAGGAGATGATTTAAGGAGATTGGCGCAGGAGATCACCAAGGCCAGAGGCTTCCTCTGGCAGGCCCAATCCATCAGGTATGCCCTTCAAGCAGGCCCTCCCCACTGCCTCATAGCTCTAGCCCACCCAGACCCTGGGTCCCACCCCAGTCATGACACCCTTGCCCCAAGAGCTCCTGTGTGCCAGGTCCAGAAATCTGGGCATCTTCCTTCATCTCCTGTTCACTAGGTCCCAACTCCAGAAGAAAAACAACCCAGAACCGAAGGTCACTCTTTTTTAGAGAAGCGTTCTCAGGTAAGGGGAGGGGACAAACCCTGTGCAAGCCAGGCAGCATGCTCTGCTTTGTGGACAGCAGTAACCATGGGGAGGGATCAGAAACAAGGAGGATTCCTCTACATAGAAAGGCCATCCTACAAAGAACCACATACTTGCTGTGAGCACAAGGTGCTCTGGAAAGCTATAACCGCCAGATCAGCAGATCAGGCACCAGGACTCCCCGGAAGCTGCAAGAGGAAAGCTGTCTATCCCTGGGTCAACCCTAATGTTCCTGCCTTGTCCCCAACACACCCTGCACTTCAGTCACAAGACCATTCCTTGCTGGAAGTCCTGCAAGGACTCCAAGCCCCCTGTTTGGAGCACCCTTCTGCCACCTTCTGCCTGGTGACTCCTCCTCATGCATCAAGGCACAGTGCAAATGGCGTCAGGTTCTCTGCGAAGATGCCCCTGGGATCCATCAAGAGCTGGGAGCTTCCAGCCTTCCCCCCATAGCATTCTGACCACTCATCTTTCTTTTTAGTGGTGGCACTTACTACACTTAGCACGCCACATCGTGCTTCCTGGCTTCTTTGTCTCTTCTCCCTGACCATGAGCTCCCGCAGGATGAGGCTGGTGTCCTAACCATCTCTGGGTCCCCAGAACCTGCCATGTGGCAGACACGTAGTAAACTGCGAGCTTGCAGCTTAGTTATGAGAGCCCCGCTCTGGGGACTGGCCAGATGGGATCATTTCGGCCCCGATCCTCTTGCTCTGTGCTTTCCCACCACCTTAGTCCATGGGTGCAACACAGACTCAGCATCAGCCCATCCTGGAAGAAGAAGAAATAAATGAGTCTCACCGCCACCCCCACCCCTGCTCAACCAAACTGGACTGCAGTCTGCTCTGGAGCCCAATCCAGAGCAAATGCTTGGCTCAAGCCTGTGAAAACTGGGCTGGATCTGCTGGGCCAGCCACACTGTGGACACACAAAATGAATGTGTCATGTATTACATCATTGGGGGTCATTTCTAAGACACAAAAAATTGCTTTTATATAATTAATAGGATCAAAGGTACTTTTAAACTGATGTGATCATTGTGGCATGTGTCTGTGTGTAAATTTTTGGTGAGATAAACTTTATTAAAAGACTCATCTATGTTTTAACTTTTTTTATGAGAAAGTGGTATATGAGCTTTTCTATGTAGCTATGTTTATTTGCATCTTTAAAAAAACTGTGATCATGGTCTTTCTAGTATTTTTTATACTTTTAGCTCTTATATCATGTAACAGCTAACTTATTTCAGATATTGCAAACTTACATATTCAAATTGTGTGCAATTTTTATTTTTTCTATAAAATTAAAATCACACTTAAAAAGAAGACTCATTTCTAGATATATGAACTCCAAATCAAAAGATAAACATCGTAACTTTTTTTAATGGACAGAAGTTTCAAACAGATATAAATTAACTTTACATATATGAATATAGGTGTATATATAGGTGCTCAACAGCCTTATCCATCAGTGAAATGCAAAATAAAACTACAGTGAGAACCACCACAACATCCACTAGAATGGTTAAAAATAAAGACTGACAATATCAAGATAGGGAGCAACTGGAACTCTCACACGTTGCTGGGGTGGAAGTAGGGCAGTGTAAATTGATCCAACCAGTCTGGAAAACTGCTTGGCAATTTTTGCTAAAGTAAAATATATGGACTAAAGTAAAATATGTGGACTTCTCTGGTGAGCCAATGGTTAAAAATCCTCCGCCAATGGAAGGGACACAGGTTCAATCCCTGGTCCAGGAAGATTCCACGTGCCACAGGGCAGCTAAGGCCATGCACCACCACTGCGGAAACCCAAGCCCTAGAGCCCATGCCACACAGCAAGAGAAGGCCACCGCAGTGAGAGAATAGCCACACCCAACTAGGGAGTAGCCCCTGCTCTTGGCAACTAGAGAAGTCCTGCAGGTAGCAACAAAGGCCCAGTGCAGCCAAAAATAAATAAATTAATTAAATAAAGTTTTTAAAAAGTATGCCTCCTCTCTGCCAGCAGTTCCACTCCTAGAGAAACAAGTGCCCACGTTTGACAGAAGACATATATAAGAATGCTTATAACATCTTTATTTATAAGAGTCAGAATGTGGAAACTAATTAAACGCCCATCAGTGGTAGAATGGACAAATAGATTGTGATACATATTTGGAGTGGAATAGTACACATCAATGTAAAAAGAATGAATAGCTATATTCAGCAAGCTTTTATGAACAAATTGGGCAAAAGAAACCAGACACAAAAGAGCACATACACTGTAGTCCCATTTATATGAAGTTCAAGAATAGTCAAAACTGGGGACTTCCCTGGTGGTCCAGGGGTTAAGACTCGGTGCTTTCACTGCCGTGGGCCTGGGTTCAATCCCTGATTGGGGAGCTAGGATCCCACAAAGTGTGAGAAGTACCAAAAAAAAGAACAGGCATAACTATTGTTGGTGATAGAAGTCAGAAGTGATTACCTTGTGTGTGTTGGAGCCACAGGGCTGTATCTCAGTCTGGTGGTGGTTACATTGATAAGTAAAAATTCATCAAACTGTTTAAAAACGCAGTTTACTAAAGGTTGACAAGCCATGCCTTTGGCCAGGCTCTGTACCGGCCCAGGGAGACAGCAGTGACTAGAGTCCCTGCCACAGTGGATATCAGTCTGGTCTCTGTCTTGGACAGCTGCCCTCCACGTCATCCCCATCCGTGCGGAGAAAGCAACCCGCGGTCACTGTGTTATGTCACTCAGGCTGTCAAGACAAAGTACCACAGACTGAGTGGCTGAAGTGTTGTCTCCAGCTCTGGAGGCTGGAAGTCCGAAATCAAAGTACAGTGCTCCCTCCGAAGGCACTGGGAAAGGCCTGGAACAAGCCTCTCTCCTGGCTTCTACCAGTTCCTTGCTTCTGGCAGCATGCTTCCAATCTTCCCATGATGCTCTCCTGTGCGCATATCTGTGTCCAGAGTTCCCCTTTTTATAAGGATGCCAGTCACACTGGGCTAGGGCCATACTCCCATATGACCTCATCTTTAATTACATCTGCAATGACTCTTCCCAACTAGGGTCACATGCTGAGGTGCTGGGGCTTAGGACTTCAAGGGCGGCACAACTGAACTTGAGGGCATTCAGTTGATGAACTTGAGGGTGGTACAATTCAACTGTAACATCTATTAACAGTTGCAAACTATGCTTTTCCTAATGAGACTACACTTGGGCCTGGAGAACAAGAGTCCTCTGGCCCTGCTGGTGGGAGAGGAAAGTCTGGTCTTTGTGAATGGAAGGACAGACCAGATGCATGGTTTGCAAAGCAGCAAATCACAGGTCTTGGGACTGAATCCCAACCTCTCATGTAACAATGCTAACAGCTACCACTGGTTGAGTGCTGACTGGGCAGACACCATACTCGGCATTCTGTTATGGTACCTTGGTAGCCACAAGTCTCACAACACCACAGCTGTAAAATACACACCAGTTCTGGTTTATGGATGAGGAAACTGAGCCCAAACACACACGAGAAAGTGACAGAGCCAAGATTTAAGCCCAGGACTGACCCCAGATGTTCAAGCTGCTTTAGAAAAGGCAGAGGAACCAGAGATCAAATTGCCAACATCTGCTGGATCATCGAAAAAGCAACAGAGTTCCAGAAAAACATCTATTTCTGCTTTATTGACTATGCCAAAGCCTTTGACTGTGTGGATCACAATAAACTGTGGAAAATTCTGAAAGAGATGGGAATACCAGACCACCTGACCTGCCTCTTCAGAAATCTGTACGCAGGTCAGAAAGCAACAGTTAGAACTGGATATGGAACAATAGGCTGGTTCCAAATCAGGAAAGGAGCACATCAAGGCTGTATATTGTCACCCTGCTTATTTAACTTATATGCAGAGTACATCGTAAGAAACGCTGGGCTGGATGAAGCACAAGCTGGAATCAAGATTTCTAGGAGAAATATCAATAACCTCAGCTATGCAGATGACACCACCCTTATGGCAGAAAGAGAAGAAGAACTAAAGAACCTCTTGATGAAAGTGAAAGAGGAGAGTGAAAAGTTAGCTTAAAACTCAACATTCAGAAAACTAAGATCATGGCATCTTGTCCCATCACTTCATGGGAAATAGATGGGGAAACAGTGGAAACAGTGGCTGGCTTTATTATTTTGGGCTCCAAAATCACTGCAGATGGTAATTGCAGCCATGAAATTAAAAGACGCTTGCTCCTTGGAAGGAAACTTATGACCAACCTAGACAGCATATTAAAAAGCAGAGACATTACTTTGCCGACAAAGGTCCGTCTTGTCAAAGCTATGGTTTTTCCAGTAGTCATGTATGGATGTGAGAACTGGATTATAAAGAAAGCTGAGTGCCAAAGAACTGATGCTTTTGAACTGCGGTGTTGGAGAAGACTCTCGAGAGTCCCTTGGACTGCAAGGAGATCCAACCAGTCCATCTTAAAGGAGATCAGTCCTAAGTACTCATTGGAAGGACTGATGTTGAAGCTGAAACTCCAATACTTTGGCCACCTGATGCAAAGAGGTGACTCATTTGAAAAGACCCTGATGCTGGGAAAGATTGAGAGCAGGAGGAGAAGGGGACAACAGAAGATGAGATGGTTGGATGGCATCACCGACTCAATGGACTTGAGTTTACCCAATGGACAGGGAGGCCTGGCATCCTGCGGCCATGGGGTCACAAAGAGTCGGACACGACTGAGTGACTGAACTGAACTGAACTGACCCCATGGCCTTGCCCCACTACACTCTCCCACTACACCACTTTTCATCTCTCTGAATCTGATTAATGAAGCAAGCAGCGCTAAAACAGAGTTGTGAGACTTGAACAAGACACCTTACCACTTGCCACATAGCATGTGCAGGCTGAGGTTTTTTCTCTTCCCTGTTCCTACCCATGCACACAAAGGAAGTTCATACAGGTGAAGCCTCTGCAGTAGCCCTCTCCAAAATAAGCAGCCCTTGGTGGTCTGGGTCAGCCTTGGAGCACAGCCCCGCCCCTAGCTCCACTTCATCAGCTGTGCCCACTCCTGGGCACATTCTTGCCTCTCTGCCACTGCCACTTATGAATGAGTTTTCCAGGGATGGTGTGATCCATCTGGGTCCCCAGTGCAAGGGAAAGAACAGCACTGAAGAATAACCTATTAAATGTGGAACAATGGCATTGGAAAATGGATAACCCAGAGGTGGGTGGAGGATGCAAGAAATGAAGGGTAGATAGATGGGTGGAAGGGAGGAAAGAAAGATACAGAATGAACTGGATGGATGAAAAGCTGGATGGATTAAGTGGAAAGACAGAATGTCGGTGAACAGATGAACGGACAAAAAACAGTTTTAAATTGGTAGAAGGCTGGATGAATAGACAGATGGATGGAAGAGTAGGTGGGAAAATGAATAGATGGAAAGAGAGGAAGCGGGGAGGAAAGGAAGGAGGGCAGGAGGAAAGAAGCAGGAGGCAGGCTGAACAGAAGGGACCGCGTGGGAGAGGACATGGATGGATAGGTGGGTGGAAGAAAGAAACACCCTTTCTTGGGGTTCAAGACGTCTATGCTGGCAGGACCCGGCCCAGCACTCAGGACGTTCCTGCCCTCTCCCCACCAGCATCGTGGCCCATTTCACCCTTCGACCGGCCTCGGTTTCCCCTCTGGGAGAGCCTGCGTGTCGCCGCCTTAGAGACCAAGGTTGTGGAGTAGGCAGCAGGATCAGGGGAAACAGGCGAGGGGCGGGCGCCGGGCGGTCCCCGAAGCCGCGGCCGGCCCCGCCCCGTGGAGGCGGAGACCCCGTGGAGGCGGAGACCCCGTGGAGGCGGAGACCGCGTGGAGGCGGAGACCCCGTGGAGGCGGAGGCCCCGCAGCACCCGGCTCAGCGTCTAGAGCAACCGAAGCGCGGGCGCTGCCGAGATCACTCAGCACCGCGGGAGCCTGGCCAGGTGAGCGCCGCTGGGGCGCCGGGCCCGGGGCGCGGGGAGGGGGCGCGCGCAGCAGCCGCAGCAGGCAGGACCCGCCCGGAGCTGCCCAGCAGGAGGCTTTCAACATGGGATGGGTTGCCCCCTCTCCTACCCAGCTAGCGGGGGTGATAGGTCTGGAGTGGTCCCCGACCCTGTCCCTGTTACCTTTCACCCGACCCAGCTTTGGGTCCCCAGCGACCTGGATCCAGGGCCAGCCGTTCGCTGAGACTCTATCAGAGTTCGCAAATGTTCTCTGAGCCTCAGTTTCCCTCCCCGATGATGGGGGCGGTAAGCCTCCGCTGCACAAGGCTGCTGGGAGGATTAAATGCTGCAGTGCCGGGCCAGCTCGGCGCTTAGCCCTAAGCTCCCAGAGGCAGAACAGCTCCCAGGGGGTTCATTCATTCAGCGGCTGTTTAGTGACAGACTGCTTTGTCCCAGTCACAGGACTGGTGTGGGGGCCACGGACACTACTTGATCCAAGCCCTCCTGGTGCATGTGTGCCGGTGGCCTGTGAGGGCCTTGCCATCGGTGAGGTGGACAGGGCAGCCAGGGTTATGTGGGTTCATCCGGCAGGCGTGGATGCTGAGGTGCAGTAAGGTTAGAAGGACCTTGCCCAAGGGCGCACCTGGGAAATTCGACCTGCAGCAGGGTCCCAACCTTTGTCACAGAAAGCATCCGCATAGGATAGAAAAATACTCTGGTGCCACAGACTCTTTCCCAGCAGAGTGCCATGGCCTGGTAGAGAAGGGTTCCACTCTGTGGTTTCATTCCCCCTCCTGCTGGGGGACCTGGACTCATACTCTGTGACGACTGAGATCTGGGGTGTCTCCCCTCCCTGTTACACCCGTGAGTGCCAGGGCTTGTATGGCGCCTGACTATATCGCTCACTCAGAACTATGGCCAGCAGGACAGTGGCAGAGGAGACTAGAAGATACCATACAGCGGTCCCAGACTCTGCCCTGTGACCACCACCAGCAACACCTGTGGGCCCATCGCTCAGTCACACATTTGCACCTGTTCTTTTTTTAATTTATCTTAAATTGAAGGATAATTACTTCACAATATTGTGTTGGTTTCTGCCATACAGCAGCATGTATCAGCCATAGGTGTACATATGTCCCCTCCCTCACACTTGTTCTTTTTTTAATAGCCATTATGTGCCACACGGAGCAGAGTTTACCTCTCTCTGTATCCACAGGGCCTGGCACACTCTGGTAGACCCAGAGTACACAGTACACATTGCTGCTGTTATTAATGATGATAATGGTGATCCAGCCTGTGGTCCAGCCTCATCCTCAGGTGGAGCAGGAGGTAGGGGGTGAGATGATGGTGACAGTGACTGACAGCCTGGCTCGCTTTAAGTCTTGAGTGAGGAGGTCAGGATCCTCAGAGCTGGACCCCAAGGACTGCAGACCATATCCTGAAGCCTGCAGGGGGTTGGGCAAGCCTTGTGGTGTCAGCCAGCTGTACTACTGGGAACCTGGGAGAACCAGAAGCAGCAGTTGCCAGGGCAGAGGTGGTCCAGCCCTTGTACAAGTTACCAAGGCCCTTTGGATCCCATGTGGCTCCTCCCTTCTTTCCTCCTCCAGGAAGCTCTCCCCATTTCCCCATCAAAAAGCAGTGACCACCGCGCCACTCCCCACCCTCCCCAGTCAGGTGGCGCAATTTGATCCATCTCCCTCTAATACTGCATGGGAACCGGGCTTTTAAGGAGCTGGTAGAGAAGTCGGGAATGCTTGGTGTAAATCTCAGCCATGTGGTGTGGCTTTGGGCCTTGGGTTCCTGAGCTGTGAATCCCAAGACCCTGGCTGCTTTGTCTCTGACTCTCTGAGGAAGGCAGCAGCCACCTTGGAAGTTCTCAAGATTCCAACAGGGATAGATTTGGGAACTCAGAGGGTCTCTAATTCCCACCAGCCAGTCCCCTAGGCCCCCAAGAGTCTGATAATCCACAGGACTCAAGACAGCTCTAGAGCATATGCTCTTCTGTTTTTCCCTACAGGTGGATAGATCCCGCGTCCACATGGCTCAGTAGAAGATGAAGCCCAACCCGGCAGGCTCCTCCCCAGAGGCCTGCAAAGCTGCAGGACGGGGCCAGCAGAGCTGCCCTGTCTGCCAGGCCTGGGTTGGGGTCTCAGGTCTGGGGAATGTGTCTGGACCTGGGCTGGGGTCTGGTGTAGTTCTAGAACCTGGATCAAGGCCTGGTGCTGCTACAGAACATGGGCCAGGGACTGGAGCAATGCCGGGCCCTGGGCAGGGGCCTAGTGATGTTCTGGGACCCAGACAAGGGTCTGGAGCGGTGTCGGGCCCTGGGCAGGGGCCTAGTGATGTTCTCGGACCCAGACAAGGGTCTGGAGCAATGTCGGGCCCTGGGCAGGGGCCTAGTGATGTTCTGGGACCCAGACAAGGGTCTGGAGCAGTGTCGGGTCCTGGGCAGCGGCCTACTGCTGTTTCAGGAGTTGGGTCAGTGCCTAATTTAGGAGCTTCACCTTCCCCTGGCCAAGAGGTAGGGCCTGGACCCAGGCAGGGATCAGGAGCTGGGCAAAGACCCAGTGAGCCAATAACAATCCCAACACCAGATCAACAGCAGAAGACTCAGGCCACCCCTGGGCAGGCCTCGAGGCAGAAGGTTGTGGTCACCGGAGGAGCAGGCTACCTGGGCTTTAGCCTGGGTTCCAGCCTGGCCAAGAGCGGCACTTCTGTCATCCTGCTCGACCTCCGCAGACCCCAGTGGGAGCTGTGCCCAGGGACCGAGTTCATCCAGGTGCAGTGATGAGGTCTTGGGGGACAGGCGGGGGGCAGGCTGGTGGTGGAGGTCAGGGGTTGGTGTCTGATGTGTAACCAGTGGCTGGTAGTGAAGAGCACAGGCTCTAGAGTCAGACTCCAGCTCCCAACTGGGCTGCCACGGCCACAGGGCTCCATACCTCTGAGCCTCGTGTCTTCATCCACAGGAAGGGGACACCAACAGTATCTGCTTCACTAGAGACTTGTGGGGAGTTGAGGAGACAGTGCGTGTAAAACTCTGAGCACGTTCTCTGTGACTTAGCTCCATAGAGGGGGCTGATGATGATGAAGACGGACGCCCAGTGGAATTATCTAGTAAATCCTGCCCCACAGCTTGTTCGGGCTCTGCAGATGCTGGGCCTGGGTGGGGTCAGGGGGCTGGCTCTGGGACCTGCCACAGCTGTAACGTCTGATTACCTTGGGCCCAGACCTCCTACCTCCGTGTCCTTCTGCTGTTCCAGGCTGATGTCCGCAGTGCAGAAGCCCTGTACCATACCTTCAAAGGGGTGGACTGTGTTTTCCACGTGGCCTCCTACGGAATGTCTGGTGCTGAGCAGGTGAGACCCCCCCACACACTATGGGCTTAGGTCTTGGCTCTGCCCGCCCCCCTAATCCCTGGGCATTCATTATCCTCTTCACCTATTCCTGGGAGGGTCTGGGCTACATTTGGCTCATGAGACCAAGTGGCAGTTCTGCCATTGTCTAGCTGTGTGACTAGGAAAGTTAAGTTAACCTCTCTGAGCCTCTGTTTCTTCATCTGTTAAGTGAAGACACAGCTAGAGCTAATGTCACATCCTCCCCAGAGAGCAGTGTAACAGTGTCTGTCAAAGCATACAACAGCCTTTGACTCAGAAACTACACTTACTTATGTATTTGCAGCATTGGTTTCAATAACAAAATAGGAACTAACCAAAATGCCCCACTACTGGGGACTATTTAAATAAATTGTGATATAGCCTAACAATGAACTTCTATGCAGCCATTCACAAGAAGGCGAAAGAATGAGGTAACTTAATATGTGCTGATAACAGAACAATTTCCAAGGTATGAAAACACATTTGACACTTTTTTTTTTTCAATAAAAGGCATATACTCACATTTGTATTAGAAACGGGAGAGGAATTTTTCTTCGTTGCATACTAGTTTTACTGTTTGAATAGTTAACAACTGCAACAAGAATAAATAGAGCTTGAAAATCAGTATGGAACCCACTTCCCTGTGTGGTTGTAGGCATTAAATGAGATGTAAAGGCTTCGCTGTGTCCCTGACACACAAGCAACTCTCACTGTGGCCCAATTGATATTATTTTTCACACCTCTCACTGGGGTAGACGGCAGTATTACTGTCTCTGTCTTGTGGATAAGGAAGCTGAAACATCTAGAGCCAGGAAGCAATCCAACATATTTGAGGCTCTTTTCTGTGTGAAGCCCTGCATCAGGTCCTCTCATGGGGCCTATTAAATCCTGCCAACCATCCAAGGGACTCTTCCCTCACTTTATAGGTGAGGGAGCTGACAGCCAGATGGGGGGTGGAGACTCCCCAGTAGCCCAGGCAAATGGGAGGAGAGAGGGGCACTAGAGCCCAGGGCCCCCACACTACCAGGGGCCCCTGGGAACCCCTGCCTCTGAGCTGCAGCCCCCTACCCTGCCCCACCCAAGCCCAGCCACACAGCCACAGCTACAGGGCTGAGACAGCACCTCGACTCTCGCACCGCCGTCTTGCCTTTTAGCTGCAAAAAGAGCAGATTGAGTCTATAAACGTTGGAGGCACCAAACTAGTGATCGATGGTAGGCGCTCAGAGCAGAGTGTGACCCGCTGTGTGTTTGCCGCTTCTTTCTTCACCTGGGCTGCTGCAGGCCCAGCTCTGGGGGACAGAGCAGGGGGACAAAGGTGGGAACCTCCTCCCACCCCCTGCCCTCCCCCGTGGAGGGTCTGTGGGCAGCACATCCTTCCTGTTCTGCAGGCGTGCCCAGGCCCTGGCATGGGGCTCAGTGTGACCTCAGTGTGTCTGGGGGCATAGGAGTGGAGTTTGTGCAGAGGGCTTAGCGGTTGGGAGCAAGAAAAGCTGCTGAAATTCCAAATGAGAAGACCCACCTCGGGGCTCTCTGGGCATGTCCTGCCTTGTCCTCCATCCTGTTTTTCTCTCTGATTCTAGAGTGTATTTTCCTTATGTCCCCACTGAGTGAGACTTTCTTCTGACCTGTCCCTGGCAAGGCAGCCACACTGAGAAGGAAGAGTGAGGCAGCCTGGCCCCCAGGGACTCTCAGAGCAGGGGGGTGACCCCTCCCCAAGTTAAGGGAAGGAGGCCCTTCCCTCCTGAGGCAGGATGTGTGCTGGAGGGTGGGTGGAGGCCTCATCCAAGGAGGTCCCCAGGGGCACCCCTCAGACAACTCTCTGCTCACATCAGTGCCGTGTGTGTGTGTGTGTGTGTTGCTGTGTGACCTGTCGCTGCAGTTTGTGTCCGCCAGCGGGTTCCAAGGCTTGTCTACACCAGCACCGTCAATGTCGCATTCGGCGGGAAGCCTATAGAACAAGGTGATGAGGACTCTGTGCCATATTTCCCCCTGGAGAAGGTATCTGGCTTCTGGGAGAGGTGGGCAGGGTGGACCTGGGACCCACAGTTCAAAGGGCAGGGATGGGCAGAGCCAGGGTCAACTTCACAACTCAGGGTGAGACCCAGGAACAAAGAGTCCCCAAACGACATGGTTCAAGCCCTCTCCTACTTCAGTCATGCCTGCAAGGGCTTTGAAATCACACCAACCTGGGCTTGAAATAGCAAAGCGACTTTCTACTGTGGGACTCTGAGAAAATCACTTCACTTGGAGGCTCTCCTTCTTCACCTGGGCATGATAACACCACTCTGTGGGGATGTGGAGAGCTGGAAACGAGACGATTATGTGAAAATGCCACGTGAGCACGAGGATTCCATGTAAATGGTCCATCTGACACGCATCCAGCATCCACATCCCAACGCAGCCGATGTCCCAGGGCAGGCGATGTGGCTGACGGGAAGCTCCATTGTTACTGCTCTGAACTCTCTCCTCTGTTTGTGGTTCCCACCTGGAGGGAGAGGAACGGCGGTAGGGCTCCTTGGCCATTTCCCAGTGGGGGGTCCCAGAAGTGAACTCCCTCCCGTATGGTCAGAAGCAAAAGTGCAGCCCTGGGGCCAGGAGGGCTGGGCAGTGTGATCAGCAGTATCCCTGACCCCATCTGGTGGCTCTGTTCTCCCTGTCCTTGAATAGCACACAGACCACTACTCCCGAACCAAAGCCATCGCTGACCAGTTGATCCTCATGGCCAATGGGACGCCTCTCCCAGGTAAGTACTGGGGGCCTGCTCACAGCCAACATGTGTGTCCCCTACTGCCTCCCTGAAGCACATGAGCTGTTCTCACTTTTAGCTGGTATGTTTCTGAGGCCCAGCTTCCTTCTAAAGGACACTTTCCCAGGGCCTTGGACATTCATCATCTGACAAATTCTGAGCATCCACACCCAACAGGGATACAGCCTGGAAAACATCAGACCCAGTCTCTGCCCTCACGTTGCTCATGGTCTGGTGGGGAGACACTTGGGTTAGCCCAAGTCTAGCCCTCTTTTCTGCCACATAGGAGGGCATCCAGTTTGGGAGAATCCTCTTCTAGATAAAAAGAGTACAAATTTCTGAATATGTAGTGAGGTGTGGCGCTTTGGAAGGGCTGTGCAAGTGAAGGACGCTTCAGGAACTCCCAGAAAAATTGGCCTCGGCCGCCCAACTGGATTGCCTCTTCTTATCATACTGTCATAAAGAAATAATAATAGAATAAGGACAGGTGGCAGCATGGTGCAGTGGCTAAACACCCACATACTGGCATCAGACTGAACTGAGTTCAAATCCTAGCTCCACCACCTTTCAGCAAAAGTCTTCTATCTCTTGACAGCATTTGTATAAGAGACCCAGTTTCTTTCCAAACTCGGGAGTCAAATATATTCAGATAAAGTCCTTGCTATCCAAATTATATTTGCTCTCTGAAATTCAGAAACTAAAAAGAATCAGAAAAGCTGGTTTCTCTCACTATCTAAACTCAGGAGCCAAGTGGATTTAGAGGGTGAAGGTTGCTCAGTATCATAATCCCCAAATTTACCGGAGAGAAAACTGAGGCTAAGAGGTTAACTGACCTAGATCAAGGTCACACAGCTCTTAGGTGGCAGAGGTGGGGTTTGAAAAAAACCCTGTCCCCCCCAGGGGAGTTTAACACTAGAGCCTGGGGCTTAACCACTGAGCTCCACTTAGCTGCGGCTGTGGTCTCTGAACATGAACACTTTCCCCTAAAATCCTCCCCACCTCACCCCCTCACCCTGGGCCTGTCAGACCTCAGTTATTTATCCCAGAGGGAACATCCAGCTGGGTTTCCCAGGAGTTTGGGCCTGTGCAGTAGAATTCTATCAGGGTTGGACCAGTGCTCCTACAAGTCAGACACCTAATCCTCCAGCTGAGAATTATTTATACAAGCATCCCCAGCTTTCCATGGTCAGGACAGTCATGGATACCCTGGGCCCCACCCCTCTGTGATGTAGCCGCCCAGTGCCCCACTGGTCAATGTCAGCTGCAGCCCGACCAGCCTTCCCCCACCCCCCATCCCATGCCCAGGTGACCCAGAGTTTAAAATTAGCTCCAGGCTGTCTACAGAAAAGCTCACTTGATACCTGCCTCACAGGAGGCCTGCCACAGTCTCCCTGGGTAATTTCCAGTCCCTGCTCCCCCAGCTGGTCCCTGAGAGACTCTGCCTCTAGGCTGGCATGGAGCAGCCTGGGCCCTATAGCACAGTCTTGAGACTTGCAGACCCCAGCTCCACGTGAAGGCGCTGTGTCTTCACGTCTCTGGGTGCGTGTGTGTCCTGGAGAAAGAAAAGAAAGAAAGAGAAGTCGCTCAGTCGTGTCCGACTCTTTGCGGCCCCATGGACTGTAGCCCTCCAGGCTCCTCCATCCATGGATTTTTCCAGGCAAGAATACTGGAGTGAGTTGCCATTTCAAATCACCACTAACGTGGTGGCTCGAAACAGCAGAAATTTCTTCTCTCATGGTTCCCATAGTTCACAGTCAGATGTCTGAAAGCCAAGTGTCATTTGGGCTGCGCTCCCTCCAGATGCATGTGGGAGAATCCTTCCTTGACTCTTCCGGCTTCTGGTGGCTCCAGGAGCTTGGGGTCCTATCTCTGGTGTGTGGCTGCGTCACTTGGTGTTGGTCTCTGCCTCTGTCTTCATGTGGCCTCTCCTCTTCTCCCTCTGTGAGTCTCTTATAAGGCCACCTGACACTGGATTTAAGGCTCAACAGGATAATCCAGGATAGTTTCGTGTTTAGATTCTTAATTACATCAGCAAAGACCCCTTTTCCAAGTAGAGTAGCATCCATGGGTTCCAGGACACAGACATAACTTTTCGGGGCCCACCATTCAACCCACTATATTGGGCTTCATTGTTAAGTGAGGGTGTTGGAGAAGGAACAGTCAGGGTGGCTATGGAGCAGTCAGGAGCAGGCTATGACCTGGTGATACCGTCCCTGGCTAATTTATGAAGAAAAGGGAATTTATACTGGAACGATATGTGATAGCTTCTGGAAAATATCATCCAGAAAAATGACCACCAGGGTTTAGAAGCGACAGGGTCGGGGTGATTCCAGGGACCTGGGAGGCAGGAGCTGGTGATCAGTCTCTCAGGGTGAGCCCACTCTTAGGATTTTAGATCCCACGTTAGTCGGATGCACAGAATTATGTTCCTGGGTGAGAAGATGGCATTGGCTCAGCCTGGGTCCTGGAATGCCACCTCAGAGAAGAGAAGTGTATCTAGACTGACATTCCCCTCCACCCCCAGATCTGGTGCAAAGGGGAAGGAGCTCCCAAAGAAAGGTGGGCTTCTGGTCCCAGAGGATGGCATACACTCAGCTCCCCAAACTGGGAACAGGCTGCTTGGGGAACCTGAGCCTTGGGGTAGTGGAACATCTACCAGGAGGCACTATCTCAGTTAAGGAGATGGGGTTGGGAGTCAAATAATTTACAAATAGTAACTGAAAAAATTTTTTAAATGAATTAGAATAAATTAAACAAACAAAAAAATAGAATAAATTGAAAATTTTGTAGACTTTCTTAAGACTTGAATATGTTTGGGACAGCTCTTCAGGTTATATACCCTTAGACCTCCCCCAACAGGGTGACAGGCTCCCACTTCCACCAATGGGGACCCCTCAACAGAGAATTTGGGAAGCCCCGGACCAAGCTCTGTCTTAGTCTGGATACTCTGCTGATACAGCAGAGAGGGGGAACAGACCTCCAGCTTTCATGCTGATGGCTCTAGTCTTTTCCTTTCTGGTTGTCTGGAAAGGGTAACTGCAACCACTGGCTACAAAGCATCCATTTTCCAGGTGAAGAGACCAAGACTGAGAGAGCTGAAGGTCAGGGAGCTGAGTTGTTAGTATTGTGTCACCAGAGGTGTTGGTGGAAAGAGCTTGAACCTGGATCTCCATCTCAGCTCTACTAGGTTGAGCTGTGTGCCCTTAGGCAAATCACATCTCTTCTCTGAGCTTTGGCTCCTTTATCCATAAAACAGGGATAATAACATCTCCCACCTCATAGGGCTGCCTGGAGGGGAAAATTCCAGGCTTACCAGAGCACCAGATGAGAGCGCCAGATGCATAGTAAAACCTCTCTGAGAGCCCTATGGACCTTACCTGTGACTAGAAGAAAGAAAGAGCTACAGCTATTGGCATGAGGGCATGTGGGTCTGTGCACATCTGTAAAATGGGCACAGTAGGACTCTCGTGGGAGTCAAAGGCAATCACGTCCATCAGAGCTGGTTAAACTCTCATAGGCCACGCACACAGGTGTTGCCTCTGTTACTGGCCTGTGAGTTTTGTGAGTTCAGGGACCATTTCTTGGTCCTCCTGGGATTCTTCACAGCATCCCAGGACCCAGTGCAGAGCAGGTGGGGAGGGGGATGATTCTCAATAGTGTTTGTTGAATGACTAGCTGATCTACTGAGAGAATAATTAATTGAATGAGAAAACTCCAAGGACCTGCCTATCCCACTAACCTGTCCAGGTAAGGACCAAGAAATGTGGACAGCCTTTCTATCCCCCTTCCTGCTCATCCACCCCTTTCTAGGCCCCTGACTGCGCTCCCCTGTGTCATAGGAGGAGGCTCTCTGAGGACATGCGTGCTCCGACCCCCAGGGATCTACGGCCCCGAAGAGCAGAGGCACCTGCCCCGTGTGGCGGTACGTTGTTCCAACCAGAGGCCGGAGGCACGGGGAGATCCTGGCTGAAATTGTGTGAATGAGGACCCATGGTCCCCATGTCAGTCTTGGGTCAGTGTCCCAGCGGGGGACTCTCAGTTCTGGGAGCACTCCTGCCCCCACCAGGCCCACCAGGAACAGAGCTCTTAGGGTACTCCAGCCAGGCCTGGTACCCATAGAGAAGACATGGAGTTACAACCCCAGAGAGGCAGAGGAAACTGTTGCCCTGCTCAGATGTGGGCTCCCTGAGGGCCAGAGGGCTCATCTCATGCTGCTGGCACCAGGGTCTTCACCCAGAAAGCCCCTCTCCAAACAAGGCTGGGTGCCAGGGATATGGCTGCAAGGGGCTCTGGATCCTGTCCTCAGATTTCTCACAGCCTAGTCAGGGAGACAGGTGCCACAGTCACAGATTCAGAGTGGTAAGGGCTGAGGTGAGAGGGAGAAGACAGGAGGATAGCAGAGAGGGCCTGGCAGGGGAGGTCCAGGAGGGCTTCCTGGAGGAAGTGATACCTGTGCTGTTTGAATAGGGAATGAGCTAACCAAGCAAAGTGGGTAGTGAAGAGAAGGTGATCCAAATAGAGGAGAGAGTTTGGGCACAATGCTGGAAGTGAAAACCAGTTCCAGGTTTGTGGATGTACTTCCCTGGTGGCTCAGACGGTAAAGAACCTGCCTGCAATGCAGGAGACCCAGGTTCGAGCTCTGGGTCGGGAAGATCCCTGGAGAAGGGAATGGCTACCCATTCCAGTGTTCTTGCCTGGGAAATCCCGTGGACAGAGGAGCCTGGTGGACTACAGTCCATGGAGTCAGAAAGAGCTGGACACAATTGAGTGACTAACAGTCGACAAAATAGACAATTCTGCCCCCCTTCCTGTGGGCTTTATATTCTCACAGGAGGAGAGACAGAATAAACACCTTTCATGACAAGGAATATTCGAAGGTGCTGGGGACTGTGGAGAAGGAGGAAAAGTGCAATGGGGTGGGGGAAAGCGAGGGTGCCAACAGTCAGGGAGCCTCTTTGAGCAGGGACACTGAGTACCTTGAGGTGACCCGGTCTATCACACAGGTAGGCAGAACCTTCCAGGCAGAAGGCACGGGAGGTCCAAAGCCCTGAGGCGTGAACCTGCTAGCATGTTCCAGGCAGGAGGCCGAGGGCTGGAGCTGAGTGAGACCACGGGGTTCGGTGGGAGACAGATCAGAGAGTAGCTGGGTCCAGAGCAGAAGGGTCTCCTTAGCCATCTGACCTGCCAGCAAGGCGTCCCGAAGGTTCTGAGCAGGGGAGACGTGGTTTGACTTCGGATTCAAAAAGATCCCCAGCTGCATGGAGAACAGCCCACAGGGGCTGAGGGTGGAAGCGGGGGACCAGTTAGGCTATTTCAGTGTCCAGGTGAGAGAGGAGGGTGGCAGTCAAGGCAGGGAGGAGTGGCTAGATGCTGGTCTGATTGTAACAGCTGAGACAGCTGGGTTTACAGATGGGTTGGGTGCAGAGAGGGAGGGAGGCGACAGCCAGAGGGGGCTGCGGAGCTTTGGCCTTAGCCCTGGGTGCTGTGGGCTGAGGGGAAGCAGGGGTGGCCAGTTGGGGTCGGGCACTCACAGGACAGGGCAAGTCTGCCCCGTCTATCTGGCAACCAAATGGGCCACCAAGTGGAGATGTCTGTCAGGAAGGTTTAGTGGGGCTGGGAGAGGTCTGGCCTGAAGCTAGAAATTTGGGAGCCATCTGCACGGAGATGGAATTAAAAGCCATTCCAGGCTTCATCTGTGTTTCTTACCCTGTGCCCTCTCCACCAGAGCTACATTAAGAAGAGGTTGTTCATGTTCCGATTTGGGGACCGACGGTCTCGGATGAACTGGGTCCACATTCGCAATCTGGTGCAGGCACACGTGCTGGCCGCCGAAGCCCTCACCGCCGCCAAGGGCCACGTGGCCGTGAGTCTCCTGCAGTGCTCCCCCTCCTTACCCCCCAGGCTGCAGGTAGGCGCCCCCCATCCCTAGGGGATTCCTGGCTCACACACAGCAGATCTCCCCAGCTCAAGTTGCCTCATGGGCTTCTCAGCCCAGGAAAGCTGAGGGGTGGCTGATCCTTTTTAGAGCATCGTTAGCTCCTGATGACCCTGGGAGGCAGGTGTTGTTGATCCCAGAGTGACAGTCACCAAATGCTAAGCATGTTACATATATTGTTATAGTTCACCTTTAGAACAGCCCAAGAGGGAGATCCCATTATTATGCTCCCATTTCTCAGATGAAGAAACTGAGGCACAGAGAGTTTAAGTGACTCCGTCGAGGTCATACAGCTAGTCAGTTGGCAGCCCCAGAATGCAAAGGGACTTGTCCAGATCTTTCTCCAGGGCTGCTCGGGAGAATGGGGAGTTGGGGCAGCTGCTAGGAGCCATCAGGAGGACGGGGTCCAGTGATGGCCCTGTGCCTGACATCCCCCTCCCCACGTGTCCCCTCAGAGTGGGCAGGCGTACTACATCAATGACGGGGAGAGCGTCAACCTCTTCGAGTGGATGGCTCCACTGGTAGGTGCCCAGACAACGCCACCAACCCAAGTGAGAATTCCAGGATCCCCACGTCTTCTTTCCCTGTCACTTTTCCTCCTTCCAAAAGCTCAGAAGGTTTCACATTAAAGGCCAGCTCTGGCAACCGTGTCCACTTGGGAGGCACTGGAACTGGGTCATGACCACCCCTTCAGGAGGCCAGGAGCTCCCCGAGTTTGCCACAGTCCTTCTCAGCCTGTGTCCTGATTTATGTGGATGTCTTGTGAAGTTTGGCTTGTGGGCCCCCCACCTCCGTACTATATAGGGAGGCCTGCAATTCATGGGGTCTCAAAGAGTCGGACACGACTGAGCGACTGAACTGAACTGAACTGAACTGAACTGAACTGAAAGAGCTAAGTAGAAGGTGGACAAAGCACAAAGGGAGGCGCTGCCCACTCTCCTCCCCACTCCGAGAATCCCGGCCTCCTCTCCCAGCAGCTTACAGACTCCTTGAAGCAGTCGACCAGAAACCCCACACTGGAGGATATATATCTTAGGGGCATTCAGGCTCTTTGCATCTCAACTTTTAACAACTTTATTGAGATATTATTTATAGACCATACAGTTCACCTATTGAAAGCATACAAGCCAGTGGTTTTTAGTAATTTAAGAGTTGTCTGACCATCACCGAAACACATTTTAGAACATTTCGTCACCTTCCCCAAAAAGCACCCCTCCAAAAACCAGACTCTTTGGCTGTCATTTCTATTTCCGTCCCATCCCACCCCACCCCTAGCCACAGGCGATCGCTAACCTCCTCCCTGCTTCTATAGACTTGCCTGTTCTGGACATTTCCTGTGAACAGAATCATACAACGTTTGGGCTCTGTGCTAAGTTTCTTTCATTTAGCATAATGTTTTCAAGGTTCATCTATGTTGTGGGTGTGTCTTGTCAGTGATGCATTCTTTTTTATTACCAAAAAAAAAAAAAATTCCATTCAGTGGATATGCCAAATTTTGTTAATCCATTCATCAGTGGATAGAAATTTCAGTTTTCCATTTGCGGGCTGTTATCAGTAATGCTATTATGAACATTTGTGTATAAATAGTTGTATGGAGATGCGTTCTCATTTCTCTTGGGTCTACACCTGGCCGTGGAATTCCTGGGTCATACATTCCCAGGTGGTGCTGGTGGTAAAGAATCTGCCTGCCAGTGCTAAAGATGTGGGTTTGATCCCTGGGGCGGGAAGATTCCCCTGAAGGAGGGCATGGCAACCCATCCAGTATTCTTGCCTGGAGACTCCCCAAGGACAGAGGAGCCTGGCAGGCTACCGTGAATTCTATATAAGTGCCTTAGAGTGTGTTTGGGTGAAGCAGATGTAAAAAACTAAATGGTGGGAATGAGCCCAAGTTAAAAAAAAAAAACCCACTCTGCAGCCAGTTCCCACTTAGTTTTCCAGGTTATAGCATGGATTTCATTTATTGACTGGTGTAAACGTAGGGCTGGCTGTGGGGTCTGCCCGCTCTGGTGGGCAGCTGAGGAGGGGCCAGGAGGTGCTCTGATGACTCTGGGGTAAAGGCAGTGTGTGGCCTCTGCAACGCTAGCCCTTCAGGTTCTGTTTTCTCGCCTCAAGCCATGTTTCCTTGCAGTTTGAGAAGCTGGGGTACAGCCAGCCCTGGATCCAGGTTCCTACTTCCTGGGTTTACCTGTCAGGTAAGGGAGTGTGTGTGTGTGTGTGTGTGTGTGTGTGTGTGTGCGTGCGTGCGTGCGTGTGTGTGTGTGTGTGTGTGTGAAAACCCTCCATGTGCCAGAGGTACATGCATTGTTGTCCCCGTGTTCAGTCACTCAGTTGTGTCAGACTCTTTGTGACCCCATGGACTGCAGCATGCCAGGCTTCCCTGTCCTTCACTATCTCCCAGAGCTTGCTCAAACTCATGTCCCTCGAGTTGGTGAGGCCATCCAACTAGCTTATCCTCTGTCATCCCCTTCTCCTGCCTTCAATCTTTCCCAGCATCAGGGTCTTTTCTAATGAGTCATCTCTTCACATCAGGTGGCCAAAGTATTGGAGTTTCAGCTTCAGCATCACTCTTTCCAATGAATATTCGGGATTGATTTCCTTTAGGATTGACTGGTTTGATCTCCTTGCTGTTCAAGGGACTCTCGAGAATCTTCTCCAACACCACAGTTCAGAAAGCATCAATGCATTACCTCATTTTAAACCCAGAGCCAGGACCTAGCTGAAATGAGTGGGGCCCATGAGGGTGCAAAATTTAAGGAAACCTACACTCTCAGGAGTCAAATGCTCTAAGCCTGATCTGCACTTGCCCAGCCCTGAGAGCAAGTGCCTCCTTAAATTTGCCCTCGAGGCACCTTACTCCCCTCACCCTAGTCCTGGCCCTGTTTAAACTCTATCCCACTTGCCAGGTAGGTGTGATTAGGCCCATTGTAAAGATGAGGCACCTGAGGCCCCGAGAGGTTAGCAGCCTGCCCACAGTGCCATGCTGAGAAAGCAGGAGATGCAGAATTCACACTGGGCTCGGCTGACTCCATAGCCCACTCCCAGCCCCACTGCTGTGCTGGAAGGTGCTAAGCCAGGCGGAAGAGAGGCTGCCCCATCCACCAAGGTCAGCCTGGAGTTAAGGCTGCTTTGGGACATGTGGAGGTTCAGTTTTGACCCTGGCCCTTTCCTGGTGGCTCAACAGTAAAGAATCTGCCTGCAGTGCAGGAGACCCAGGCTTGATCCCTGGGTGGGGAAGATCCCCTGGAGAAGGGAATGACAACCCACTCCAGTATTCTTGCTTGGAGAATTCCATGGACAGAGGATCCTGGCAGGCTACAGTCCATAGGATTGCAAAGAGTCAGACACAACTGAGCGACCAACACTTTCACTTTCTCCTCCTCACCCTGAAGGTCAGTCTCTGCTCTCACGCCCCAGTGTCTCCCTGCTGGCCTCCTTCCAGCTGGAATGCTGAGCGTGTGTCAGGCATGGAGTGATCAGCCCCAGGGGATAAGTGGCCCTTCAGTCACAGATAACTGAGTTCCTGGAAAATCTCAGCTGGATCTGTTGCTCTTCAAGAGCACTGGGATGCTTGCCATTGAAAGCTGGGGTTTACAGACTTCTGTCCCCCAGGGCACTGGCACAGAATGGCTTCCCCTGCACAGCATCGCCACCAAGAGTGACACTCCTGACCCCCAGCTGAGAAAACTTCAACTGCAGGTTCTGGCAGTTTTAGTGAATTATCTATAAATTCCCAGTTCCCAGTGAGCTAACTGTAACTCAGTGCTTCTTACCCTTGGCTGCACGGTAGAATCACCTGGGAGCTTTTAAAATCTAGAAATGCCTCAGCCACATCCCAGACCTATTATCTCAGCATTCTGCAGGTACAAAAGGGTAGGGGAAGCTGGAACATTTTTTAAAAAGTGATCCAGTATAAAGCTCATGTTGAGTTCAATCACTGCCCCAACTTCTTTCTCTCTGACTCGAGAGAGCATACTGGAATAGAAGTGAGAGAGAGAGACATGCCTGTAGATATCACTTTGAATCCGCTCAGATTTATTTTAAGATGTCAGGCTTTTAATATTAATAACAACTTACTTGTGACATATTTCATCACCAAGCAAGGTGCCCCAGGCTGTGCTGAGAAACTGATATAAAGGAATCCCAAGGACAGGAAAATGTTGGCAAAGTGAAGATTACCCCTAGCAAAGCCAACAATGCCCCCCAGCTGACTTGCCCCTGAGAGCCTCCTTGGAGTTTGTGAAGAGCAGGCACCTGTTCACGGTCCCTCTCTCCCCACACAGCCACGGTGATGGAGTATCTGCATCTGGCCCTGAGGCCCATCTGCAGCCTGCCGCCGCTGCTCACCCGGAGTGAGGTAAGTGGGCTGCTGTGAGGGGAGCCCCTGTGCCCTGGTGCCCCTCACTTGCCTTCCTGCCCCTTCTCCACTCCCACTCTGACACCATAACTGGATGCTTGTCTAAGGTCTCAGAACCTCCTATGTGCACCCAAATCTAGGGCCATCTCATTTATCATGTCCCAGCCTCTGGCCTTTGGCTTAGGCTGTGCTCTCTTGATCTGAAGGGTGACAGCTCCAAGCCCTTTCTTCATCACTGTCATTTCACTCATAAGCAGCTTGCCTTCCCAGCCAGACTGGAGGCTCCTGAAGGCAGGTTCCACGACATTCTTCTGGAATGTCTCTACTCCCCAACAGCTGTCACTGTGCACACACAGCCTGTTGATTCAAGGCTCACAGTTTGAGGCTCACAATCCCTGCTCACTGAATAAGTATATATTAATTAAGGACCTACTGTGTTAAGGACACTGTTCTCAAATAATGATGATGCATTTTCTATTTGCATATAGAGTTTAAAAGAGATGTTTTGTTTTTATTTAAACATTACTTTTTCATTTCTTTCTTTATTCTTAGGTGCACTAGGTCTTCGTCGATATATGCAGGCTTTCTCTAGTTGTGATGAGCAGGGGCTACTCCTCCTGAGGAGCACCTGCTCGAGGTACAGGGGCTTCAGTAGTTACAACACACAAGCTCAGCAGCTGTGGCTCATGGACCCTAGGGCACATGGGCTTTAGTTGCTCTGAGGCATGTGGAACATTCCCAGACCAGGGATTGAACCCATGTCCCCTGCATTAGCAGGCAGATGCTTATCCACTGTACCAGCAGGGAAGTCCTAAAAGAGAGGATGTTTTAATGCAGATCGTAAATAGTAAAGCAACAGTGGTGTTTGGTGTTATTTTCAAAATCCTTCTTCTCTCATTTGACTGTCCCTGATGCACTGCTAAGTTAGGAAGGCCAAAAAGATTAGTATCTTATTTAATGGTGGAAAAACTGTGAGCATGAGAGTGAACCAATCACTGATTGGTTCAAGGCTTCCCAGGTGGCTCAGTGGTAAAGAATCCGCCTGCCAATGCAGGAGACACAGAAGACGTGGGTTCAATCCCTGGGCTGAGAAGATCCCCTGGAGGAGGAAATGGCAAACCACACTGTATTTTTGGCTGCAAAATCCCATGGCCAGAGGAACCTGGTAGGCTACCATCCGTAGGGTCCCAAAGAGTTGGACACAACTGAGTACGCATACACGCACCAAGGTCCCACCTAGAATTGACTTCACACTCAAAGCTCAGTGCTCCCCACCTCAGAGAATCAAAAATGGGCCATGGAAAGAAGCAGTTCCCTATGGTTTCTGCTTTTAACCATCTGGACTAGCAGAGAAAAGAGAAAAATAAAAATAGGGACCATCTGTTGTGTGATGCAGAGAAGGCAATGGCACCCCATTCCAGTACTCTTGCCTGGAAAATCCCATGGACGGATGAGCCTGGTAGGCTGCAGTCCATGAGGTCGCTAAGAGTCGGACACGACTGAGTGACTTCACTTTTGTGACTTCACTTTCACTTTTCACTTTCATGCATTGGAGAAGGAAATGGCAACCCACTCCAGTGTTTTTGCGTGGAGAATCCCAGGGATGGAGGAGCCTGGTAGGAGGCCGTCTATGGGGTTGCACAGAGTCAGACACGACTGAAGCGACTTAGCAGCAGCATTGTGTGATGATGAAATACCCGGCACTGTGTTTCTCATTTAATCTTGACAACCACTATGCACTGTGGATTCTGTTATCACTTCCACGTACAGAGAGGAAATGAAACCCACGGCTAGGGTAGGGGGAGAGGGTAAAATAAACTGCCCATCACCATTTGCTTATGTAGCAGCACTGAGATTCGAACCCAGACCAGACCTAAAAGATTCCAAGCTTAACCATTAGCTTGTGAAATGTCAGGAATCATATTCACATAAAATGGCTGCCAAGGTACTGCTGAATTGTGGTCGGGCTGGGAGCTGGCTCCTCTTTCTCTCTCCTTACTTGAGGTTTCCTTGTTCAATTTTGGAGTAAAGGACCCTAGTTAGTTGTGAAGTTTCTGGGCACCATGGCTCTGGCGCCCTCTGCTGGCCAGGCTATAACATACTAACCAGCCTTCTAGTTGACTTCATAGCCTTTTTTCATTCATTTCAGCCATTGTTCTAAGGAATGAAGGTAGGACTGACCTTACTTCCTATTCGCATATACTGTTTAAAAGAGAGGATTTTTTGTTGTTGTTGAATAGTTGATTTACAATGTCTTAATTACTGCTATACAGCAAAGTGATTCAGTTATATATCCTTACCTTCTTTCTAAAATATTTTCCATTATGGTTTGGGGCTTCCCTTGTGGCTCAGCTAGTAAAGAATCTGCCTGCAGTGCAGGAGACCTGGGTTGGAGACCTGGGTTTGATCCCTGGGTTGGGAAGATCCCCTGGAGAAGGGAACGGCTACCCACTCCAGTATTCTGGCCTGGAGAATTCCATGGACTGTATAAATCCATGGGGTCGCAAACAGTTGGACACGACTGAGCGACTTTCAAATATATATATAGTCTGGGGGGAGTGGTGTTGGGTCGTTGTTGCTGCATGCAGGCTTTCTCTATTTGCAATGAACGGGGACTACTCTTCCAGGCTTCTCACTGGAGTGGCTTCTCTTGCTGTGTGCAGCACAGGCTCTAGGTATATAGGCTTCAGTAGTTGCAGCAGAGGAGCTCAGTAGTTGCAGCTTGTGGGCCCTAGAGTGCGGGCTCAGTAGTTGGAGCCCACGGGCTTTAGCTGCTCTTTGGCACATGGAATCTTCCTGGACCAGGGGTGAAACCCATGTCCCCTGCATTGGCAGGTGGATTCTTATCCACTGTACCACCAGGGATGTCCATATCATAGAATATTGAACATAATTCTCTGTGCTATACAGGCCCTTGTTGTTTATTAAGAGAGGATGTTTTAATGCAGATTATAAACAGTAATAATCTGTTAATCCCTGGTAGCTCAGCCAGTAGAGTCCACCTGCAATGAGGGAATCCTGGGTTCGATCCACTGGTCGGGAAGATCCCCTGGGGAAAGAAATGGCAATCCACTCCAGTATTCTTGCCTGGAGAATTCCATGGACAGAGGAGCCTGGTGGGCTACAGTCCACAAAGAGTTGGACATGACTAAGTGACTAACTCTCACTTTCATAAACAGTAAAGCAACAAGTGGGGTTTGGTATTATTTGCAAAATCCTTCCAGTCCACTCTCTGATTTGACTGTCCTTGATGCTCTGGTAAGTTAGGAAGGGCAAAAAGATTATAATCTCATTTAATGACGAGCTTACAGTCCATCCAAAGAGGAAGACCGCCCAACAACCAGGCAACTAAACACACTGTGATAAGGATTATATCAGGGGAAGTGATGAGAAACTTCAGAGTACACAAAAGAAGCACATAAACCAATTCTGAGGAAGTTAGGGAGGGTTTCCCAAAGGAGGTGATATCCAAGCCTGAGATCTGGGACCACTGTTTATCTAGTTCACAGCTGTATCCCCCAAACCCCTGAACTTGCTAACTGAGGCAAAAAGAGACAAGAACTGGCCTCTCTCCCTCTCTCCCCACACTAGCATCCAAAATCAGGGGCTTGACCCCAAGGGCTGTTACAGGGCCACAGCAGAATCAAGCAGCTAGTGGACTCCTTCCCAGTGTTCAGCTGAGGAACTAAAGCAGAAGAAATGAATCAAGTGGGACGGTATCCTCCCAGTCCTAACATAGCAGGGAAAGGCATGGGCTAGAATTTGGCTCCCTTGTGTGACCCTGGGCGAGTCACTTAACCTCTCTGATCAATTTTCAAGAGGAGACGGTGGTATTAGCATTTCAGAAGATTAAATGAGACGAGGCCCAGAAAGAATTTAGTCCGACAGGCACAGGGTGCTAGTTCAGCAGTTGCTAGCTGTCAGTACTACCTTTGAAGCCTGTGGACCCCAGGACTTCTGCCAGCAGGGAAGGTTGCTCAGACCCTGGAGAGTTATCACTTCTGCATAATTGAATTCCTCTCTTAGGGAAGATTAGTTAATCAGCAAGGGAGTGAAAACTGTGCCCTGGGACCTGCCTGCCCAGACTCGATCTGGAGCTGTGGGCTGAAAAGCTCAGGGTGTCCCCTGGAGACACTTGTTTCCGGAGAGCTGCACCCAGGCTACAGGCAGAATATATCAAGGTCCTCCTGAGCCCCAGCATCTTCTAGGGCAGGGAAGGGAGTGCACAGGTGGGGCCTTTACTTTGGGGGCACTGAGAAATTCAGTAGGGAGAGGAGATGCCTAAAAGACATCGGGGAGGCGACACCCTCAAAGAAAATGGGGGCAGAAGAGAGAAAGAAAGTCCTCCCCATGAGGACATCGAAGGCGCAAGATCCAACACTTTGGGAGGTCCTTTTAAATCGCTGTGCGATGCAAGGGGAATCCCTACCATCTCCCGTCCCAGTGAAACAAGGTTGCCTCCCACGCCCACTAGTCCCGCTCCGCGGCTGTCCCGCCTCTCCCCGCAGGTGCGCAGTGTGGCCGTGACACACACCTTCCAGATCGCCAAGGCCCGCGCCCAGCTTGGCTACGTGCCAGACAAGTTCAGCTTCGCGGACGCAGTGGAGCGATATGTGCAGTCAACAGCCGGGCGGACCCGCGGCTCCACCGCGCGGACGCTCCTGCGGCTGCTGCTCGGGCTGTTGCTGTTCCTTGGCCTGCTAGTCCTGGTCCTGCGCTTCCTAGGCCTGCAGCCGTCCGTCCTCTGACCGTCGTCGCCGGCCCATCCCTGCTCGCGCTTCGCCTTCAGTACTCGGACCAGACCCTGCTCCGCCCTCCGGACTTGGGCGCACCCTGGAGTCCTGGACTTCTCCCTAACACGCCCTCTGGGCTTGGATCTGCCCGGGGCTCAAATGGCAACCCACTCTAGTATTCTTGCCTGGAGAATTCCATGGATAGAGGAGCCCGGTGGGCCACAGTCCATGGAGTCGCAAGAGTTGGACATGACTTAGCTACTAAATCGTCATCATCTGGGCCCAGCGTTCTGACCCCGCCCATTCCCCGCCCCCTGGGTTTAGACACGCCCCTGCCCCGTCTCTTGAGTCGTGACCACGCCCCTGCTCCTCCCTTCGGGTCTGGAGCTCCCTCTGGCCTGGAGAGGATGCCACCAGAAGGTCCTAGCCTCAGCCTGCTGCGCCTTCCAGGCCTTCTCCCCGTCCCTACCCAGGTCTGACCCGCCCCAGTTTTCTCTCCTGCTGTAGTTCCGCTCTCTTCCTACCTGTAAGCTTGAGCCCGCCCCCTGGTTTCTCCCCAGGGAATTAGCCTTAGCCGTTTGGGTAGGGGCTTCCCAGGTGGCGCTAGTGGTAAAGAACCCGCCTGCCAATGCAGAGACTGGGTTTGATTCCCGGGTCGAGAAGATCCCCTGGAGAAGGAAATGACAACCCACTCCAGCATTCTTGCCTGAAGAATCCCATGGACAGAGGAGCCTGGCGGACTACAGTCCATAGCTTCGCGAAAAGTCCGACACGACTGAGCAAGCAGGCACGCCCTACCCCTCTGGGTCGGGTCCTTCCCCTCTTCTGCTTGAGATTCGGTCCTAGCCCCGCGCCCTTCCGTCTGGTTCCACCCCCTCCAGTCACATCTCATAGGCGAGTTCTTAGGGCCTGAGCGACTGAACTGAACTGCAGCCACTTACGCAAGCTGGGCATACGTTTGCAAGTTTTCGCTGTCTGTTGCTATACCTCTCTAGGGACACAGACCCTCCTTGCTGCTCTAACTTCCCTGGGCTTGTCCTCAGATTGGGATCTTGGATTAGACCCATTCTAGGAGCACTGTGTTTCATCCTCTGCTACGCTTACGTTTTGGGTTCTCTCACTCATCAGATCTCCTGTGTGTTGATAGCCAGGGCTGGAAGGAAACCTGAGACCCGGGCTTCTGCCTAGCCCTACTTGGCCTTTTTGGGTTTCCAGGGTATAAGTCTGGGGATGATTCAGCTTAGTAAGCACAGATTTCGGTACCAGAAGGGACATCAGAAAAGGAAAAAAATATATTTTTTAGGGTGATAAAAAGATAAAACCGTCCAGTTAAAAGTAAATAAATCCCGGGGGTGTAATATACAGCATGGTTACTATAGCTAATAATGCTATATTGTGTATATGAATGTTTCTGAGAGTAGATCTTAAGTTTTTATCACAAGAAAAATTGTAACTGTGGTGATGGAAGTTAACTAAACATTGTGACCATTTCACAACATATACATAGAGCAAATAATTATACTGTACACCAGAAACTAATATAATGTTACATGTCAATTAAATCTCAAAAAAAACCCCACCCTTTTAAAAGAACTGAATCTGTTGTATAGCAGAAACCAAGGCAATATTGTAAAGCAATTATTCTCCAATTAAAAATAAATAAATTTAAAAACAAATCAAATCTCTGGGGAAAATAGCAGTAAATTATAATGGGCATTTTTAGAAATTAATTGGTCATACTTTTTTTATTTAGTATTGCTTCTATTTGTTCCTGAGGGGGCCAGTAGTGATCACCATAGTCTTTAATGTTTAAACCACAATATTTCTTAATCCAGCTCTGCTCTCCACAGACGCAGTGCCTCCCTATTATCTTGGTTTCAATTGTGGATACCAAAATATTAGTGTGTAAATACACCTGTGTATATATCATAATATACACCTGTGTATATATCATAATATACCCAGGTGGAACTGGCTGATAAAACTATGGGTCCTAGCAGAGAAGGAAACCATCACAAACCTAAAGAAACCCGTGATGGGGAGGAGTAAATATGTTAGTTAGGGCCAACATGGCCCCAGCACGAGTATCAGCGGGGTGTCCTCTGCTGAACAATTAAGAAAATCTGTGAAGCAGCTCAAAAATGTGTGCTCCTATTTACTATGTTGAATTGCATGTGTATATATAACTTTTTAAAACAATAATCCTTTATGTTTTGTGTATACTTCATCCTTTCTATTTAATGCTTGACAGTGTGAAAGAGCTTTCATCTACATGCTCTAATACTGAATTCTCAGGACCACTCTTACATAGGGCTTATTATTATTCTCATTTTTAAATGAGGAAACTGGGGTTGTCTAACTTGAAAGAGTGGAGGAAGGTGGGGCTTACTGCTCTGCAGGTGGATGAGATGCCCCAGGCCCACTGACCTAAGCATGACCCATGGGTTATTTCTGCTTTTCTGCTCCTTGACCACGGCTTGGGTTGAGCTCTGGGACATATCTCAGTCTGAGATCCACAAACCTTCAGCTAGTTGGGACTGGCAGCCCTTGGGATTTGTTTCTTCTCAGTAACATGCTTGCATTTAAATTCACCTTCCCCTCTGAACTTTCTCTGAGAAATCTGTTCTTAGCAGAAGGCTTTTACTGTTGACATAATCTAAATCTTTTCTCTACTGACAAACCTCAGCTTGTGAAACTCAAAAGCAAAATCAATTTCTTTGTTTTCTGAATTTCTCTAAATCATCTCTTTCCCTGGTAGTAGAATGTCTAAACCCTGGGATGGGGGCAGTATGGGTCACTCTATCAGAAAGCTTCCTTCCTCTCAAGTGTCTTTAACCAATGGGAAAGGAGGTGGCACCTCCACCCAGCAGAGAAACCAAGTCCCCATGAGGGTTTTAGAGGCTTCCCAGATAACCCACCCTTCATGAGTTTGTTTTTTTTTTAATACTTTTCATATTTTATTTCATTTTAAATTTTTATTGGGGAATAGTTGTTTTACAATGTTGTATCAGTTTCAGGTGTACAGCAAAGTGAATTAGTTATCCGTATACATATATCCACCCTTTTTAAGATTCTTTTCCTGTATCAGTTGTTAGAGTATTGAGTTTCCTGCACTATACAGTAGGTCCTTATTATCTATTTTATATGTAGTAGCATGCATATGTCAATCTCAGTCTCCTAATTTATCTCTCCCCCTTCCCCTCTAATAACCATAAGTTTGTTTTCTACATCTGTGACTCTATTCCTTTTATTTTTTTAAGCACTTGTTGTTGTTATTTAGTGGCTAAATTGTGACCAGCTCTTTTTGAAACCCCATGGACTGTAGGCCTGCAGGCTCCTCTGTCCATGGAATTTCCCAGGCAAGCATGCTGGAGTAAGTTGCCATTTCCTTCTCCAGGGGATCTTCTCAACCCAGGGATCCAACCCACGTCTCCTACGTTGAGTGCAGATTCTTTACCCCTGAGCCACCTGGGAAATTTCATTGTTTTATCAGTTGACAGGGCCTAGAAGTAATAATACCTCAGTATCTAGACTACATCTGGTACCCAGATTTTGTTTCCTTATACCATTCTCCAAAAAAGGGCCCCTGATGCCTAAGATAAACGGCAAACTCTGGAACAGGAAACATGTAAGATGAGCCTGGAGCATCTTTTGGTGCCACAAAGTGAGAACGTTTAAAAACAACAACCATGCAATGATGGAGGTATTTGAAAGGACACCTGAGCCAGCTGTAAGAGCTCCCAGTGGCTAAAGATACAACACTTTGAACAAATTATTACTGGATTATTTCCCAAAATGAATATCCAGGAGTCCTGCTGCTGCTGCTAAATCGCTTCAGTCGTGTCCGACTCTGTGCAACCCCAGAGACAGCAGCCCACCAGGCTCCCCCGTCCCTGGGATTCTCCAGGCAAGAACACTGGAGTGGGCTGCCATTTCCTTCTCCAATGCATGAAAGTGAAAAGTGAAAGTGAAGTTGCTCAGTCGTGTGGAATAAATAAATTTAATAAATGAGGGAAGAGACCAATTTCTTTGTATAGTATTTCAATTAACTGATGTAAACATTTCACCCTTAAGAATATCACAACTCCACATTGCTATATGTAAAATAGATAACTAATAAGAACCTACTGTAATAGCACAGGAAACTCTACTCAGTACTCTGCAATGACCTATATGGGAATAGAGTCTGAAAAAGAGTGGATATGTGTGTATGTATAACTGATTCACCTGCCCCACAGCAAACACTAACACAACGTTGTAAATCAATTAGACTCCAATAAAAAAAATTTATTTAAGTGTATACAGTGACTTCATTCCAAAGATTCCAGCACTGAGGAGGGGGTGTGAGTTTCCAGTGGAGAAACTGCAAAGAAGACCTCAGCCAGGTGATCAAGGTTAACATCAACAGTAACAAATCATGTTGATAATGTGTACTTTTCTTTTTTTAGCCATACTTGGGGGATATTAGTTCCCCACCAAGGACAGAGCCTGCCACCCCCTGCATTGGAAGGGCAGAGTCCTAACCACTGGACCTCCAGAGAAGTCCTGATAGCGTGTACTCTTGGTGTGGAAGAGAATGGCGCTTTAGCTCTGTGGTCTTCCTTTCAAAATCCCTTAAGGTTCTAAGTCCCCAAATCCTAATTATGAAAAGAAATCAAAGTAATTGAGAAACTCTCTACAAAATGCCTTACTCAGAACTTGGGGGTCATCAAAAACAAGGAAAGTTTAAGAAGCTGTCCCAGCCAACAGAAGTCTAAGGAGATATAATGACTAAATGTAATCTCCTCTGAGGGATCCGCTTCCTCATGCTGTTCAATAATCCTCACAGGTATAATGGAAGAAAGTTCAGTGGCTGTGAACTTCGAGCGTGTCAAGACCTGCCCTGTTCCTCTTTAGCCTCAGGTTGATCTTCCTGTTTCGTGTCCGACTCTTTGCAACCCCATGAACTGTAGCCCAGCCAGGCTCCTCTGTCCATGAGTGTCCCAAGCAGAAATACTAGAGCAGGTTGCCATTTCCTTCTCCAGGGGATCTTCCCGACCCAGGAATTGAACCCGTGTCTCTTTCACCTTCTGCATTGGCAGGCAGATTCTTTACCACTGAGCCACCTGGAAAGCCCAATCTAGGACTAAATATTAATAGTAGGCCCTTCATAAATTGTTGTTGAATGAGTAAATAAACGAGCACAAAAACAAGGTAAGAGGTGGATCAATGAAGCTGGGACTTCTAGGCTGATAAGCCCGCCTAGGGCGGGGATCTCGAGCCCCCAGACCCTCCATAGGGTCACCTGACACAGTTTCTACCAACAGGGATTTATGGAGTCAGTCTCAGCTCTCTGCAGACCAGAGAGGCCAGAAAGGGACCCTTCCTAAGTGAAGTCTTGATTAAAATCCCCCCCACCTACTCTGTCGCTGGAAGGTAAAGAGGCCCACTCCCTGGGCCTCAGGCTTTGAAGCCTTAAATCAAAGGCGCAGTCTGATGCGAGCTTCTTAAAGTATCTCAGATGCTTTACCATGCAAATAGGGAGACGTTTTCGTATTTTTAGGTGGCAGGATTGGTGGGTTTGTATATTAGGCTAAAGGAGTGAGGGGCCCCGAGCTGCAGTTTCCTCCTTTCCCCCTCTCTTCCTCATTCCATTTTTAAAAAAGAAAGCGTCAGAAGGTTGAAAAACAAACACACACCGAAAAATGCTAAGAGTAACTGGGAGAGGATGATTCAGAAGTTGAAAAAGTGAAACCCGCAAGGTGTGGCAGCGGTGGGATTCGAACCCACGCCATCGAAATGACTGGAGCCTAAATCCAGCGCCTTAGACCACTCGGCCACGCTACCTCCCGCTTGCAGCGTCTTCCACACGTACTATATTAGTCTCATGACGCGGCGCCTCGCTCTCTACAAACCCTGCCTCCCTCCATTGTTCTGTTTGCCAGATATCAGCCCGGCGTCTCTGGCGCCAGTTTCCACGTACTGACCTTGTGGCTTCCTTCCGGGCTTCGGAAACGGAGTGCTCTCGTTATCCGCAGTAGTAAATACAGTCGGGCCGCAGCATTAAAAAGGAAAAAAAAGAGTTCCAAAATGTTAATACTCAATCGCCATCTATGTTTGCGTTTGGTTTTCCGTGAGGGCAACATACTGCCTACGACCACGTGGGGGCAGTGCTGCACCGGCGCTTGCTCAGGGCCGAGCTGCAGGTCCGCACGGAACCCGGTTTTCGGGGAACTAAGGGTCCCCATCCTGTGGACTCTGTAGTCCTTCTGCAGCCTTGGGCGGCCCCGTGGCCTGGCACTTGCCACTGTGATTCCAGGAAGAAATACCACTGAACGCTTTTACAGACCATTGACTTGTGTAGGCTCCCTCGGTCATCACGAGTATCCACTTTGTTTTACAGAGCGGGGAACTGAGGCTCAGAGAGGCTAAAAAATCTGTGTTAGCTGCCCCAGGTAGAGCCAGCATTCCTGACGCTTCCGAGATCCAGTATTCTCCACGTAGAAGACTATTTTCAGTGAGATTTTTAAAACAGTAGCCTTTTCTGTCTCTACTGCCGCCATGGAGCCGGTGAAAAATCCTGTGGGGAAGCGTGTCAACAAAAAAAGGAGCAGGTCCTGTCCTAAGTTTACCTTGGACTGTACCAACCCTGGAGAAGATGGAATCAAGAATGCTGCCAATTTTGAGTAGTTTTTTTCAGGAGAGAATCAAAGTGAATGGGAAAGCTGGGAATCCTGGTGGAGGGGTGGTAACAATCGAAGAAGCGAAGAAAGCAAAATTATTGTAATGGTGCCTTTTTCCAAAAGGTATTTGAAATATCTCACCAAAAAATATTTGAAGAATAATCTACGTGCTTGGTTATGTCTAGTTGCTAACAGCGAAGTTACAAATTGCTACTTACAGATTAATCAAAAATGAAGAGGAGAAAAATGAGGACCAAAACTCAATTATCTGAAATATTTTGTGTAAGATCTTGAATAAATATTGGGAACCAAAATGGTGGTTTTCCTTATAAAAATAACATGCAGTAAATTCAGAGCAAATACATAACACATCAACTTCCAGTTCCTGCCACCCAGAATTCATTTTGTTCAACTCTTCTGAAAGATCACCCGGTGTGGCCACAAGGAGGAAGCAGAGATCTCTTTGGGTAAAGTGAGTGAAGGTGTTAGTTGCTCAGTTGTGTCCCACTCTTTGGGACCCCGTAGACTGTAGCCCACCAGGCTCCTCTGTCCATGCATGGAATTCTCCAGGCAAGAATACTAGAGTGGGTAGGCATTCCTTTCTCCGGGGGATCTTCCCAACCTAGGGACCCAACCTAGGTCTACCTGCCTTGCAGGCAGATTCTTTACCATCTGAGCCACCAGGGAAGCCCCTCTTTGAGTAATCCCCCAACAAATGACTCAAAGCCTTCTCCAGCAGTTGGACCATTTGCTAGCAGCAACTGTAACAGTGAAGAACAAACCTGACTTCATATTGAATCTATTCCTTTGGCTCTAACCTTTGTGTTCTGTCCTGTGCTTAGTCACAATGGCTCTGCATCTTTTGTAAAAGGTTGTTGCCTATAACCTGAAATATGCAGGCTATCCCCTTCTCAAGGCTCTGATCTTTAAAGGTATAACATGCTTCCATTCATAAGGCAAGAGAAAGTTGCAGAACAGAGAATAACATTTGTCCTGTTGGAGGTTTATGGGAACTTTGTGACCTGACCCACATGAACAGTTGCAAGAACAAAGGATTCTGGTGCCAAGAAGTTTGCAACAACCAGCCATGCCCCACCTCCTCTTTTAGGATAAAAGAAACCTGAATTCTAACTCGAGTTAGGTGGTTCTTTGGAACACTCGTCCACCATCTTCTCTGCCTGCAGGCTTTCCAAATAAAGTTGCTGTTCCTTGGCCCAGAACCTCCTCTCTCGATTTATTGGCCTGTTTTGTGTGTGAGCAGTATGAACTTGGACTCCATAACACAACCCTAGCCCTTCCCACTCTCTCTCTGATAATTCAAGTGAGCATTTATCCAGCACCTCCTAGACCAGATAAGGCAAAAATCAGGTCTTCTGGGAGAAAAGCTGTTTCCAGAGCTGCCTCAGAACACTTATGCCAGTTGCTTCAACAGAACAAAAATCCAGTGGGAGCAAGGCCATGAGCTTATCTGCTCCAGTGAGCAGGCCTGACTCCCTGCAGGCCTCCGCAGAAGTGCTGACTCAGCTTCCCTGCTGAGTTCTGCCTTAAGGGTGAGTCTGGGAGGACAGTTCCTATGCAAAATCCAGGCCCAGGCAGGCAAGGGTAGGGAGGCCATGGAAACCAGGGCAACTGGACTCTGTTTATCTTTTGCTTTTTTTTTTTTTAAGTGACAGTTAAAAATAACTTTTGCTTAAGTAATAAATATGTGTTTCTTATCGAAACCCCAAGCTAAAAAATAAAAGTGCAAATAAAAGAATAAAATCATCTTTAATTTCTCCACACAGTTAAACTCTGCCAACACTTCGGTAAAGAAAGGTGTTTTTTTTGTCTTTTTAAATGTGAAATATAATGTAATGCATGCTCATTGTAAATTTTTTTCAAATGTCAAATCTATTTAAAGTTAAAGGGAAGTTCTCTTCTTCACCACTTCCCTCCTTCGAAACCAAATCCCACAACTCATTGTAATGAGTAACAGTTTAGCTGTATCCTGCTAGATCTTTTCCTATGCAGTGAAAAAAGTGAAAGTGTTAGACATGTCCAACTTCTGTGACCCCATGGACTATATATGACCCATCAGGATTCTCTGCCCATGGAATTCTCCAGGCAGGAATACTGGGATAGGTAACCGGTCCCTTCTCCAGGGGACCAACCCAGGGATTGAACTTGGGTCTCCTGCACTGCAGGCAGACTCTTTATAGCCTGAACCATCAAGCAAGCCTATAACAGTACAGGAGCAAATGTATCTAAAGGTCCACACACGCCCCACCCTAATCCTGGAATTTGCCTTGTGCAAGGGAAAGAGAGAAAGACACTGTCCAAAAGATAGAAGAGTGGTCATTTCATAGCTTCTGGTAGTCTTTCTGTAGCTACAGGTCTGTCACTGAATGGCCCTGTGATGGCTTTGTACAGAGTAGGCCCTAGACCTCCTGAGCCAAGGAGGACTTCCAAGGATTTTTTTTAAAGCTTCTGCTTAAAAGCATCCCATTGTGGTTCTGGGGGGTGAGGGGGATGCAGGGGATGAATAGATAAAGAGTTTTTAAGACAGTAAAGCTGCTCTGTATGATACTAAACATAACACTTGATGCATGTCACTGTAAATTAGACCAAACTCATAGAATGTACAGGACTTCCCAGGTGGCAGAGGGTGAAGAATCCACCTCCATCTCCGCCAGCGCAGGAGATGCAAGAGATGTGATTCCATCCCTGGGTGGGGAAGATCCCCTGGAGTAGGAGATGGCAACCCACTCCACTATTCTTCCCTGGAAAATCCCATGGACAGAGGAGCCTGATGGGCTAGTCCCAGCAGGCTCCAGTCCATGGGGTTGCAACTTGCAGAGTCAGGCATGACTGCGCACACGTGCACACAGAATGCATACAACCAAGAGTTGTATGGTGTGCATACAACCAAGAGTGAATTCTAATATAAACTGTGGACTCTACCTGACTGCGATGTGCCAGTGTAGGTTCGTTAATTGTAACACGTGGTGGGGGATGTTGATAATGGGGGAGGCTATTCTTGTCTTGTGTGGGGGCAGGATGGACACAGGAAATCTCCCATACCTTCCATTCAGTTCCACCGTGAACCTAAAACTGCTAACTCCTACGGCCTCCTGTGGACAGGGAATCCGAGCAGCCTGCACTTAGAAGCATTTTGTTCCCATGGCATTTGTGGCTAGAGCGGTTCTCCAACCCTCCCTGAGCCTGTGGGCGGATTACTCCCATCCTTTGAAGTGGGGAGCAGCCACGTACCTAGACTGGGCTAGAGTCCTCTTCCCGGTGAGCGCTCCTCTAAGTTACACCCTGAAGCACCGTGAAGATATGGGGAACCCTTTTTTGAGGGTAACAATTTTATCGTGATATAATTTACATACCGTACAAGATCCTTCTTTGAAGTGTATAGCTTATTGTTAAGTATATTCACATAATTATGCAACCATCCCCACAATTTTAAGATATTTTCATCTAAAAAGGAACACCTGTTAGTAGTCACTCTCCACTCCCCACAAACTCCCTTCCCAGCTCCCCAGGCAACCACTTATCTGCCTTCCATCTCAAAGGATTTCCTTACTCTGGCCATTTTGTATAAATGAAATCATATATCTGTTGCCTTTTATGTCTGGCTCCTTTCACTTAGCATATTGTTTTTAAGTTTTATCCATGTGTTAGCATTTATCAGTACTTCACTCCTTTTTATTGCTGAATAATATACCCCATTTTAATTATCCATTCATTGGTTGATGGACATTGGGTTGTTTTCACCTTTCTCCTATTATGAATAATGCTGCTATGAACATTTTTACAGATGTTTTTGTGCAGTCATATGTATTCATTTCTCCTGGATATATACTGGGGAGTGGAATTCCTAGGTTATATGGTAACCCCATGTTTAATTTGTTTGAGAAACTGTCAAGTGGCTTTCCATTTTCCTGCTTGCAGTGAATGAGTTTTCCAGTTTCTTCACATCCTTGCCAGCACTTGTTATCTGACTTTTTATTATAGCCATCCTAGTGGATTCAGGTTTGAGTTGCATTTTTCCAATGACTAATGATGTTGAGGGTCTTTTCATGTGCTTATTAGCCATTTGTGTATCTTCTTTGTAGACTGTTTAAATTTTTAACCCATTTTGAAATTGAGGTATATTTTTATTATTTGAGTTATTCTTTATATATTCTAGCTATAAATCTCTCATCAGATATATGATTTACAAATATTTTCTCCCATTCTCTGAATTGTTTTTTCACTTTCTTGATATTTTTTGCATCCTGTGGGTTAGTGAGTCTCGTGATTACTCTGCTGGAGGGAAAGAGAGGGAAAAATATCCTGTGGGCAGGGAGAGGGGCTTTTCTAATACAAGTGGGGATTTTGTTCTTCAGTGCTTGGAGAGGAGATGTTTGTCCACGTGAGAGAAGAAGGGGCGGGCTTCAGCACATGAAGTAAGGCTTGGAACTAGAGTGCGCCAAGAAATGCTGTGAATGGTTTATTTTTCCTCTTGGATACTATCAAAATGAGGGTACAGTTTCATTTTTATCTTCCTATGTTTAATTCTCTTTGTTATTCCACACTCTTCAGTAAAGTCCGAACAGCTTTATGTGGTGGTTAAGTGGGGTGATTAAGGATCCAGTTAAAACCAAGAATGATCTGGTTCACATCTCCTTGCTTCTGGTTCCCGGGCACCTGAAGCTCCTGGAAGTGATACTTTCAGTGCTGACTCTTTGCGACCCCGTGGACTATAGCCTGCCAGGTTCCTCTGTCCATGGGATTCTCCAAGCAAGAATACTGGAGTGGGTTGCCATTTCCTACTCCAGGGGATCTTCCTACTCCAGGGGATCAAACCCGCATCTCTGTACTGGAAGGTGGAGTCTCCACCGCTGGAGCCACCTGGGAAGCCTTCAGAGTGCAGCTCAAATGTCATCTCATCAGAGAATCCTTTCTGACTGCATTTGCCTTTATAATCTCTTATTGCCCCTTACAATTCTCTCTCATAGCACACCCTGCAGTTTGTACTGGGAATCATGACTGCTTGATTGCTTTACGAACAAATATCCATAGATAAATAACAAGGATAGCACAAGGAACTATATTCAATATTTTATAATAACTGATAATAGAAAAGAATGTGAAAAAGAATATATATATATATATCACTTTGCTGTATACTTGAAACTAACACAATTGTTACACAAAGTGATTCAGTTATACATATATATATTATTTTTCAGATTGTTTCTCTATTTTATATATAGTAGTATGTACCTGTAAATTCCTAATTTATCCCTTTCCTCTTTGATAACCTTTATGAAAAGGCAAAATGATAGGATACTGAAAGAGGAACTCCCCAGGTCGGTGAGTGCCCAATATGCTACTGTTGATCAGTGGAGAAATAACTCCAGAAAGAATGAAGGGATGGAGCCAAAGCAAAAACAATACCCAGTTGTGGATGTGACTGGTGATAGAAGCAAGGTCCGATGCTCTAAAGAGCAATATTGCATTGGAATGTTAGGTCCATGAATCAAGGCAAATTGGTAGTGGTCAAACAGGAGATGGCAAGAGTGAAATGTCAACATTCTAGGAATCAGCGAACTAAAATGGACTGGAATGGGTGAATTTAACTAAGATGACCATTATATCTACTACTGCAGGCAGGAATCTTTCAGAAGAAATGGAGTAGCCATCATGGTCAACAGAAGAGTCCGAAATGCAGTACTTGGATGCAATCTCAAAAACGACAGAATGATCTCTGTTCGTTTCCAAGGCAAACCATTCAATATCACGGTAACCCAAGCCTATGCCCCAACCAGTAACGCTGAAGAAGCTGAAGTTGAATGGTTCTATGAAGACCTACAAGACCTTTTAGAACTAACACCCAAAAATGATGTCCTTTTCATTATAGGGGACTGGAATGCAAAAGTAGGAAGTCAAGAAACACCTGGAGTAACAGGCAAATTTGGCCTTGGAGTACGGAATGAAGAAGGGCAAAGGCTAATAGAGTTTTGCCAAGAGAACACACTGGTCATAGCAAACACCCTCTTCCAACAACACAAGAGAAGACTCCACACATGGACATAACCAGATGGTCAACACCAAAATCAGATTGATTATATTGTTTGCAGCCAAAGATGGAGAAGCTCTATACAGTCAGCAAAAACAAGACTGGAGGTGACTGTGGCTCAGATCACGAACTCCTTATTGGCAAATTCAGACTTAAATTGAAGAAAGTAGGGAAAACCGCTAGACCATTCAGGTATGACCTAACTCAAATCCCTTATGATTATACAGTGGAAGTGAAAAATGGATTTAAGAGACTAGATCTGATAAACAGAGTGCCTGATGAACTATGGACGGAGGTTCATGACATTGTACAGGAGACAGGGATCATGACCATCCCCATAGAAAAGAAATGCAAAAAAGCCAAATGGCTGTCTGAGGAGGCCTTACAAATAGCTGTGAAAAGGAGAGAAGCAAAAAGCAAAGGAGAAAGGAAAGATATAAGCATCTGAATGCAGAGTTGCAAAGAATAGCAAGGTGAGATAAGAAAGCCTTCCTCAGCGATCAATGCAAAGAAATAGAGGAAAACAATAGAATGGAAAGACTAGAGATCTCTTCAAGAAAATCAGAGATACCAAGGGAACATTTCATGCAAAGATGGGCACAATAAAGGACAGAAATGGTATGGACCCAACAGAAGCAGAAGATATTAAGAAGAGGTGGCAAGAATACACAGAATTGTACAAAAAAGAGCTTCATGACCCAGATAATCACGATGGTGTGAATCACGATGGTGTGATCACTCACCTAGAGCCAGACATCCTGGAATGTGAAGTCAAGTGGGCCTTAGTAAGCATCACTACGAACGAAGCTAGTGGAGGTGATGGAATTCCAGTTGAGCTATCTCAAATCCTAAAAGATGATGCTGTGAAAGTGCTGCACTCAATATGCCAGCAAATTTGGAAAACTCAGCAGTGGCCACAGGACTGGAAAATATCAGTTTTCATTCCAATCCCAAAGAAAGGCAATGCCAAAGAATGCTCAAACTACCACACAATTGCACTCATCTCACATGCTAGTAAAGTAATGCTCAAAATTCTCCAAGCTAGGCTTCAGCAATACTCAAACCATGAACTTCCTGATGTTTAAGCTGGTTTTAGAAAAGGCAGAGCAACCAGAGATCAAATTGCCAACATCCACTGGATCATGGGAAAGGCAAGACAGTTCCAGAAAAACATCTATTTCTGCTTTATTGACTATGCCAAAGCCTTTGACTGTGTGGATCACAATAAACTGTGGAAAATTCTGAAAGAGATGGGAATACCAGACCACCTGACCGGCCTCTTGAGAAACCTATATGCAGGTCAGGAAGCAACAGTTAGAACTGGACATGGAACAACAGACTGGTTCCAAATAGGAAAAGGAGTACATCAAGGCTGTATATTGTCACCCTGCTTATTTAACTTATATGCCGAGTACATCATGAGAAACGCTGGGCTGGAAGAAGCACAAGCTGGAATCAAGATTGCCAGGAGAAATATCAATAACCTCAGATATGCAGATGACACCACCCTTATGGCAGAAAGTGAAGAGGAATTCAGAAGACTCTTGAAAGTGAAAGAGGAGAGTGAAAAAGTTGGCTTAAAGCTCAATATTCAGAAAACGAAGACCATGGCATCTGGTCCCATCACTTCAAGGCAAATAGATGGGGAAACAATGGAAACAGTGTCAGACTTTATTTTTGGGGGGCTCCAAAATCACTGCAGATGGTGATTGCAGCCATGAAATTAAAAGACGCTTACTCCTTTGAAGGAAAGTTGTGACCAACCTAGAGAGCATATTGAAAAGCAGAGACATTACTTTGCCAACAAAGGTCCGTCTAGTCAAGGCTATGGTTTTTCCAGTAGTCATGTATGGATGTGAGAGTTGGACTGTGAAGAAAGCTGAGCGCCGAAGAATGGATGCTTTTGAACTGTGGTGTTGGAGAAGACTCTTGGGAGTCCTTGGACTGCAAGGAGATCCAAACAGTCCATTCTGAAGGAGATCAGCCCTGGGATTTCTTTGGAGGGAATGATGCTGAAGCTGAAACTCCAGTACTTTGGCCACCTCATGCAGAGTTGACTCATTGGAAAAGACTCTGATGCTGGGAGGGATTGGGGGCAGGAGGAGAAGGGGACGACCGAGGATGAGATGGCTGGATGGCATCACTGACTCAATGGACATGAATTTGGGTTAACTCCAGGAATTGGTGACGGACAGGGAAGCCTGGCGTGCTGCGATTTGTGGGGTTGCAAAGAGTCGGACACGACTGAGCAACTGAACTGAAGTGAACCTTAAGTATGTTGTCTATGTTTGTGTGTCTATTTCTGTTTTGTAAATAAGTTCATTCGTACAATTTTTTTTAGATTCCACATATGTGATATCATGTTTGTCTTTCTCTGACTTACTTAGTATGATAATCTCCAGATCCATCCATGTTGCTTCAAATGGCCTTATTTCATTTTTTATTATGGCTGAGTAATAATCTATTATGTATGTACATATATGAAAAGTGAAAGTGTTACTCTCAGAGTGTTATTCAACTCTTTGTGACTCCATGGACTGTAGCCCACGAGGCTCCTCCGTCCATGGAATTCTCCAGACAAGTACACTGGAGTAGGTAGCCATTCTCTTCTTCAGAGGGTCTTCCAGACAAGACCTGCGAATTGAACCCAGGTCTCTGGCATTGCAGGCAGATTCTTTACCATCTGTGCCACCAGGAAAGCCCATGTGTGTGTATGTGTACACACACCACATCTTTATCCATTTATCTGCTGATGGACATTTAGATTACTTCAAAGAGATTTCCTTTTAAAATGGCTGCTATAAAAGACCCAAATTAGTATCTCATTGGCCTGACTTGGGTCACATGCTCTTCCCAGAACCAATGAATGGGGCAAAAGTGTTGGAATATACTGACTGACCAGGTCTAGTCATGTGTCCAGTCTTAGAGCCAGGAGAGTGGAGAGGGCTGTTCTCATGAATCGAGAATAGGGTGTACTGGTTCCTTAAAAACAAAAGATGCTCATACACCATAGAGAGGAAAAAAGAAGCCAAATAACTTGTCTAGAGCCACAGAGCTATAAGTAGAGCAGTCTTTTTTTTTTTTTTTTTGCCTTTCTTTGGGCTTGAACAGATTAGCTCAGACTCTGTTCTTGTCCAGCTTTCCCGTGGTTAAAATTTCCAGGTATAATTTTGTTTTATGCTGAAAGCCAAAGTTTTTTGAAGGTGACTAATGGAACCAATATTTTAAACAAAAATGATATGTATCTTCTAGATCTTGCATTTTCTGAAACTTGTAGTATTTAGGCCAAAGGGTAAAACACTCGAAGACCAATGGTTTCAAGACCATTTCTTTTTTTTCCATTCCCTTCACCACCTTATGAGGTGCTGCCTGAATGTCACCCTCTCCCCAAGCCTCATAAACTTGTACCTACTCCCTAGAGACCATTGCAGCTGGTTAGCTGAAGGACTGCACTCTCCCAACAGAATCTGAATTTTCAGGGGCCACAAAAACTGAAGTGGCCCTCCCAGGTGGTGCAATGATAACCAATCCTCATGCCAGTGCAGGAGACGCAGGAGACAGGGGTTTGATCCCTGGGTTGGGAAGATGCCCTAAATTAGGAAATGGCACCCCACTCCAGTATTCTTGCCTGGGAAATCCCATGCAAGGAGGAGCCTGGCAGGCTACAGTCCTTAGGGTTGCAAAGAGTTGGACATCTCAAGCAACTGAGCACACACACACAAAACTGAAGAGTCAAGACTAATGGACAGGACATTCTAGGGAGTGGTCAATATATACTGAGACCTAGGTCAAAATCTGCGACTTCCTATGTAAACTTGGGAGAGTCACTTAACCTGCCTTAGTCTCCCTGTTTATGAAGTGGGGACAATAAGAGGATTATGACCAGAATTAAAAAAGATAATGTCTATAAAGCAGTTACCGCAGTGCCTGATACAAAGTGAATGTCCTGTAAATATCAGTTCTTATCACAACTCCAAAAGGGCTCATCCAAGAAGGCATTGCAAATGACAGGTAGCCCTTGACCACAGAAACATGTTTACAATCCAGTGTTGAGTGGATAGGAGAAATAGGTAAGAGTCCACTCTTGTTAGGAAAAATGTAAACACTCCCACAATCATACTTAGGTAACCCTGTCTCTGTTTCTGGCCTGCCTGCATGCACTTGTTTCTCTGTGTTTGCCTGGGGCCCCTACCTTGGAAATCTTCTGGGCAAGTGTATCTCTATAAGCCTCAGTTTTATGATCTGTACAATACAGCTACAAAGGTTGACATGAAGATAGTATGAGAAAAAACGCTTGATACATATCAGTGTTATTTCTTTTTTTTCTGTGCCCCGTGCAGTGGAAGCCCAGAGTCTGAACCACTGGACAACCAACGAAGTCTTATTTCTAAATTTAAGAGTTATGAAATTCTAAAATTTCACTAGGAAAATAGGAAGATATAATATGAACTTGTTCACAGTGGTTATCATTAGTTTTATTTCCTTTTCTTCGTTATACTTTTCCATATTTATTCGTTCATTTCCCAGGTATTTATTAAACACTTGCTAGGTGCGAGGCCGGGAAGGATCCCCTGGTGGAGGGCATGACAACCCACTCCTGTATTCTTGCCTGGAGAATCCCATGGACAGAGGAGCATGGCGGGCTACAGTCCATAGGGTCACACAGAGTCACAGACACAACTGAAGCAACTTAGCACGCACGCAGATGCCAAGTCGTGCGCTGAGGACTAAAGCAACGTACTATACAAATAATTACACAAATAACTGCCATAGTCATACATACCTAAGTTTTTGCAAAGCAGAGATCAGAAAAAAAGCGATTTGAGGCGTACAGTGAGACCGGATCATTACTGATTTTGGAAAGGATTAGAATACAGGAACTAGACAGGCAGCGGATGGAGAATGGGAGGGTGCGGTACGAGAGCAAGGGATTAGCCGTCCCCTCTGAAATTACCCGCTGGGCGGGCGCCCCCTTTGCCAGTAGGTGGCCAGGCCCGCCCCAGGCGTTAGATCCGGAAGCTCTGTATTCAGCTGGCTAGTGAGCCGCAGACGCAGCGCCGGGAGGTCCACGCGGCGGCAGGAGCCCGGGCGGCCACTGGGGGCGGCCACGTGAGCGCCGCGGCCCCGCCCCGGCCCGCCGCCTCCGGCCCCAGCCCCAGCTCTGCCAGTGTGGGGATCCGCCTCCCGCAAGTCGCGCTGCCGCTGCAGCTGCCCCAGCCCCGCTGACGGTCGCCCTCGGAACGCTCCCCTAGCGCCCCGGGATCATTCCAGCGGCTCCGCGCACCCCTCGCGCCCCGGGACCGTTCCTGCGGCCGCCGCCGCCTCCCCCGAGCGCCGGCCCGCGCGCCCGGCTCGCCGCTCCCCGGCATTTTCGGGGGGCCCGCCCGCCCTGCACCCTGGAGCACCGGGCCACGAGCCTCTGCCAGTTCCTCTGGATCCTCGCGGCCGTGAGCAGCGGCTGCCGCGCCGGGCCGCCCGAGGCAGGTAAGTGGGGCCGCGGTTGGCCAAGGGGGCCGGGATCCGGCGCTGCAAGCCGGCGCGCCCCGGTGCTGCCGGCGTCCGGAGCGCTCAGAGTCCGGTGCTTAAAGCGGGGCTCGAGGCGGAAGGAGAATGTGAGGGTTCAGCTCCTCGGCTTTCACTGCTTGCTTCTGTAAAATGGGAGCGTCGTGCCGATTAACGGCAGAGCCTATTGGGAAAATACTTGGCACTCCTTGGTGTGGGAGAGGCAGCTTGGGGGCCTCCGCCTGGGGCGCCTCGGGGCCCGCAGAAGTGGGGGAGGGCTGCCTTCCTTTCCCCGCGGAGCCCGAAGCCGCATCCCCCACCTGGGCCCCGAACAAGAGGCCCCAGTTCCAGGAACCTCAAGGACAGTGTCGACGCACCCTTGCTGCAGTGTTGACTGCGAGAGTTTCGGGTGTTGGCAGGCCCCGTGGGCAAGTGCGCCAAGGGGCCGGGCGTCAGTATGCGGAGTGGCGGGGCGGGGGCCTCCCCGGGTGAGTCCCGGCCTAGATCCGCTGCGCGGGCCTCGGGGGTTGCGGGGAACCCGCCCAGCTGCGCCCCGGTGAGACACATGGGCTGCTGGGAGGAGGGTGGCTAGTCTGCAGGAGGGGAAGTTCTGTGGGAGCCTGACTTCTGGGTTCTCGGCCCTGGAAGCTGCTGCCTGGGGGCCGCTCAAACAGGAAATTGTCTACCACTCTGATTTTACAGAGAAGGAAACTGAGGCCCAGAGTAATCTAACAGCAGGTACTAATGAGCAAGTTGGGCTAAGTGAAGGAATACAGAGCAAGCAGGTGGGAGCTGATAATGCCGTGTGTGTCGTGGGCAGGGGGGAGGTCTTGTGAAGGGTCATTGGGGAAGGCTTCCTGGAGGTGGTGATGGAAAGGATGCCTGTGGGAGGAAGTGGGATTTAGAGTTTCCTAGGTGTCCTTCTCCCTGGTCTCCAGAGCACCTTTCATTTTTCACTCCAGGCATTTATTCAACAAATACAATAAAGCTGCTGGGATTTCAGGTGTAACAAGCTGATTGGAATTGCCATCCCCCCTCCTCTCCTATTCTTCAAGAAGGGATGTGAGCTGCTGTCCCAAATTATCTTTTGTAGGGAGTGGGGAGAGAGGAAGTCAGGGTCTGAGGATCCCTTGAAATTATCTGTTTACATATGGTCACTTGTGTACATTCTGTGATTTGCAGCAGGGTGTGTGTGTGTGCATGTGTGTGTGTGTGTGTGTGTGTGTGTGTGTGCTTTGGGTGACAGGACAGTACTTTCTGGCTGACTAAGGATGTATCACTGATATGATCTTTAAACATTTTTAATGTATTATGGGGCAGAGATGGCTGTTGGTCACCATGTCCTCCTCTTTCTGGGATATCATCCTGGTTGCGTTTCGTGGGCTCCCTTATAATTTGTTGGGCCACATGACTAAGTTTTGGCTTGTTGGAATATGAGCAGAAATAGTGTGTGTCTCCCCCAAGACTGGACCCTAAAAACCTCCCCCATTCTCCTATTTACCAGCAGAGCTGAGAGGACTGTGAGGGCCTGGCAGAGGGCAGAGCCACACCCTGGAAGGTGGCTGGGCCCCTGATTGACGGGAGCTCTCCTTTCCACCTCTCGGGTGGTCTGTGACTATCTGCTGAAGAAACTGGGGCTCCAGGAAGCCCTATGAAACATCTGTAGGTATGAGAGGGGCTTCTCGGTTGTGGCTTTCCCCTCGGGGTGATCTGGTGTTCCGCAGGGGAGGGTGTCTTTAGGCCCTTTTTCTCACATTGATCAGATTCCCCAAAGAAGTCTGGTCCAGTCTTTGGCAGGGTTGACATCCAGGTGCCAGGACACAGAGAGCAGTATGGAAGAAAGCTGAGGGTCACCAGCAGAAACTTGGATTTGTTCAGGCTCATTCTCTTAAGATTTACTCTTTCTGGTCTGATTCTTAAAGCTGATTCAGGAAGTGTTGATGACCAGGACCGCATTCAATGTAATAGTGGCTTGCTGGACTGACTTAAAAATAAACATTTTTGTGCTGGGGAGATCAGTTCTGCTGATCAAGAAGCTGCAGACGTAACCCCAGTGAACTGAGAATGTTCTAGAAGAAAGTGGCTATAGTGCTCACTGCAATATAAAAGTGGCTTGGCCCTTCAAGTGTTGCTGAATTATACTCCTGCCACCAAGGCTGATGGGCACAAGAAGCAGGCTTCCAACAAAGGAAGATGTGAGTCACTAACAGGCTTGATGATAAAGTAGAAGACAGTGTCTTGTCCAAAGACCCAGGGCCGTGGAACACCCAGAGAAGCATTTCAGATGGCTAGAAAATCAGAGGGCAGACAGTGTTTAGTTCTCCAGCTGGGACACTTTCTAGACCTTGCAAGGATTCCACAGGGAGTGGCCAAAAGGCAGGAGGCTCAACTGAGAACATGTCTCTGGGCCAGTGGTTCTTGAATTTCGGTGCATATCTACACCACCTGGAGGAATTGTTTAAATACAGCTTGCCGGGCCCACCCCCAGAGTTTACTTGAGCAGGACTGGCACGGGGCCCCAGAATTTGCACAAGTGACCAGTAAAAGTGGGACCTGCTAGTGGTCCCAGGAATCACAGTTTGAAAGTGGTTTAGGAAGTCAGGACTGAGCGAAATCCTGGATGGATCTGCACTGGCTGCAAACCCACCTCCCCTGCCTTCTAGCCGCGTGATTAGGGGAAAGTCACTTCACCTCTCTGTTCCTCAGTTTCCTCATCTGTAGGATGAGGCTAATGGCGCCAGACTCCTGGGGCTCCAGCGATGCTTCCTGGAGGAGGTGACATCTATCTAACCTGAGACCTGAGGGATGAGCAGAACTGGCTAGGGGATGGGTAGGGAGAGCAGGTTAGGGCGTGTGCCAAACAGATGGCACTGTGTGGGTGAGCCCAGGGAGCGGGGAACCCTTGTTCTCCAGGGGGCTGAGCAGGAGCTTTGTGAGTGGTGCTGGAAAGCTGTGACTCTGTTCTGGGCTGCATGTCTCAGGACAGGATTGCAGTGCAAGGGAGGCTGACCAGGGTGCCGAAAACGGGCCTCAGGGATGGGATGGGCCTGATAGCAGCGCAAGTTACTTCTGTCCGCATTCCACCGCTTCATGTGTAGCCCCCTGGCCTCACCTAGATGCAAAGGATTTGGGCAGGGGTATGCAAAACACAGTGGACAGCTTGGCTTCTGCACCACAGACCAGCTCTCTCACCTCTTCTCCACCTTGCTCACACTGCCCCACTTGGTAGATGAGTGAATTATACACACGAGGAAGCCAAGTTTCAGAGAGGTTAGCTAATTTGCCCAACGGCACTCAGCTAGTAGTGGCAGAGCCCAGACTTGAACCCAGATCTGTTCATCTCCAAAGCTTGTTGGGCCCAATTCTGGTCTTGGCTGCTTTTTGAGGGCCTCCCCATGATCCAGGCTTTCCCACTCAGGTTTTCCCACATCCTCAGCTGTGTCTCCTGGCTAAGTAACCCCTAGATGCCTTGTAATTGTAACCTGATAGTCCCTCTATTCCTCCATGCCTACAATGCCCATTATATCTGCAGAAATGGCCCACCTTTCCCCAGTTAATCATTCGTTCATGCACCCTGCATTTCTAGGGAACCTCATGTGTGCCAGACATTGTACTCTGGGCTAGGAGCTAGAAGGACCAAGACACGGCCCCTTTTGTTCCAGACACTCACATGGTCTGGGCACCGAGAGGCTGTGTAAACACAGAGTTCCCCTGAGAAATGAGACACGCTGTCTCTCTGGTCTGACCCACCAAGAGTACAGAGTGTCCTGGGAACATGAGAAGGGTGCAAATAATTAAAAATTAAAATTCAGTCCCTCTTGTGCATTTTGTTCATTGAAGTTATACCTACAATATTGTGCTTTGTATTCTAAAAGGTATATTTTTGGTTTTTAAAACAATCACCTTTGAATCATAATGGCTTCATATGAACGAAGCACAGTGACTGTTTTTATGAGCCTTAGCAGAGTGAATGTTGACTTGTCTTCCTGGGTTCAGCTGTGGGTTGCTGCTCTCATCAGTGAGTAAGCTGATTTCTCTGTCTCTTTCTGGTATGCGTGGAAACGTGTTTTTAAAAGAGAAGAGGAGGAAAGGAGGATGGGGACGTCTCCTTGGAATAGCACCAGAGTCATTCTAGAGCAGGGTTTCTCAGCCTCAGGACTATTGAGAGTTTGGCTGGACGGCTCTTTGTTGTGGGAGCTATCTTGTGACAGCCAGAGGTGTCTCCAGTCATTGCCAAGTGTCCCCTGCCCTACTGTCTAGACTGCATTTGTTTCCTGTTGCTACTGTAACAAATTGCCACAGATTTAGTGGCTTAAAACAACAGATTTCTTTCCTTATGGTTCTGGAGGTGAGAAATTCAAAAGCCAAGGTAGCCAAGTTCAAAAGCAGGGCTATGTTCTGTCTGGAGGCTGCAGGGAAAATCTGTTGCTCTGCCTTTTCCAGCTTCTGCAGGCCTCCAGCATGGCATAACTTCCCCTGTCTTCCAGGCCAGCTGCATAGCATCTTCAAATTTTTCTCTATGACTCCTGTTTCATTGTCTCGTCTCTTGCTCTGACTCCTGCCTCCTTTTTATAAAGACTCACTGGATAATCCTGCATAATCTTTCATCTCAAGACCCTTCATTTAGTCATACCTGCCAAGTTGATTTTGCCACGTAAGGGAGTATATTTGCAGGCTTTGAAAATTAGGGTGTGGACATCTTTGTTGAGGGGGGCATTAGTCTGCCCACGACGGACTTTGGGGTTTCTGGGTATAATGGAAACCCAGAGAAGTCTTTCTGGAGGGGGTAAAAATTTGAGCTGGATTTTGAAGGGAAGAGAAGAATTTGGCAGCAGTTGGGAGAGGCATTCCGGAAAGAGGGTCCTTCAGGTGCAGGGACCGGGACATGAGGACTTGGTCGTGAATAGTGAGTGGTTCTTGGGTGGGGACATCTGTAAATCAGTCCTTTTACTCTGACATTCTGACATGAACTGTATTATTTCTTGAGATAGTTTTAATAAATGTTTATTTATGAATACCTACCCTATGCTGCGGATACGGTAGACACTGACCTGAATTTTTAGCTGGAGGCTTGACTTAGTAACTCCTGATATGACACTTTTGTTGCCATCCCCTCCCCCAGCAAATAAATGAAACGCAGCCTGGAAAGGCATTTGATGAGCACTTCAGGCTTCTAGCCGGGGAGCCAGGATTCAAGCTGGGTCCTGTGACTGCAGAATGCAGGGTCTTGGGCACGACACTGAGCTTTGGTTTTTTTCCCAACTATTTTAAAATGGAAGTATAGTTGATTTACTGTATTGTATTAGTTTCAAGTGTACAGCATAGTAATTGAATGTTTTTTTATAGATTATTGAAAGTTGTTACAAGATAATGGCTATAATTCCCTGTGCTGTAAATGTATCCTTGTTGTTTGTCTAGTTTATACATAGCAGTCAGGATCTTTCAATGTGCCTCTCTGTTTTTCCCTGTCCCCACTATGTTTTCTGTGTCTGTGAGTCTGTTTCTGTTTTCCTATAAACATTCATTTGTTATATTTAGATTCAGCAAATAAGTGCTAACATACAGTGTTCTCTGACTTGTTCACTAAGCATAATAATATCTGCGTCCATCCACGTTACTGCAAATGGCAGAATTTCGTCACTTTTTTGTGGCTGGGTAATATTCCATTGTGTAATATGTATGTATACATGTGTATGTTTTTATATATTTATATAGGCTTCCCTGATAGCTCAGTAGTAAAGAATCCACCTGCAGTGCAGGAGACCTGGGTTTGATCCCTGAGTGGAAAGATGCCCTGGAGAAGGAAGTGGCAACCCATTCCAGTATGCTTGCCTGGAAAATCCTCTCCGCAGAGGAGCCTGGTGGGCTATAGTCCATGGGATCACGAGAACTGGACTGGACTTAGAAACTAAACCAGCACCACTACACACACACACACACACGCGCATGCACGCATGCACTACACCTTATTTATCTGTTCACCTGTTGATGGACACAGGTTGCTTCCATATCTTGCCTGTTGTAAATGTTGTAAACAGTGCTGCTATGAATGCTGAACATTGGGTCCTTGTATCTTTTTGAATTGTTTTCTTTTTTTGGGGATATATACCCAGGAGTGGAATTGCTAGATCCTATTACAGTTCCATTTTAAGCTTTTTGAGGAAGTCTACACTGTATTCCATATTTATACAGTCTATACTGTATTACATATTTACAAATTGGTGATTTTACATTCCCACACAAAAGTGTACCTTTTCTCCACATCCTTGCCAACATTTTTATTTGTAGGCTTCTTAATGATAGCCATCCTGACAGGTGTGAGGTGGTATCTCATTGTGGGTTTTTTAAAAAAATATTTGTTTATTTATTTGTCTGTGTTGGGTCTTAGTTGTGGCTGGTGAGCTGTGTTACCCTGTGGGATGTGGGATCTTAGTTCTCTGACCAGTGATCAAACCCACGTTCCCTGCATTGGAGGTGGATTCTTATCCACTGGACCACTGGAAGAATCCTTCATTGTTGTTTTTATTTGTGTTTCTCCAATGATTGGGCTTCTCAGGTAGCTCAGTGGGTAAAGAATCCGCCTGCAGTGCAGGAGACCTGGCAGATGCGAGTTTGATCCCTGGGTTGAGAATATCCCCTAGAGGAGGGTATAGCAACCCACTCCAGTATTCTTGCCTGGAGGATCCCATGGACAGAGGAGCCTGGTGGGCTACAGTCCATGGGGTTGCAAAGAGTTGGACACGACTGAGTGACTAAGCACACGCACACGCCAACAATTAGTGATGTTGAGCATCCTATGTGCCTTTTCACCAGCTTTATGAGGTATAATTAACAAATTACAATTGTACACATAAGGTATAAAATGTGATGAATTGATACACATATATTTGTGAAATGGTTATCACAATCAACCTAATTAATGCATCCATAATCTCATATAGTTACCATTTGTTTTATTTTGATTGTGTGTGTGTGTGAGAACAGTTAAGATTTACTCTCTTAAGCAAATTTCAAGTACACAATTCAGTATTATTAGCTATAGTTGCCAGTACACTAGATCTCCAGGCCTTAATTCATCTTATAACTGAAACTTTGTACACTTTGACATTCTCTCTCCATTTCCCCCACCCCACCCGCAGCCCCTGGCAACCACCATTCTACTCTCTGCTTCTCTGAGTTCGGCTTTTACAGACTCCACGTGTAAGTGAGATCATACAATATTTTTGTGTGTCTGGCTTGTTTCACTTAACATAATGTCCTCCATGTTATTGCAAATGACAGGATTTCCTTCTTTTTTAAGACTGAATAATATCCCATTGTGTACATAATACATGAACTTAGGCAAACTCCAGGAGCTAGTGAAGGATAGGGAGGCCTGACATGCTGCAGTCGGTGGGGTTGCAAAGAGCCAGATACGACTTAGTGACTAAACAACACAACAAATAGATATACCGCATTTTCTTTACCCATTCATGTGTCAGACACTTAGGCTGTTTCCATATCTTGGCTATTGTGAATAATGCTGCAGTGAACCCGGGAATGCACCAAGGTAAGTTTGTGTTTCTTGTTTGAAGGGAACTGAGAACTCAAGCTAGAGCTCAGGACATCCTTGGAGCAAGCCAGGAGCAGTCTAGGGCAGCCTGGGTCCACTCAGTTTCCCTCCCTGGAGTGGCCCTGTCGGAGATGGGCAGTCATTTCTCTGCCTAGTGTCACCTGTCATTGCCAGAAGGGAGAGTCCACGTTGAGAGCTTAGCATGGTGCCTTCGACACCGTAAGCTGTCCACATGTACTTGTCTGTCTTAGTTCAGTAAACATTGTGCATTTTTGTGGCCAGTGGGAGCAAAGGCCTCTTCTGCTTTCTTATCACTCATTTGCAGCATAAAAACCACATCTGTCTTGGGTAAGATGAACTCATGAGAAATCCATCGTTCCTTCTGGTTAGTGGGATAAGACAGAGGGTTCCTGGATAGAACTATAGATCATCATACTAAGTGAAGTAAGTCAGACAGAGCAAGACAAATATGGTATGAAATCACTTATAGGTAGAATCTAAAATAAAGATACAAATGAACTTATTTACAAAACAGAAATAAGCTTACACAGAAAACACACTTACCAAAGAGGAAAGGGAAGGAAGGGATAAATTAGGGATTTAGGATTGACAGATACACACTACTGTATATAAACTAGCTAAACAACAGGGATTTAGTGTGTAGCACAGGAAACCACATTCAGTATCTTGTGATAACCTATAATAGAAAGGAATCTGAAAAAGAATATATATGTACAACTGAATCACTTTGCTATGTACCTGAAACTAACATGATATTGGAAATCAGCTATACTCATAATAATTTTAAAAGAGAGAGTTCTTGGCATGGTCTCTAAAGAAAGCAGCAAAAGACCTACCAGTCGGAGTGGCAGAGTGGGGGAGGGAAGTAATGAGGGGAAGTGGAACTACAGTTTCATTTATCACATCAGAAACTCGATAGATAGCAAATAACAGAGAGGACTTCCCTAGTGATCCAGTGGTCAAGAACCTGCCTGCTCAGGCAGGGCACACAGGTTCGGTCCCTGGTCGGGGAGGATCCCACGTGCCATAGGGTAACTAATCCTGTGCACCACAACCACTGAAGTCCATGTGCCATAGAATCTGTGCTCCGCACCCAGAGAAGCCACCGCAGTGAGAAGGCCACATGCTGCAACTGGAGAAAGCCCGTGCACAGCAACGAAGACCCAGTGAAGCCAAAAATAAGTAATTAAAAGTAAGAAAAGAAATAACAGAGAAAGCATGTTACTTAGAGAGATGGTGTTATCTACCAAGAGTCACGTCTAGAAAATTGGAAGCGGCTGCCCCTGGAGGTGGGAAGCAGAGCTGCCCGTGGGCTGTTGCACAGGTTGTTCACTCGAATTGAGCATACCTAACCTGTGCGCGCACACAGTGGCCCTCACAGGAAGGGGGTGTTGTTTTTAACCCTGTGCTTTAAGGTGCGTGTGTGTGCTCGGTTATGTCCAATTCTTTGCAACCCCATGGACGGTAGCCCTTCAGGTTCCTCTTTCCATGAAATTTTCCAGGCAGGAATACTGGAGTGGATTGCCATTTCCTTCTCCAGTGTTTTAATGAAAGATTTTTAAAAATTATGTGTTAATAACGTACAGTGACCCTAAGTCCTGGTTGGGTTTTGGACTTTTCTTATTGCAGATAACTCAAAATCTATGTGTACTCAGCCAGATTGGCCCCCACATACCCCAAAGGGCAAGGGTTTATTGTGTCGTATAATTCAGAAGTCCAGGCAGGCAGTGTGGCTTCAAGCATGTTTGGATTCAGGATCTCAAATGGTATCATCACTATTCATTTTTCTCTGCATGTCTTGTTCTGCTCTTCACCAAATGTCAGCTTCACCAAATGTCAACCAGGTGTTCTCAGATGACCTCAGCCCTTGTCTCAGATTAACATGCTGCAGAAAATGATTGATCCTCTCTTCTAGTTGCTCGAGCGAAAGCCCCAGGCTTACCTGGGATTGGGCCATAGTGGTTTGACTTGAGTCACATGCCCATCCCTGAGTCAGTCACTTTGAACAGTACATGCATGCTGTGATGGGCTTAGCAGGGTCATGTGACATACTCTGTTACCTGGGGCTGAATCCCCAACCCCAACCACATGACCCGAGAGCTGGGGACAAGCAGATCCCCAAACAGAAACAGTTGTACGACATGAGGTGACCCACAAGTCACCCGGCCCACTGTGGTTCAGTTAAGGACTGGTGAGTTCTGCTGTGTTGGGCATATACTAGTGGATATCCTGGCAGCTCAGCATGGCCCATGTTGGCTCTGGGGTGCTGGCTCCCAGGAGTGGTAGGTGGAAGATTCCAGCTCATTTCTATGGCAGGAAGTCAGCTCCAAGGGGTGAGGGGAGCCCCAGGGCGGGCCGGTGTCACTGTGGCCTGGCCCACAGGACTTGACCTAGGCATTGCAGTCATCATTTCCTCCCCTGTGGCTGCCAAAGAAGCCCTTTATGGCAGGACACAGTGAGCAGTGGTTCGGCAGTCAGAGCCTAAGATAGCCTGCTCCCTGAGGACCCCTGAAGAAGCTTGGCTTGGCTGCTAACCAGGCATCCAGGTCACCAGTCTGGCTGGGACCCAGGACTCGGCCCTGTTTAGTGATGGTAATAAAAATGATGATGGTAATTATAGTCTTAATGCTTGCTCTGTGCCAGCCCTGTCTAGTTAGAGGGGTGAGTGCAGCTCTGCATCCCAGGTTAGAGTGAGAAACCTGAGCCTAAGAGGTAAGGTCACACAGCTGGGAAGTGGCAGAGCTGGGTCTTGAACTCAGGCCTGACTCAGAGCTCTGTTCAGCTGCCTCGCCATAGAAGTATTTTCCCAGGATGTGTCACGGGCTAGGAAGGAAAGATGTGGATGTCTGAGTGAGGACAGAGGAGAGCTTCTTGAGAATCCTGACGTCTTGGGAACCGAGGTTCTGCTCCTAGTCTCAGTCTCTCTGCTCACACAGAAGCCCTTTGTGGGCCAAACAAAGCCCAGGTTTGATGGAGATTCCTAGGAGGGTAGGTGTTGAAACAGGCATCGTGGGGCTGAGTTATGGGCCAGGGAGGGCTCCTTGCTTGTTTACGGGAATCCAACATCCCCCAGGGGCTCCATCTTTATGGGCAGATGTGGAAGCAGCTACCACATTAGGGCTCTGGACTGAGACTACAGTTTTCCCAGGCTGACCTCCCCAGGCATCAGTTTGTCATAAGAGATATGATATGGCTTTTTATGACAGGGAAGAGAAGGGGCTCCTGGACCAGACAGAATTAGCAACTTGTAGGAAAAAAAGAAAACTATAATGTGTTATATAAGTTTAGATAGCACACTCTGAAGATTGTGAGTCCAGGATAATTATGCTCCCCATGATGTGAGATTATGCTGTTCCAGGCTCTCCCTGTTTCATGACTCTGCCATCCTCAGCACATGGCTTCCTTCTCATGGATAAATTTAGTTGCTTGGGCTCCAGCCATCATACCTGCATTCCAGCCAGCAGGAAGGAGAGAGAGCAGAAAGGTATACTTCCTCTTTTAAAATTTTTATTTATTCATTTTTAACTTTTTATTTTGTGTTGGGGTATAGCCAATTAACAGTGTTGTGATAGTTTCTCTTAATTTTTTTAAAAAAATATTTATTTATTTATCTGGCTGTGCTGGGTCTTAGTTGTGGCATATGTGATCTGGTTCCCTGATCTAGGCCCTCTGCATTGGGAATGCAGAGTCTTAACCCCGCCCCCCGACCACCAGGCAAGTCTTACTGTGTAGCACAGGGAACTATATTCAATATCCTGTGACAAGAATATGAAAAAGAATTTTTATATATAACTGAATCACTTTACTGTACAGCAGAAATTAACACAACATTGTAAATCAACTGTACTTGAATAAAATAAAATTAAAAAACCCTTCCCTAAAGTTGCATACAGCCCTTCTGCTCATACCCCCTTGGCCAGAACTTGGTGACATGGTCATCCCTAATTGCAAAGGAATCTGGTAAATGTAGACTTTGTTTTGAGTGGCCACATGCTTGGCCGAAAAGCCATGGTTCTGTTATTATGAAGGAGAGAAGAGCTGTTAGGGGGTAGTTAGCAGGCGTTGCCACAGCTGCCTTAAGAGCAAATTTATGATCACCGAACAGCCTTTTAAAGCAGATCCCCCTCACTCAGTTCTGGAATCCATTATCAAGTGCCTGCCGAGTACAAGGCACTGTGCCAGCCAGGGTCACAGCTGCTTGTCTGCTTTTGTTTCCCAGGAAAAGGTCAGATCGGCGGTGGGACGTGGCCGAGGGCTGGGGTAATGGTCCGAATTCCCCTGTGAACCACCGTGGAACCTCAGTCCGGCTGTTTCCCCACTCAGCTGCCCTCACAGATGGGGGAGTTAGTGAGATGAATTAATGTAGCCCGGGTCGCCAGCAGCACAGCTGGAATTTGCACCCTTGGCAGCCTGGCTTCTGAGCCCGGGCTCTTAACCACTGGGCTACACTGCCCGGCGGTCTGAAGCTGAAGCTGTGGTTCTGGCCCCTCCCCTGGCGCGGGTGTGGCCCCAGAGGCCAGTGCCCTGGCTGGGTGCAGCCCCAGGCAACCATCTGTCTTGGTCAGCAGGGACCGTGGCCAAGGGCTGACCAGGGCAGAGTAGGCCTTGGGGCTAGGAGTGGCCAAGGGTGGAGAGAAGTGGGCACAGGGCCTGGGGACGATTTTGGTAACAAGCAGGATCAGGTGGCTCTGGCATCAGATCCAGGCGGTGACTGTCTTGCCCAGAGGGTCAGAGACAAACTCGGCAGTTGACACCCAGAGCAGCGATTTTCAAACTGAGTTGAGAAATCAGTGTGGGTGGTGCGTTAAGGATAAAGAGTAAAAAAGAAAGAGAAAAGCAAAACAAGAAGAGCAGAAAATAGCAAGAGTGCATTGTACAGAGTAAAGCTAAGTACAGTTTCCTGACATTTTAACTTACATTTCGTAGGTATGCACTGGGTTAGAATATAAATATATTTCTTTCTTGATGACTGTCAAGAAAGTGCTGAAGGGAACTTCCCTGGTGATCCAGTGGTTAAAAATCTGTGTTTCCATGGCCGGGGGCACAGGTCTGACCCCTCCTCAAGGAACTGAGATCACAGGTGCAGTGCAGTGGAGCTAAAAAATAAATGAATAAAAATATATTTAAGTAAGCATCTTTTTTTTTTTTTTTAAAGAAAAAGTGCTGAAGCCTCAGGTCAGTAAGCCTGCCTGCTAATGGAAAGAGCTGTTAAGAAGAATTGGAATTACTGACTTGATCTTAAAAATTTTTTTTTGTCTTTCACTTATTTATTATTTTATATTGACAGCAACCCAGCTTTATAAAAAGTTAAAACAATATAGAGGTGTACAAAATGTTAAAAACTTTCCTCCACCCCCCAGCTCCCAGTCCCACTGCCCATCCCAGTGCTGGTAATGCTCTTACAGGCCCTTCAGGGAAGTTTTAACAGAGCTACAAATGTACCTTTTCTTTTAGCACAGATAGGGTCACCATAATGTAACTGCTCTTCTGCAACTTGCTTTTTAAATTTAATGGTTTTCCTTGTCTATCTTATTTTTTTTTCTTTTTTTAACTTTTTGTTTTATTGAAATATAATTCACAAACCTTCCAGCCCACCTATTTACAGTGTACAGTTCAGTGGTTTTAAATCTATTTAGAGTGATGCAACCAGCACAATCAATTTTAGAACATTTCCATCAATTCAAAAGAAACCCTTTTGAGATTGTTCCTCATTTCCTCCCAACTCTCCCCTCTCCTATCCTTGGGCAACCACTCATATACTTTCTTATAGGTTTGCCTTTTCTGGAATTTTTCGGTAAATGGAATCATTCAGTTTATCGTCTTTTTTTGAACTGTCTTCTTTCACTTAGTATCATCAGTGCTTCATTCCTTTTCCTGGCTGAATAGGGTTCTGTTGTATAGATTTTATTTATCTGTTCATCAGTTAATGGATATTTGGGTTGTTTTCCCTTTTGGCTATTTTGTATAATACTGCTGTGAAACACATGTCACAAGTTTTTGTTGTGGACCTGTTTTCATTTCTCTTGTGTATATTATACCTTGGAGTATTGTTGCTGGAGGGCTTCCCAGGTGGTGCTAGTGGTAAAGAACCTTCCTGCCGGCGCAGGAGACATGAGTTTGATCCCTGGCTCAGGAAGATCCCCTGGAGCAGGGGATGGCAACCCACTCCAGTATTCTTGCCTGGAAAACCTCATGGACAGAGGAGCTTGGCCGGCTGTGATCCATAAGGTTGTAAAGAGTCGTACACGAGCATGAGCAACTTAGTACACAGACATAATTGCTGGAGCAAGTGGTAATTCTGTGTTTTAACTTTTTGAGAAATTGCCAGATTGTTTTCTAAAGTGACTGCAACATTTTACATTCCTATTAACAGTGTATGAGGGTTTCCAGTTTCTCTACATCCTCACCAAAACTTGTCACTTTCCATTAAAAAAATTTTTTTTTGACTGCACCCTACAGTTTGTGAGATCTCAGTTCCTTGACCAACAATTGAACCCTTGCCCCCTCCAGTGGAAGTGTGGAGGCCTAACCACTGGACTGTCCTACTGCGTGTGACTTTGATTTGTATTTCCCTAATGGCTAATGATGTTGAGCATCTTTTCATGTGTTTATTGGCCTTGTGTATTTTCTTTAGAGAAATGTGCATTCAAATCTTTTGCCCATTTTTATTTGGGTTATTTTTCTTTTTATTGTTAAGTAGTATGAGTCCTGGTGCTTCCCAGGTGGCTCAGTGGTAAAGAATCCATCTGCATTGCAGGAGACACGGGTTTGATACCTGAGTCAGGAAGATCCCCTAGAGAAGGAAATGGCAACCTTCTCCAGTATTCTTGTCTGGAAAATTCCATGGGCAAAGGAGCCTGGCAGGCTACAGTCTGTGGAGTTGCAAAGGAGTTGGACAGGGCTTAGCAACTCAACAACAATAGTATGAGTCATAGTCCCATATCAGACATATGATTTCCAAAAATTTTTTTTCCAATATGTGAGTTGTCCCTCCGCTTTCTTGGTGCTGTCCTTTGAAGCACAAACGTTTTTAATTTTGATGATGTCCAATGTATCTATTCTTTTGTTGCTTGTAATTTTAGTATCCTAAGGCTTTGCCTAACTCAGCTTTGCAGAGATTTTCTCCTGTGTTTTCTTCCCAGAGTTTCGGCTCTTGTATTTAAGCCTTTGATCCATTTTGAGTTAATCTGTATAATGTAAGGAAGGAGTTCAGCTTCATCCCTTTGCATGTGTCTATTCACTTGGTCTGTCACCATTTGTTGAAAAGATTATTCTTGGGACTTCCCTGATGGTCTGGTTGTCAAGACTCTCTGCTTACAACGTAGGGGATTTGGGTTCTACTGCTGATTGGGAAACTAAGATCCCACATGCCACATGGTGTAGCAAAAATGAAAAAAGTCCTAATGGATAGATAATTCTTTCCCCATTGAATTGTCTTAACACCCCTTTCAAAAATCAATTGGCTGTAAATGTTCATTTCTGGATTCTAAATTCTATTCCGTTGATCTCTGTGTCTGTCCTCTTGCCACTGCTAACTGTCTTAATTACTTTAGCTTTAGCTTTGAATTCAGAAAGTATGATTCTTGCAACTTTTATAAGATTCTTTTGATTATTCTGGGCCCCATGAATTTCCATATGAACTTTAAGACCAGTCCGTTAAATTATTCAACAAAGGCACTGGAATTTTGATAGTGATTGGGTTGAATTTGTAGATCAGTTTGGGGAGTATTTCAAACTTAGCTATGTTAAATTTTCTGATCTGTGAACACAGGGTATCTTTACACTTACTTTAGTCTTTTGTTTTTTTCATTTCTTCTGACGTGTTTTGTTTTTCACTGTTCAAGTCCTGCACTTCTGTTTGTCAGGTTTTTTGGTTTAATTTTTTGGCTGAGTGCCTTCTGGAATCTTGATCAAAACAAACCGTACCTCCTGTCATGGAAGCATGGGGTCCTGACCACTGGACTGCCAGGGAATTCCCTAGCCAAGCTTTTTATTCTTTCTGATGCTATTATAGGTGAAGTTGTTTTCTTAATTTCATTTTTGAGTTTTTATTGCTAGTGCATAGAAAGACTGTTGATTTTTGTATCCTACAGTGTTGCTGAACTCTTTCTTGACAGTCTTTGGACGTCTTTGTATATCTAGATTCCTTTTTCTTGGTGTCAGTCACATAGTATTCCATGGTGTAGAGAAACTGTAGTTTATGTAACACGCCTCCATTGATGGTCACTGTGGGCTCTTCCCTCTTTTTGCTGTTACTGATTATGCTACAGAGAACACTTTTTCAGACCACTCATCCATTCCGGGGACGTGTGCTGAGGGCCTGCTCTCTGCCAGGCACTATTTAAGGCACCAGGGCTACAGATGATAAAGAAGTAAATGAGAGGATCTCAGCTTGGGGAAATCTCTGTGAAGAAAACAGAACAGAGTGAGGTGCTAAGGAGTGACTGGATGTGCGTTTGAGAGGGATTCTTTGAATTAAATCAGAGATTTCTCTGGAAAGGTGACTTTTGAACTGAGATCCAAATGATGAGAAAGACCCACTGTGGGGAGATTGGGAAGGTTTTCCAGGCACAGGGGACAGCAAGTACCCAGGCCCTGAGGTGGGAATGGGTGCCCAGTACTCACAGAACACAAAGAAAAAGCCCGTGGGCTGGGAGAGCCGCCAAGGCCAGAGGGGAAGTGGACAGGGGCCAGCCTAACACAGGCGTTGTAGCCTTAAAAGGCATTTGGGTTTTGTTAAGAATGTGAAGAGAAGCTGCCGCAGGGTGTTAGGCAGAAAAATGGTTTGATGTAACTTATGTTCTGAAAAGATCAGCCTTGTGACTTAGGAAGCATTTATTTTCCGTTTGAAGCTCTGAGCGCTTCAGAGTGGAATCGCTGGGTGGAGGGGTGTGTGTACCTTTAACATGTTCCTCGCGGCTGCCTGCCAAGTGTCTCCCCTGCTAGCTGTCCCTTTCTGTCTGAGGGTGACGGCTCCTTTTGTGCCAGTGGTATTTGGGGTGAGGTGCCCAGCCGCCTCTCAGCCCCTGGGCCCAGCACCCGCCTTTCTCTTGCCTCTCTCACAGGACTCTCTCCTCTGCATCTGCCCCGTAACTCTGGCTGTGCCGCCCGGCCCTCGGGTAAGACGGGCACCCCAGGACCATGGCCGAGGAAGACCTCATCTTCCGCCTGGAAGGCGTGGATGGCGGCCCAGCCTCCCGGGCTGGTGATTCAGACACAGACAGCGACGATGATGAGGAGGGTTACTTCATCTGCTCCATCACCGATGACCCCGGGGCACACCAGAATGTCAACTTCAAGGTTAACTGCCACAGCAACCTAGCAAAGAGCGAGCGCTACGGCTCCAGTGGGTCCCCGGCCGGCTCCTTCCATTTCAAGGTGAGTGGTCACTGGTGCCACCCTCTCCACCCCAGGTGAGCGGAATGGGGAGTTGAGGTCGCTGGCTGAGGTCGTTTCCAGACTCTTGCCAATGCTCTAAATTCTAGATCTGAGGCAGTGTCTGTTAAGTGGGAAGATTTCAATACAAGTTTTTTGTTTGTTTCAATCCTTGAATCATTGTTTCAATACGAGTTTCTTTCCTTTCCAGCAAGCAGTGTTTTACCAATATCTGCATTGGGCCCACTAGTGTGGGTTGTGGGAACCTTGGCCAGTTTTTTTAAGACCCAGAATAGAACAGAGTAGAAAATATTGGAGAGGGAAGAGGGAGGGAAAAAAATATCAGCTCTGACAGTCGTGATAATATTTTAGGGACATGTACACATGCCTTTACACACACATGTGCAGTGACCAAACTGGTTGTTGATAACCAGGTTCTCATGACATAAGGGATGTTAAGTATTTTTTTTCTTCCGTGTGTGTGTGTATGTGGGTCCAGAGATAGGGGGTAAAATGTAGTTTTTTATGTTGGTTGAGGTCAAAAGAGCCTCTGCTTAGAGTTGGACATCCTAAGCAGAGGATGGATTGGATCCATAAGTTGGATTGAGGAATAGGGTGCTTATTTTATTAGGAATTTATGTTCATACCCTGGCAAAGCTGGTTATAGAGATGAAGGAGAAAGGCAAACATTGTTGGACTTTTGTATAGTAACTGGTGGTGAAAAAGTTAAAAATACAATACTGTTATCCTTTTTTAATCCTCGCAAACAATAAGTATCAGTTTGTACTGTGAGCAGAAGGCCTATTACCACTTTGGGATTTGAAATTGGAGTCACTCTTCTCTAATTGCAGAATTAATCTGTTTTTAGAAAATTAATGGTCTTAGTTCTCAGACAGTTGGATACTTTTTCCTTTCAGGCCAGAGTTCTAGCTTAAGTCTCTCAGGAGCAGGCAGCTCCAGAAATAGGCCTGTGGGTCCCCTCTGAGGTTGGGGGGCCCCTGCAGGGTCAGGTTGCGGCTTGCCCTGCCTTCCTGTCCTAAGGCAGCTTCTGAAGCACACACTCCACCCACAGAGGGCTGCGTGGGAAGACGGGAGAGCAGCTTGGCCCCTGGTCTGTTCACGTGAGTCAGGGAGGCACACGGAAACCCTGATCCCTGCAGCTCCTGTACCCTGTGCAAGGGAATCCAGGTGCCAGAGGGGCCTAGAGGGGTCAGGGCTTGTGCAGCAGAAACCAGCTCATGCTAGCTCAAGGGGGAAAAGAGGAAATCTGTTCTAACAGTCAAGAAGTGTTTCTTGAGACCGAGGGGCAGAAGTGATATCTGGTCTCTGAGGACAGATCCAGGAGCCTGGAAGGCCACAGGACTGCCTCTCTGGCTCCTTCCTCCATCTCCTTGTCTATTCTTGATTCTTCTCTGCCCTTCAGTCTACATGGTGGGAAAATGGATCCCCAAGGGTCCCTTTATTACAGACAGAGCCACATGCAAAGATGGATTTGACCCTCTTCCATCCCAGCTGCGAGAGGAGAAAACCTGTTCGGTCCGGCCTGAGTCACACGTCCACTGTCTCTGGTCCATTTACCTCTGGCCCAGGGCACAGGGTGGGGATCGCAGAACAGGGGGCTGCTTCCAGAGAAGCAGGATCCTGGTGGCCTCCTATGGGGAAGACCCCTCAGAAGGGCTCTGCCCTCAGCAGCTGCCTGTGGGCCCAAGAGCTGGAGGGGCTCAGACAGTGTGACCCCAAAACGCAGTCTGGTGAATCCTTTGAAGGAAACACAGGTGAGTGATCCAGCAAATCCAGACCTATTTGTCTATAGGTCTGGCTTAGGAAGGAAGCTTCATGAGGGCAGGATCCTGTGGCCTGCTCATCACTCATCCCTAGTGCCGTGCCCTTAGTAGGTGCTTCATTTGGAATCAGTGAAGAGATGGATGAGTGCTAAACTCACTTTACTGTGGGTGCTGTCTCATCAGAGGACAGATAGATGGTATTTACATAAAACAGAAATCTCTGTGGGCCATTTGACAATCATTATTAAAGTAAAAAGTATTTCTATGTCAGAGTTATAGTAAACAGAGACTATTAGTTTCAGGTGGGGACAATTGTTTATTTGGTGGGACTGTCCCTTATATTGTAGGACTTTCAGCATGTCTCATCCCAGCTCACTAAACATCAGATTCCTGCCTACTCATTAGGTTATATTCCTCCCTATTTATTATGACGACCCAGAATGTGCCCCACTGTACATTTGCTAAGGCCACATGAGAGAATACCACCCTCAGCTGAGAACAAGCAATGAAACATTTGTGCAAGTGTTGAGGTTTACATATTCAAAGATGTGTTTTGCAATATTGTTTGTAATAAACAAAGAATGGAAACCACTAAAATATTCCATTGAGGAGGGGCCTGTTTAATTATAGACCACGGTCCTAGCAGAATGCTTTATTTACATTAAACCAAAGACGTTTCTCTGTGAATTGACTTGAAACAGTGCCAAGATATACACAAGATATATTTTTTTGTGGGGTGAAACCAAAATCCATGAAAAGCTCTTGGGATAGTGATGGTCCATAATAAGAACAAAATGTTAGCTATTTTTATTTTTATGTGCTGAGAAGTAAGAAAGCAAGTTGAAATATGTAATATGATTCCTATTGTATCAGAAAACACAGATACACATATATCAGTATTTTCTTAGCAAACACTTATGTTATAAGCAAAGTTAAAAATTACTAATGAGAAGAGGGAATTTATATCCAACAGAGAATCAGTGGTGATTCTCTCTGGGGGAGAGAGTGATCTTGAGGGGGACTGTGGTTATTATAATACATTGCATATAAATATTTTGTATCTATATCTTTTAAACAGATGCTACTTAAAATTTTTAATTTGTTTTTAGCTGCACTGGGTCTTTGTTGCTACACACAGGCTTTCTCTAGTTACGATCAGCAGGAGCTACTCTAGTTGCGGTGGCTTCTCTTGTTGCACAGCACAGGCTCTAGGGCGTGTGGCCTTCCGCAGTTGCGGCTCCTGGGGTCTAGAGCATGGGCTCAGTAGTTACGGTGCGTGGGCTTAGTTGCTCCATGGCACGTGGCATCTTTCCCGACCAAGAATCAAACCTGTTTCTTAACCACTGGACCACTGGGGAAGTCCCTACATTGTATACATTTTAAAACATTTGAAACTTATAAAACTACATGTGTGTATTACTTGTGTACCCAAAAGGAAGTTTTAGAAGAAGGAAAATAAAGAGAGCAACACAACCAGGTAACCACTCCTCCCCCGAAGAAACATCAGTATTTGGCTGTCCTTAAAACTCATGGGCTTCCCGGATGGTTCACCAGTAAAAAAAAATTGGCCCGCAATGCAGGAGACTAAGGTTTGATCCCTGGCTGGGTCAGGAAAATCCTCTGGAGGAGGAAATGGCAACCCACTCCAGTATTCTTGCCTGAAAAATCCCATGGACAGAGGACCCTGGCGGGCCGCAGTCCACAAGGTCACAAAAGAGTTGGGCACAACTGAGTGAGCACAAAACTGAGATTGTGCAAGTCAAAATCCTCACTGAGGATGGGAGCTCATGACCTCCAGGGACCCTGCACCGTTCCCTGCTCCTGCAACAAGCATTGCTTTTCTCACCTCTGCCTGAAACCTCTTTCAGCTGACACATGGGTCTTTTAAAATGACCGGGCTCCTGGTCCAGCTCCCGTGGCATCCTACCCTGGCTCTCTCCTCCACATTCTCTGAGGCTCATAGCAGACCCTTCTGTACATCTGTCATTCTTGAATGTTGTTCTGTTTATGAGTCAGCCCCTGACTGCAAGGCGAGGGCCTGTGTCCCGTTGCACTTCCCATCCCTGTACTCAGCGGAAGGGCCATTTAAGGACAAGATGTAGCTCTGGGCTGCCCACTCTCCTAGGTGATAGAAGGCAGGCTCTATGGGGTTCTTGTTGCCAGTGATGACTTCAGAGGGAGGTAGCAGCTCAGTTTTCCAAACCTCGCTCTCCCTGGCACTCAACAAACCGAACGTGGTTTTTCATTTACTGTCGACATGGCAACTTGGGTTATTGAATCAAAATGACCACCTGGCGTTCCTCCAAGGTGGCACCACCCTGGCAGGTACCAGGCATGTATTGTGAACTGTTGAGTCTGTTGGTGTCAAGGCCAGGGAATGTTGCCTGAATCCCCAGGGGGATGGTAGCAGACTCTCTCAGGGGGCCCTGCCTTGGGTAGAATATCCAACAGCCAACAAAAGGATGTTTATAGAAGATGCTATCATAACATGGGAAAGTGCTTCCATTCTGGAGTTAATTTTAAAGAACAGGGTATAGAGTATGATTATACCTCTATAAACACACACACAGAGCAAAACCCTAAAAGAAGGTACATCAAGTCTCTGCGTACAATATTATATAAGTACTTTTACCTGAATATATTTTTTCTTCCAGTTTTTGCTCACAGTATGTGTATATATGCTGTTTTTCACATGCATAGATGTATGCTTATGTATATATGCATATGGTAATATATGTGCTCTCACAGGTACTTGCATATAGACTTGTTTTTGTAATCTTGTTTTGTTGAATGTTTATGTTTGTTATTCATAGTTCTCATTCAATTTTTTTTCATAACTCTGAATGACCCTCTTTTACTAATCAGATTTACTTATATAATATAAAACATTTGCTCTAAAATATATTCCAAATATTTTACCAATAATTCAAATCATTTCTATGTGACATTTTTGTTTGGAAGAGACTTGGAGTTTTTTCTAACTTCCCTTCAATTACTCTAATAAAGTTTGTAGAAGAGGAAAAAAAAAAAAAGAAAGTACATCAAGATGCCAACAGAGATTGTCTTTGGATGGGATTTTCCTTTTCTGCTTCTGTTTCACAATCTCTGCATTTTCTAGCATTAACCTATGTAGCATATACTATGTTTTCAGTTTTTTAATGAAGTGGAAATTTGTATTTAAAAGAATTGTTCTCCTGGTCTGAGAATATCTTGGAGATTATTCCTATCAAAACATAGACATCACCTGTTTTTTTTTTTTAGTGAATTAAATTGGATTCCATCACTTGATGTACAGGGGTTTATTTAGCCAGCCTGTCACTCAGTCATGTCCGACTCTTTGCAACCCCATGGACTGCCAGACTCCTCTGTCCATGGAATTCTCCAGGCCTGAACACTTGAGTGGGTAGCTATTCCCTCTTCCAAGGGATCTTCCCAACCCAGGGATCAAACCCAGGTCTTCTGCATTGCAGTCTGAGCCACCAGGGAAGCCCTTCCTCTTAGGGGACAGTTGGGTTGTTCCCCTTTTTTTCTATTACAGTGTTATAATAAATCTCCTATATGTATATCTGAGAAAACTTTGAAATACATATATTTTATAATATGTAAATAATATACCTACTTTGTAGAAATAATTCAACTTGGACAAATGATAAACAGTGAAAAGCAACCCTCCCACGTCTGACCCTGTCTCCCTGGGAAATGTCCTTCCAGAAATGCTCTTGTGAATATAAGCATATGTACGTATGTGAATCTCTTCCTTGTCTTTTTCGCAGAAATGTTATTTTTCCTGTTTTGCACTCCTGTGCCGTCTTCCCATGTTGGCACATATGAGCTGACATCAGCTAGAACCTACATAACCGGCTCTGTGGGTCGAGCAGGCCTGTTCTGTATGCGGTTACTCATATCAACTCATTGAATCTGTGCAGCAGTCCTATGATTGATGTTTTGACATATAGTAAACCCGAGGTTCTCAGATCTTAGTTGCTTGGTGCCCTTCCTGAGGGCAGTATGTTGTCTTGCTTATTTTGTTTTAGTTTTCTAATGGCTGAATATCTTGACATTATCTGCAAGCACCGTCATGTATTTAGCCAGTCCCTCGTGGGTAGGTGTGAAGGTCATTTCTAAGCTTTTGCTACCACGAACAGTGCTTCCATAAGCATCTCTGATTTGTGTCTCTTACGTGTGTGTGTGTGTCCTGGTGCCTATACAGGGTGCACCTGCCGGGTAAATCCCCAGAGGTGGAATGGCTGGAGAAAATGCTTCGTGGGTTTGAACTTGGCTGAGGGTTGGCCATTGCCCTTCAAAGAGGTTGCGCTGGCATTGGTGCTCCCATGATAGTGGGCACGCCTGCTTCCCACGCCCTTCTGATTAAACTGATACTTTCAACCCACCCAGGGTGGCTCTGGCAGCTTGGTCAAAGTACACTGATCACCCCAGAAGGAGGTAGATGAACGTCCGCTGACTCACTGGGAAGAGAGATGTCCCTGCTCACCTGAGCCCTGGAAGGCCCTCGCCTGGCAGCTTTTGGCCGCTGACTGCAGGAAGCTCTGTGCATACAAAGAGCTGGTGACCATTTAGGTGCTCCGCCCACTGCTCTGGGAATACGGAATTGGAAGGGGAAATTTAGGTGTGTCCTGGGCCCACAAAGATTGGGACTTCCAGCAAAACAAGGGCCTGCTGGGTGGTGGAAGCAAAAAGAGATTGCTTCTGGCAATTGGTTACCTGGCGTCTGGAAGACGGGAAGAGGCTGAGGAGAGTCAAAACTGGCCGGAGGGACTCATCTTTCAGAAGCACATGACCCTTTATGGAAATATGCTAGATATTCATTAGTGGGAGTCCCCCTTCTTAAACTTTATTTTGTAATTTTTTAGAAGGTTTACTGAAATACAGTTCACATACCATGCAATTTACCATTTTAAAATGTTCAATTCAGTAGCTTTTGGTGTATTTATAAAATTATGCATCCACATTACCACAGCCAATTTTAGCTCATTTTCATTACCCTAAAAGAAACCCCATACGTCTTATTCCACACAGACCCCAGTATCCACTAGTGTATTTTCAGTCTCCGTAGACTTGCCTCTTCGGATAGTTCATGTAAATAGAATTATGTGATATGTGGCCTGTTGTGTCTGGATTCTTTCACTTAGCGTAGTTTTATGGTTGTGTGTTTTTTTAAAATCTGTTGATTAATTAATTTATTGGCTGTACTGCATGGCACGTGGTATCTTAGTTCCCAGACCAGGGATTGAACTCACACCCTCTGCTTTGGAAGCATGGAGGCTTAACCACTGGGCCACCAGGGAAGCTCCAGCATAGTGTTCTCAAGGCTCATCAATGTTGAAGTGTGTACTGCATTCCTTTTTTTGATGATAGATACACCAGTTTTGTTTATCCATTTGTCAGCTGATGGACGTTTTGGTTGTTTCTCCCTTTTGACTCTTACGAATAATGCTACACAAGTCTTTGTGTGGGCATGTTTACATTTCTGTCGAGTAGGTACTTGGGAATGGAGTGGCTGGCATATGATAACTCTATGTTTAGTCCACCTTCTTGCAACCGGGGCCTGACAGGCTTGGATTTGAGTCCTGGGTTTGCCATTTCGTGGTTATTGCAGGTCCATAGGTGAGTTTCTTCCATCTTCTCTGAGCCTTGGGTACCTCATCAGTGGATCAGAAAACTAACTTACCCGTCCGTCTGTCCTTGGCAAGGTTGTCAGGAGGTGCCGGCCAGGATGCCTGTCTAAGGAAAGATTTCCAGGAGAATAGGGCATTTTGTAATCATAGGGCGTGTTATGACTTTGCTGGTTATTTTCCCACCCTTCTCATCCTGTCCTCTCTGAATCCTACTGGTCAGGGGAGATGAACTAAAGCTACTGTTTTCAACAAAGATTCCTTGAGGATTTTTAACTTTGTTTCTTTTATACTTATTTGTTTGGTTACTTATAAAAGTAATGACTGTTCCTTACAGAAAACAATGAAAGTGCAGTTGCTGTTAAGGTCTTAGTGTGTATTTCAATATATAGACACAACTAAATAAACAGGGACATTTTCTTACAATAACAGGATTATGCCATGTATGCTTTCTAATAACAGTTTTTCCTCAGCAAACAAGAAATGATGCATATTTTTCCACATCAGGAAGTGTGGATCTAGTCCATTATTTTTTTAGTGGCCCCATGGCAACCCATTGTTTCTTTAAGCATTTTCTCTTGTAGGACCCGGAGGCAGTTTCCAAGTCTTTGCTGTTATAGTCAATGCTGGGTTCCATGGAAATTGCACGAAACCTCTAAATGCGTGTGGCCCAGAGTGGGGCAAGCCACACAGCACAGAGGCCTCCTCCCATCATGGAGTGTGACTGTGCATCCCCACTTCTTCCTGCTTCTTTTATTTGCCCTTGGCTGTGGTTTAAGTTTTGTTTTTTTACTATTAGTCAGGAGAGGCAAGTAAGGCTGACTTAAGGCCTATATGCTTAAAGTCTACAGAAGTGATAATGGGGGAAAAAAAACATTTTATAACATTCTTTTAATGCTCACTCTGATGGCTCAGACGGTAAAGAATCTGCCTTACAGTGTAGAAGACCTGGGTTCGATCCTGGGTCAGGAAGATCCACTGGAGAAGGAAATGGCTACCCACTCCAGTATTCTTGCCTAGGGAATCCCATGGACAGAGGAGCCTGGTGGGCTACAGTCCATGAGGCCGCATATAGTTGGACATGACTGATGGACTAACACTTAGTGAATGTAGCAGTTGTTTCAAGAACAAAGCTTTACACAGGGAACTCTATTCAATATCCTGTACTAAGTCACAATGGGAAAGAATATGAAAAAGAATGTATGTGTGTATAACTGAATCACTTAACTGTATAGCAGAAATTAACGCAAATTGTAAGTCAGCTTATTTACAGTTTCATTTATACTTCAGTAAAATAAAATTTAAAAATAAAGATAGAGAAAAACCTATGTGAATATGGGTAAGGCAAAGATTTCTTGGATGACACAAAAAGCAAGGTCTGTAGAGGAACAAATTGATATAAGTTGGACTTCAAAATTTTAAACTTCTGCTCTTTGGAAAAAAAAAACACTATTAAGAGAATGAGAATACAAGCCATAGATGGAGAGAGAATATTTACTAGTCATATATCTGATAAAGGAACTTATATTCAGAATATATAGAAAAACTCTCAAAACTCAATGATAAGAAAACAAATCATATTTAATTGGCCAAAAAGTTTGGGTTTTAACCTGACCAGTTTTTGGCCATTTCAACACATAAGTTTGAGTGAAGAAAGATTTTCCTTTTTCTTTGGTAATATCTGGGAGTAAAATAGGGTAAGAATAACATTTTCATTAATTTTTAAAAAGGGCCTTCCCTGGTGTTCCAGTGATTAAGAATCTGCCCACTAATGCAAGGGACATGAGTTCAATCCCTGGTCCAGGAGGATCCCACCTGTGGAGAAGCAACTAAGCATGTGAACCGCAGCTTCCAAGCCCACCCGATAGGGCCCCTCAGCCACAACTCCCGAGCCTGTGTGCCGTAACAAGAGAAGCCACCGCAGTGAAAAGTCTGCACATCCACAAGTTGAAAGTAGCCCCCGCTCACCACAACCAGAGAAAAGCCCGAGCACAGCAGCAAAGACCCAGCGCAGCCCAGAAACTGAAATGCATCTTTTAAAAACAAGCAACCCAGCAGCAATAGGGACTTCCCCGGTGGTCCAGTGGCTAAGACTCTGTGCCCCCCATGCAGGGGGCCCGGGTGAGATCCCTGGGCAGGGAACTAGATCCCAGCTGTCACATCTAAGAGTTAGAATGCCACAACTTAAAGATTCTGAGCTCCACACTAAGATCTGGCACAGTCAGTAAATACTGAAAAAACAAAAACAAAAAACCTAGCAGCAGTAGCTGATAACATCGCTTGTACAAACACATTACCCACACAGCAGGAAGTTTTTTTTATTACCATTATATTTGTATTTATTTATTTTTACTTTGTGCTCGCACACTTTGAGGAACCAAAGTCATTTTGTTCTCTTTCCAGGACTATGTTTTCCTCTTTATGAAAACCCCTAGGCCTCTGTTTTATGTAAGAGTAATTAGTCCACTCAGCTGAGTTTTAGGATCTTTGCAACTAGAGAATGTTAGAGCTGTCAGGACCTTAAGATCATCTAATCCAGTGATCTTGGTACACCTGCAATGCCTGAAGACATTCTCATGGTAAAAAAATGCAAACAATGTAGATGAAGCTAAATTCACCTTGTTCAACCTCTTATTCCTGTTCTATTCCCAGAGATAGCCGTTGTTCAACTTAGTGTAAATAATTTTTCAGACCTTTAAATTTTTTTTAAATTTTAAACATTTTATTCAAGTATTGTTTATTTATAATATTGTATTTCAGGTGTACAACGTGTGAGTCAGTATTTTTGTAGATTATACTCCACTTAAAGTCATTATAAATATTGGCCATATTCTCTGTGCTGTACGATTTTCAGACCTTTTAAAATACATTTATATATAAATGTACATTTTTGCTTATATCTACAGACATACCCATCCTTAGAAATCTGATAGTATTATATATATATATATATATATATATATATATATATATATATATACACACACACACACGGTGGTGGTGGTGGTTTAGTTGTGTCCAACTCTTGTGATCCCATGGACTGTAGCCTGCCAGGCTCCTCTGTCCATGGGATTCTCCAGGCAAGAATACTGCAGTGGGTTGCCGTTTTCTTCTCCACAGCATCCTCCTGACCCAGGAATTGAACCCAGGTCTCCTACATTGCAGGCAGATTCTTTACCAACTAAGCTATGAAGGAAGCCCATATAGTTATATATATATATATATATATATATATACACACACACACACACACACCAGAGAAGGCAATGGCACCCCACTCCAGTACTGTTGCCTGGAGAATCCCAGGGATGGAGGAGCCTGGTGGGCTGCAGTCCACAGGGTCACTAAGAGTCAGATACGACTGAGCGACTTCACTTTCACGCATTGGAGAAGGAAGTGCAACCCACTGCAGTGTTCTTGGCTGGAGAATCCCAGGGATGGGGGAGCCTGGTGGGCTGCCGTCTATGGGGTTGCACAGAGTCGGACATGACTGAAGTGACTTAGCAGCAGCAGCATACACACATATATATATTTTATTGAAATACAGTTGATTTACAATGTTGTGCTAATCAGTTCTGTACAGGAAAGTGACTCAGTTATACACATATATACATTCTTTTTTATATATATTCTTTTCTGTTATGGTTTACCCCGGGAGATTGGCTATAATTCCCTGTGCTGTACAGTAGGACTTTGTCATTCATCCATTCTAAATGTAATAGTTTGCATCTGCCAGCCCCAAAGTCCCATATCATCCTTCTCCTCCCCTCCTCCCTCTGCTGCTGCTAAGTCCCTTCAGTCATGTCCGACTCTGTGTGACCCCATAGACAGCAGCCCACCACGCTCCCCCGTCCCTGGGATTCTCCAGGCAAGAACACTGGAGTGGGTTGCCATTTCCTTCTCCAGTGCGTGAAAGTGGAAAGTTAAAAGTGAAAGTGAAGTCGCTCAGTCGTATCCGACTCTTCACAACCCCGTGGACTGCAGCCTACCAGGCCCCCCCATCCATAGGATTTCCCAGGAAAGAGTACTGGAGTGGGGTGCCATTGCCTTCTCCGCCTCCTCCCTCTAGGCAGCCACAAGTCTGATCTCTGTCTGTGAGTCTAAGAAAGCTATGGTATTGATTAGTGGTTTCCTCCACCAGTAAACGGGTGTCATACTGCTTGCTTTATTCGGCACTTTGTTTTTTTCCACTCAAACAATAGCTTTTAGAGATTGCCCCTATCAGTGCCATCGTCTTTTAAACGCTGCATAGGATTTTGCCAAGTGTGTGTGATTATCCCACTGTGGATGAGCAGGGTGTTCTCAGTGTTTGCCTGTTACATAGCATTATGAGCACCAGCCATCTTTGGGCGGCTCAGCTGGACACACCTGCTAGGTGATCAAAACGGGTGGGTCAGAAGTCAATGAAGAATGTTCATTATTGCTGGCCAACCATCTAGCATAAGCAGATGGCCCTCAAAGGTGGCGATACCTGCTTCCACTCACAGTGTCTGAGATCACTCACTTCCCAGGCCACAGTTACCACCTGTTTTTCCTAACATGATGGGATTAAGCAGGACCAGTGATTTCAGCTCAGCTGAGTTTGTTCACCTGTAAAGATCACTTGGGGCTCAGTGAGACACTATTTCTAGTGGGAACATGTCTGTCCCCGGGGTGGGGACAGGAAAGAAGTTGACCACTAGTAGTCAAAACATTCTTCCCTGTCTTTTGTAAATGAGGAGATGGAAGTTCCCCCAGTGGGTCAGCAGTGGGCTGGAACCAGAACTCAGGGAACTGAGTCTTAGTACAGGACCTTTTATATTGTGCTTAAAAAAAAAGTCAGTTACATTAAACATACCTGTTGCCAGTAAGGTCTGGCTTGACTCTTTTCTGGATTTGTTTTTTTTTTTTTTTTTTAAAAAAGGGTGATTTTGACCTTGTGACATATCATGCCCTCTAATTCTGAAATACTTTTTTCTTTGACTTTTTTTGGTTCATGCCACAGCACCCAGCCAGCACGTGATTTCTGTTGATAATCCTCATTGTTTGAGGGGCCTGTCTTAGGTGGCTTAGGGCATGTCTTAGTCACCGGTTGAGAGAAGTACATTTGGGAAGTTGTATGTCTCAGGCAGAGGACAGGGCACCTGACGTGCCCAGAAGGGTAGCCTGCAGACTACACAGAACTCTGCGGGCTTCTTGGCAGCTGCGGGGATCAGAAGGCCATTCCTGCCGTTCACAGCGGCTGGAATACAGGAGGGGACTGTGGCACATTTTTAAATTACAGAAATCCGGAAACTGCTTTCCTTGTAAACATGTCTGCTGCAAGGTTATGTATAAGAGCGAAAAATAAGTGACCAGCTCAACGTCTCATTGTGGAGAACCACAAGTGAATGAACAGTTAAGTCAATAATAATAAACCCATGCAGTGGATTACTGTGCAGCTGTTACAGCTAACTTGTAAATTCATGATGTAATGTTTGTGTCAAAAAATTTGAGTGGTTTGTTCTCCGCTTCTTGGAGTATAACCTAGGAGAATCTTTCTGGAAGAGAACTCCAAACTTCTAAATTTTAAATGTGATCTCTCAATTGCATTCCCATGAAATATGTCCTACTGAGCTCTTGCACAAGCGCAGAGATTTAGAGAAGTGAATGTTCCCTTCAGCACTGTTTACACTAGAGATCGTTGGAGAGAATCCAAATAGCCATCAACTGCTGCTGCTGCTAAGTCGCTTCAGTCATGTCCAACTCTTAGCGACCCCATAGACAGCAGCCTATCAGGCTCCTCCATCCATGGCATTTTCCAGGCAAGAGTACTAGAGTGGGGTGCCATTGCCTTCTCTGAGCCATCAACTGAGGTCTGAGAAATACCTTAAGGTCTCCCACGTTGCAGACGAATTCTTTACCAGCTGAGCCACAAGGGAAGCCCTACCTTAAGGTACATTTATGCAATTATATTATATCCTACAACCAAGGAAGGGAATGAGGTCACCCCAGCCTGTCTGCACGTATGACATGGAAAGACTGGATCCAAGATCCGGTGTAAAGTGGAGAAAAAAGGAAGATGCAGAACACTCTCCTGAAAGGCTGTCAATTATATCTGCAGTGTGATTCCAATTTTATTTTAAAATGCACGTAAGGGATCTGGAAAAGAACTAATTTCCAAAGCATTGATGATGTTAACAGTTGCTCTGAGTGGATGGCCTGTGGCAAATTTGAATTTTGTTTGTCTTCTGTATTTCCCAAGAGTTTTCATTAAGTGTGAAATATTAGCTTCCAAGTTTTTAGACTTTGCAGAGATTAGAAAGCCACAGTAAGGGGGCCCTGGGCTATGTGTGTGTATGTACTTGTATGTGTGCGAGTTTCTTTTTTTTTTTAATATTTATTTATTTGGCTGTGTTGGATCTTAACGTGGGATCTTTGTTAGGGCTCACATGCTTAGTTGCTCTGAGGCATGTTGGATCTTAGTTCCCCTACCAGGGATTGAACCATGTCCCCTGCATTGCAAGGCGGGTTCTTAGCCACTGGACCCCCAGGAAAGTCCCTCTGTATGAGTTTCTTGATGAGCTCAGCCCCTCTACCTCCCGTCCTCTGAGCAACTCCCAGGGGTGGAACTTGGGCGGGGCCATGGCTGGGGAGCTGTCCTGTTTGAACCCAAATCCATGGAAGAGCTCCTAAGAGCTGGCCCAGGAGGCTGAGGGAGGCTGTTGTGGGAAGAGGAGGTCTAGAATCTGCCTGGCCCAGACAGTATCCAGCCCCTTCCTGTGGCTCAGACCTGTGGCGTGGAAGGGAGTTTTGGTCTCATGGATTCTGTAGAGGCTGTCAGGCAGAAGTTCAAGCTCTAGGGAAAGATGGAGAGGGGATAACTATCAGTTTGAGTGTCAGAGTATTTGTTTGGAGGGGCAAGGAAAGGATTCTGCCTTGGGATTATAAAAGCAGTAAAATGAGCTTTTTAAAACAAAAAAAGGTGGAGCCATACTGTGATGCTTTTGATACTCGGTGTGTTCTCTCCATCATGTGCTTTGGTCATCTTTCCCAGTTAGTGCTCAAGAGGCCCTGTTCTCAACAGGGTTTGAACATTTGGGGGCACGTGTTTTTGGGCAGTGCAACAGTGGCAGGCACTGAGGCACTGGATGGGTGGAGGGCAGGGATGCTAAACCCTGGAACCGCAGAGCAGATCTGCACAAGAAGTGGTCCTGCACCCCAGGACCTTGGAACGTCTCCTGGGAATCTGTTCATAGTTAACTGAGAATTTACCCTTTTGTTAATGCAAAAGGCAATGTATATTTTGCATAGTTTGATACACTCTTGAGATTGAGAAGCTTATATTGTCTATAAATTTCCTTGGGGGGTGGTAAAATGGGCTGTATTTATGATTTATAGAGTGTATTTATGATTTTTAAAAAAGTGACATTGGACCAGGTAAGAGTCCAGAATTCTCACCACAGGGCTATTTAACATTTTAAATGAATATAGTCGAAGTGTATTAACCAGTCTCCACAGACAGACATTTGGGTTGAATTCAGTTTGGTGCAATCACAATACCCCTCGTACACAAGTGTGCACACTTGTGTTTGTATTTCTTTCTGTTTTTTGTATTCTCTGGGTCTTTGTCGCAGCATATACACTCTTCCTTGTGGTGCGTAGGCTTTCTCTAGTTGTGATGTGCAGGCTTAGTTGCCCTGTGGCGTGTAGAATCTTAGTTCCCCAACCGGTCCCTTGCGTTGGAAGGCAAATTCGATTCTTAACCACTGGGCCACCAGAGAAGTCGCTATGTTTGTTTTCCTATGTGGTACATTCCTAGATATAGGGTTGCTGGATCAAAATAAAGGAATATAGGGACTTCTCCTGGTGGCCCAGTGGTTAAGCATCTGTGTGCCAACGCGGGGGACAGGGGTTCGATCCCTGGTCCGGGATGATCCCACATGCTGCAGGGCAACTAAGCCTGAGCCCCAGAAGTACTGAGCGTGTGCTCTATAACAAGAAAACTCACTGCAGTGAGAAACCCGCACACCAGGACTAGAGAGTAGCCCCTGCTTGCAGCAACAAAGACCCAGCACAGCCAAAAACAAAAATTAATTAATTAAAAAAATGAAGGAATGCATTTTTTTCCCATTTTAGTACATTGCCAGGCCACCTTTAGAAGAGGTTTATACCCGCTGACGGTATCTGAGAACTCATTTTCCCACATCCTGGTCAGACTCCTGGTTATCAGCTGTTAAAATGCCTTCCAATCTGAACAAAGGGGTAGGGAATAAGATTTTCATTCTCAACTCTTTGGTAACAAGCAAAGCAGTATGTGTTTTTTTATGGGTATTACATTTTCTTCTTCAGTTTTATAGTTGAGGCAGGTCACTTTTGGCCATGGGAAGGCTATGCCCCTGTGAGGTCTTTTGGGAACTGTGTTCCTACAAGGATAATAGGTGATTATAATTCTGACTGAGTAATACTGTCTGCCTCCCAAGAGGCTGGAGACACTTGGGAAATCGCGTGGTGGGAGGAATTGGCCTGCACTGTCCCAGAAGCCTGACACTCCCGTTTGCTTCTGCAGGAAGCTTGGAAGCATGCAATCGAGAAAGCCAAGCACATGCCTGACCCCTGGGCTGAGTTCCACCTGGAAGACGTTGCCACAGAATGCGCCACGCGCCACAGGTCAGCTCCTTGTCTGCAGGTGCTGTATGACCCCAGTTCTCTAGGGGTCCTTGGGGGTTGGGACCTTTTTCTGCTTGTAATCAGTGAGGCTTAAGTACCCCTGGAGATCAAGGAAAAGGGAATATAATAATAATATTGGTCAATATTTGAGCATTTACATATGTTTAGGCACCGTGCAGGGCTTCCCTGGAGGCTCAGACGGTAAAGAACCCACTTGCAATGCAGCAGATCTGAGTTCAGTCCCTGGGTTGGGAAGATCCTCTGGAGGAGGAAATGGCAACCAACTCTGGTATTCTTGCCTGGAGAATACCGTGGACAGAGGAGCCTGGTGGCCTACAGTCCATGGGGTCGTGGAGTTGGGCCATAACTGAGCGACTAACACACATACACAGACAAGCACTGTGCATTATCTTATTTAATCCTCACAGTGTTCCTATAAGACAGTATTCAACAGGCTAGGGTGAGCTACGCTGCAGTAACAAATGGCCCAAATGCAAGTGACAGAAACCCAGTTCACAGTGGCTTAAGCAAAGAGGAATGGTTGACTTATCTATGTGGACTTCAGGTATAGCTTATTCCAGGTGCTCCAAGGATGCGTTTCGCTTTGACACCAGATAGACTCTCTTGCATTAATGGTACTGATGGCCATCGGAGCCCCATGTTTCATCTCACCAAATGGAAAAGAATCTTACTCAGTTTTTAACATTTGAATCTCATTGGCCTGGCTTTGGTTATAACACTAAACCAGTCATTGTGCCAGGAGCTTTGCTTTGATTAGCCAAGTCTAGGTCACATACCACACACCAGAAAGTGCTGGGGAATCAGCTCCACCCAGTCCGTATGTTCTGAGAATGGTGGATGGTGGTTCCCCAAAGGAAAACTAGGCTGCTATTACCAGAAGAAAGAAGAGTGGATGCTGGGCAGGCAGAAACAGTGGAGTCCTCTCCACCTTTCTGCAACATATTCCTGCTCACACCTTGTGAGGAGATGGCTCAGAGCCTGGCGTGCACCCCTTCCCCATTTTGGAGGGTGACCTAGCAGGCCCTGGGGGCTGTTCCAGCAGCTCGGTATTGTGGGTGCCCCAGAAGGCCAGGATGGGAACTCTGTTTCTTCCTGCCTATAAGGGCAGTGTGGTGGCTGGTTGGTGACCAGTGGCTTCCAGGCTGAGGACATCAGGCCAACAGGGAGGCCCTTGGGAAACAGGACTCACATGCTGGGCTAGTTCTGTGTATCCCAAAGCTCCCCAGGAACAGGGACCAGGGGCCACACCAAACTGTGTTGATATCCTAACTAAACTTGATGATTTCAACTGCTCTGACTACCAGCAGAGGGAGGTCAGACATTGATGCCCAGAATGACCAGAGATTTCTAGATTGGAGGCTTCCTCCTCCACTCCTGGTCTTTAGAGAGATCTGCTGCAAGCTGGCCCTTTACTGGGACAGATTTCCTATTCATGTGAGTTGTCCCCAGACTGGTTAAGTGTAAAGGTCAAATTGAAACTGATCTGGGTTTGAATCTTGGCTCTCAGGAAGGTTATTTCACCTTTCTGAACCTCAGTTCTTCCATCTGGAAAGTGAACACAGTATTTGTATGGCTCTCACTGGGCTGAGTGGTGGTTCTTGAGGAGTTCCGTGTAAGCACTCAGCATACGGTGAACGCTCAGTGAACTTAGAGCGCCTCTGTCCTCTATGAGGTCAGTGGTTGTGAAGGACAGCTAAGATCCTTCCCATGTTGCATGTCTCCACCCTCCCCCACCTTCTGGGTGCCTCTCAGCTTTCAGTCTACTTGGAAGTGAGGGAAGACTGTTTCCTTTACCTTGGCACCTACATGGTAATAAAATTAATAATAATGATGGCCATTATTTATTGAAGACAATACTTGCCATGAGCTTGTTGCCAGCAGGTATGCGGCTCTGACAAGCCTTCCTCCCCTACCCCACCCCCCAGGCCTGGGGCAGCTTACCTGCCAAGCCTCTGCTTGTTTCTCCTGGTTGAGGTTTCAGGCTCTGAGGAGGCTGTTCTCAGGAACTGGGAGGTTCTGGAGTCTGTCTCCACCAAGGGTGGACGAGGGAGGCATCTGCTAGAGCTGAGAACACCTCAGCCCTGGGGAGGTTTTAGATTTTTGGGATTTACTGAACTGAAGAACTTTCTACCAGGCAAACCTGTTAAGGCCCAGCCAGGCCTAGCGGCAGATTTGCTCTGGGAAAGAGGATCCCTGGGAAAGAGAGAGATGGAAATGTTCTGGAACCCTCTCCGTGCTTCTCTGTCTTGGGTGTATAGCCAGCAGCCCCTTTCCTGGCTGGACTCAGAGGTAGGACCCTCCACCACTGCTGTCTGCACTGGGACAGGCTTTAGGAGACTGGCCCAGCAACCTGGGCTGGGCCTCACAGTGGCAAGACCAAGGGTGCTGCCGCCTTCCTTCCTGGGACACATCATTCATTATCTAGACCAGTTATAATAAAGAAATTTATTTATTCAGTTGTTCATCCAGCATGCATTTATTAAGCAAGCCCAGTACCAGGCCCTACAGTACACAGCACAGACATGGCTTGTCTTTGTGGAGTTATAGTCCAGTGGGGGAGCCGTAGCCTACCCACAGCCCAGCAGTAGCATGGGGGTGCGGGGGGGACGTGGTGAAGGAACAGCTGCTTTTGAGGAAAGGGAAGGAGGCCAGTGTGGTGGGAACTTGGGAAGGAGGGAGCTTGTCCACAGACTGAACCCAGGAGGTCAGCTGGGCCTGTAGGTAGAGAGTGGGCTTGATCCTGAGAGCAGCAGGAAGCCCAGAAAAGTCTGCTTTTAGCCAGTGAGTGACAGGATCAGGTGATGGACACTGCGCCCTGGGCTGGGTTCTGGTCTCTGCAGGTACAACGCTGTCACCGGCGAGTGGGTGGAGGATGAAGTCCTAATCAAGATGGCGTCTCAGGTGAGCAGAGCCTGAAGCCCAGTGCGGTCCAGGCTGACCAGCTGCAGTGCCCGCTCCCTCTCCTCCACATCCTTTTTTTTTTTTTTTTAAGCTTTAGGGAACTCTCTGTTGTGTATTTATTTTATCTTTTGTAACAGCCTTATTGAATATAATTCACACACCATGTCACATAGCTATTTAAAGTGCACAGCTCAGTGGTTTTTAGTATAGTCAAGAGTTGTGCAACCATCACCCCGATCAGTCCCAGAACATTTTCACCATCTCTAGAAAAAACCTCATACATACCCATTCGCAATCAGGCTCCAGTTCCCTCATCTTCCCCAGCCCTGGGCAACCACTAATTTAACCTCTGTCTGTGTTTATTTACCTATTCTGGACATTTCGTATATTGATCATATATATTAAAAGATTCTTCTTGACACTCTTGTTGAAAATCAATGAACTGTGAACGTGTATATCAGTTTTCAGAAATTGCAAGTCATCACTTAATACTGTTCATCTAACAAGATGAACTCAGTAGGTTGCAAAAAAAAAGAATCAACTAGGAAATAGAGAAGTTCCTGCATAGGAAGCAGCCGGGTTGATTTGTGAAGCATTTTGTAGTGTGTTGCACACTCAGAAAAGTGTATGGCTTGTTGAATTTCACCAAGGGAACACACGTGTAACCAGTACCCATATCAAGACACTGAAAATCACTGGCACCCCTAGAAGACCCTCTCAGCCCCAGTTACTTCTCCTTTATTCCCAAGGGTAAGCACTGCTCTGAATTCTGTTACCTGAGGTTGGTTTCCCTATTTTTGCACTCTATATAAATGCAGCTCCATACACATACAGTGCATGTATAGCTCACCGTTTTGTCCATGAGGTTTGTACATATCTGCGTCATGTCTTTCAGCCCTTCGGCCGGGGAGCAATGAGGGAGTGCTTCAGGACGTAAGTGACTCAGCCTGCCTCTGGGGGGCCCTGCCCAGATGCCCTCAGGCTCCTGAGAGCAGGGACTCTGTGACATTCTCTTCTTGGACCACACATTGGGCCAGGCTGTCGGGATGGGTGTGGGCAGAACAGGGAGTCTGTCCCTTGAGCCCCCTTCCCAGATCTCTGAAGGATGCTGCGGGGTGGGGAAGCCCCTCTGACCTCCTGCATTTTATTCCTGACTCTGTCAGCCAGGTCAGGCAGGGTCTCCCCATCCTGAGGACTAGGACTGGGGTCCCAGTGAGCCCCATCAGGCAGGCTCCCTGATGCCTCTCCCCTCAGGAAGAAGCTCTCCAACTTCCTGCACACCCAGCAGTGGAAGGGGGCCTCCAACTACGTGGCAAAGCGCTACATCGAGTCCGTGGACAGGGATGTGTACTTCGAGGACGTGCGTCTACAGATGGAGGCCAAGCTCTGGGGAGAGGAGTATAATCGGCACAAGCCCCCCAAGCAGGTGTGTGGCGCCCCTGCCTTCCACATTGCCACACCAGCGCAGCCCAGATCTGGAGCTGAGGGTAATGGAGGTGCTGGTCAGCAGGCCCCCTTCTTTTCTGTCTTAGCAGCAGCTAATAAAACCCATTGTTTATGGAGCCTGACAGGTCAAGTGCTCTGTATGCCAAAAGTTATTTATTCTTAAAAACAGAACTCTGAAACTTCCCTGGTGGTCCAGTGGTTAAAACACCATGCTTCCACTGCAATGGCCGTGGGTTCAAACCCTGGTTGGGGAACTAAGATCCTGGATGCTTGCACAGTATGGCCAAAAAATAGGAGAAAAAGAAAATTTAAAAAACCCAGAGCTCTGAGGTTGGTGGAAGTTGGAATATTTTTATTTCATTTACACATGGGGTCTATTCGTCAGGATTTTTGTTTGCAAATGACAGAAATTCATTCAAACAGGCTTAATCCTAAAGGGGATTGGATTGCTTCCTATAATTGAGAAATAGGGCTGACTGCAGGCACAGCTGGGGCTTCCCAGGTGGCACTAGTTGTAAAGAACCTACCTCCCAATTCAGGAGACATAAGAGACCCAGCTTCAATCCCTGGTTTGGGAAGATCCCCTGGAGGAGGACATGGCATCCCACTCTAGTACTCTTGCCTGGAGAATCCCGTGGACAGAGGAGCCTGGTGGGCTACAGTCCATGGGGTTGCAAAGAATGGGATATGACTGAAGTGACTTACTCCTTGGAAGGAAAGTTATGACCAACCTAGATAGCATATTAAAAAGCAGAGACATTACTTTGTCAACAAAGGTCCATCTAGTCAAGGCTGTGGTTTTTCCAGTAGTCATGTACGGATGTGAGAGTTGGACCATAGAGAAGGCTGAGCACCAAGGAATTGATGCTTTTGAACTGTGATGTTGGAGAAGACTCTTGAGAGTCCCTTGGACTGCAAGGAGATCCAACCAGTCCATCCTAAAGGAGATCAGTCCTGGGTGTTCATTGGAAGGACTGATGTTGAAGCTGAAACTCCAATACTTTGGCCACCTGATGCGAAGAGCGATTCATTTGAAAAGACCCTAATGCTGGGAAAGATTGAGGGCAGGAGGAGAACGGGATGACAGAGGATGAGATGGTTGGATGGCATCACTGACTCAATGGACATGGGTTTGGGTGGACTCCGGGAGTTAGTGATGGACAGGGAGGCCTGGAGTACTGCAGTTCATGGGTTTGCAAATAGTTGGACACGACTGAGCGACTAAACTGAACTGAAGTGACTTAGCATGCATACACACAGACACAGCTGGATCCAGGACCAAATTGAGATTGTTGGGAGTCTTCCTCCAGCTCTAGCCTCAATGTTCTTCTGTGTTGGCATCACTTAGGCAGCTTTTCAACTTGCAGTGACATGTTGACCCCAGTAGCTGCAGGCTCCCTTTCTATTTCTTAGCAACCTTGATGGAATGACATGTTTTCCCATAAGTTTCTATGAAAGTCTCAGAACTGGATTTCATTGGCTTGATTAGGTTAGATGCCTATCCCACTGAGCCAATCATGATGGCCAGGAGGCGGGAATATGCAGTTAGTTGGGCAGGCCTGAGCCTTGTACCCACCCTTAGAGCCAGGGTTATGGTTCCTTTCCTGTTAGATTAGGTGGGCTGAGATTGGTGTCTCCCAAGAAGAAGCAGGAGAGGGCATGGGGAATGGATTCCTTATCTGTCCCTGGGGAACCTAGGGCACAAAGGGGTAAAGTTTCTTGCCCAAACAGGCAGGGATAGAGCCAGGGCTTATTCCTGGAAAGCTCAGACTTTCCAAGCCCCTGCTCTTGGCTTCTTCACTTGAGCCCCCAGGGTATTGGTGACCTGAGGCCAAGCAGAATTTCCTGTTGCCTGCATGCATTTGAGGAAATAGCTAGAAAATAGAGCTAGGCCTTTGCTCTGCCTAAATTCACAGCTCAGCTCTCCTACTGTTGGTGCACCTGCTAGCTATAAGGTACCATCTTCTGAGTGCCTCAGGAGAGCCGTATTTCCAGGCAACCAGCAGAATTTATTGAGTGCCTAGTGTTTGCAGAGCCCTTGATTAAGCATACTTGGTGTGAACACAGGAAGCCACATTCCCACCCTCAGGGGCTGTGACTCCATGCACTCAGGCCTGGCCCCTTTTCCCTTCTTCCCTAAGCTTGTTAGTGCCTCAGGACCTTTGAACTGGCTGTGCCCCAAGGCTGCATCATTGGATCCCTTCAGTCCTTACATTTCAGGTTTCAGCTCATGTCACCTCCTCAGCTAGGCTATGCTGGTGGTGGTGGTTTAGTTGCTAAGTCATGTCCAGCTCTTGCGACCCCATGGACTGTAGCCCACCAGGCTCCTCTGTCCATGGAATTTCCAGGTAAGAATACTGGAGTGGATTGCTGTTTCCTTCTCCAGGGTATCTTCCCGACTTAAGATTCGAACCCGGGTCTCCTGCATTGCAGGCAGATTCTTTACCGACTGAGCTATGAGGCTGTGCTAGACCATCCTAAATGAAGATGAAGTAACCCTTCCACTGCTGCACCCTCTGACATGTCATTTTGTTTGTTTTGGTTTCTTTTGTTCAGAGCAGTTGGCAGTATCTGAAAGAGTCTTATTCATGTATTTATTCATGTATACTTCAGTTGCCTCTCTCCCCTGAGGACAAAGATTTTATCTGTCTTATTTGCTCTATCCCAGTGCCTAGGTGCTCAGTGAATAATAAGGTGGTTGAATTGATGAAGGGAGAGGAATGTGGTTGTTTGAGGAGGAACTGGCCGTCGCCTTGAGGATGTGTCTCTGCCACTGACCCTCTCCCAATTGCCTCCTGGCCAAGCCAGTGGCCCTGCAGCATGCTTCCTTGTAGGGATAGAGCCGGTTTTGGGGACACGAATCCGCTGGGAACCAGCTGCTCCTTCCCCTCTGGCTGGTTCTCAGAACTGAGGCCATGTTTGGGGAGGTTCTCAGCTCCCAGCTCTGGACCCCTTTGGCCTCTGCAGCTGTTGTCTTCCTTGACTCAGCCAAATAGTTTCCCGGGTGGTCATTTCCTTGGGAAACACAGACGTGGCTCCTGTTGTGGGTGGCTTCGAACGGGACAAGGTACCATGTGTGTGACCTTGTGTAACAGGTCAAAGTTAGAGGCGCAGCTCTTCCCTATCCTACGTTGCAAACATACACAGTACTTACACAGTTTCTTCTGAGTACAAAATTAAACATACTCTTGGTGCAAAATTTAGCAAAGAATGTCTAAGTTCCCAGTGATTCCCCTTTATAGGGAAAGAACCATTGTTATGGTTTGGTATGTATCACTCTAGAATTGTGTCTGCTGATGATAATGACATCAGCAAACTTTGGCAGACTGTTTCCTGTACCAACAGATTTCATCCTTATACCCATTCCACTGGTGAGGAAACTGAGGCACAAACTGGGGAAATAACTTGCCCAAGTTCTCTGTATTAGCACAAGGTGCAGGCTAAGTTGCATAGCAGGCAGACTCACATCTGTGTGCTAACTCAAAATGCTTTCCTTCCATCTCATCGAGTAGCCTCACTTAGATGGGGCTCAGGGTGGGCTGCTGCTTCACCTCCTTGTCATCCAGAGGCCTGGTTCCTTCTGTGTTGTTGTTTGCCATCTGCCAGGAGTTGTCCTGGACTGCATGGTCAGTTCTGGCTCACTGGCAGATGTCCACCTTACAGCCTCAGGAAGGCCAGAGAAGGAGAGGGCAGGCTGGAGTTGCATCATCCTTGCTGCTCTCTTCCTATTGGCTGGGCTTAGTCACATGGCCACATCTAGCTGCAAGGGAAGCCAAGCCATGCCATCGCTGCTGGCTGGCTGTGCATCGTGTTACAACTCAGATTGTCTTAGTCCATTTGGGCTGCTGTAACAAAATACAGGAGAATGGGTTTGCAGCGTCATGCTGGCACCTTCTTGCTGTCACAGTCTGCATGGAGTGAGGGAGCTCTCTGAGGTCTCTCTTTTCAGGGCACTAATCCCATTCACAAGAGCTTTTCTCTCCTGACCCTATCACCTCCCAAAGGCCCCACCTCCTTAATACCATCACCTGTGAGCCTTGAGATTTCAACAGATGAAATTTGGAGGGATCCATTCATGCCATAGCAGGGGTTTTCATTCTAAAGAAAAAGGAGAATGTGTTCTGGGGACAATCAGCAGTTTCAGCCTTTCTGCTCCAGCCTCTTATGAGAGGAGGGTGCCCGCTGGGCCCTGCCCTTCCCCTGACTCCTCCCGCCCTCCCGCCAGGTGGACATCATGCAGATGTGCGTCATAGAGCTGAAGGAGAGACCGGGCCGGCCGCTGTTCCACCTGGAACACTACATCGAGGGCAAGTACATCAAGTACAACTCCAACTCAGGCTTCGTCCGTGATGACAACGTGCGCCTAACGCCGCAGGTAGGCCCCTGCAGAGCCCCGTGTCCCATCTCAGCAGACCTTGGGCCCCTCCAAATTACAATAGGGCTTCCTTTTTTGTCCTTGCCTCTGTACACTCCTCCCTACAGAGAAAGGCCCCCAACGTGGGCAGAGCTGGGGTCCCGCAGCCCATCAGAGCAGTGCCTGCCGGTGTCCACGCAGCCCACAGCCTCGTCTCTGCAGTCACCTTTTCCTTCTCACCCCACAGGCCTTCAGCCACTTCACGTTTGAGCGTTCCGGCCACCAGCTGATTGTGGTGGACATCCAGGGTGTGGGTGATCTCTACACTGACCCACAGATCCACACTGAGAGGGGCACTGACTTTGGAGATGGAAATCTAGGTAGGCCGGGGAAGCCAGCATGGCCTCAGAGACCACGATTCCCTGCAAAATTTCCAGGCTTTTTGTTCAACTGGGCAAGCAGGCCAAGGTGGTATATGGGCCTGCCCTAGACTGTGGAGATGGGAGCCTGGGATGTCTGGCCCTTGCCATATTTAGGGTGCTCAGCGCTGCCCTGCCCCCATCCCAAAGCAGAGCAATGCTCCAGATCCCCCACTGTGTCTTCAGGTGTCCGTGGGATGGCCCTCTTCTTCCACTCGCATGCCTGCAACCGGATTTGCAAGAGCATGGGCCTCGCTCCCTTTGACCTGTCCCCAAGAGAGAGGGATGCAGTGAATCAGAACACCAAGCTGCTGGTAGGTACCCAGTATGAGCATGTGTGGACTGGCTGGGCCCTTCTGCTGCAGGACCAGAAAACTCTGCTTCCTGTGCGCTGGTGGCCCAGGCCCTGCGGTGCTTAATTGAAGAGTGTTGTGGCTGGAAGAATCTTAGTCCCATCTGTGTCCCTCACCCCTTTTGAACCAGTGTACACAGCCCTCCTGAGTATTCCCACTAATAGAGGAATTGGGATCTGCTTGATTTAGGCCCATTTTTGCCCACAGTGAGGGGACCAGGTGTGTACAGATAGTGAGTGGGGTGTGTGGTATGTGGTTTGTCTGATGTGTTGACAAATGAGACTTGAACTTGGCTCACTGAACACCTCTCTGTGTCCCTGTTGTATCCCCATTACCACCCCCAGTACGTGGACCAGATATAAGACCATGTTGGTAAACACCAGCTTGGGATTCTGCAGGACATCCCCCAGCTCAGGGCCATGAACGGTGGCCATCGCTTTGGGAGTGCTAGTCCTCTGAGCTCCTGTTCCAGATGCCCCTTCTTAGAGGCCTTCAGATTAATCCCCCACTGATTATTTTTAGATTTTCTGCCAGTCCCTAAGGTCTCTATGGCTGAAAGGGCCTCAGGTTTTGAGGGACCAACAGGCAACAGGAAGAACCCCTTGTTCCCAAAAGGTGCCTATGTGATGTGCATGTCCCTGTTAATTTTCCAGCAGTCAGCCAAGACCATCTTAAGGGGTACAGAGGAAAAGTGTGGGAGCCCGCGGGTGAGGACCCTCTCAGGGAGCCGGCCCCCCCTGCTCCTTCGCCTCTCAGAGAACTCTGGAGATGACAACATGAGTGACGTGACCTTTGACTCTCTCCCTTCCTCGCCGTCTTCAGCCACGCCACAGAGCCAGAAACTGGACCACCTCCGTAAGTGATGGTTTGGCCCCTGGTCATTGTGATTGGAGGAGGCAAGCACCAGGTAGAACAGGGCTAAACTGGCTTCTACCTCTGTTAGAAAATCAGACATACCAACCAAAGAGACTGATGGCCCAGATGGCTTTATAGATAAGTTCTTTTAATAAACTTTCAAGACACAGCCATCCAAATGCCATAAAAACCACCTGTATTGTAGAAAACAAGGTAACATTTTTCAGAGTGATTGAAATTTGCAAAAAGTTTTACACCAAAACTTGATAAAACACCAGAAAAGAAAACTTTTATCCCAACCTCACTTATAAATATACAAGGCAAAAATTCTAAATAAAATATTAGCAAATAAAGACTAGTATCTTAAAGTCTGTCACAGCCAAAGAGGGCTTTTGCAGGAATCTGAAGGTTGTTCAGGGTTCAGAAACCAATTAGTATCATGTGATTAGGTCACAGGAGAAAAACAGCAATCATAATTTCTGAAGCTGAAGTGACAGAGTTTGCTCATATTATGGACAGACTTTACTTATGATATGGATGTGGGAGCAGCAGGAAAGAGGAGAGGCAAGGCTGACTCCATGGTTCTGAGCCGAAGAACTGGCAGGACTCTGGTCAGTTATTCAGCTGAAAGAAGCCCCAGGGGAGCAGAAGAGGACGAACTTTTAAAGAAGCCCGTACATCACCAACAAAAGGCCTTGGGAATAGTCTGGAGCAGGAGTTGACAGACTCCTTCTTAAAAGGCCAGAGAGTAAATATTTTATTCTATGTGGGCAACATAAACACGACCATTGACAATATTTAAAACGAATCAGTGTGGCTGTGTTCCAAAAAACTGTATGGTTGCTGAATTTTAAATTTCATGTAATTTTCACGCTACAAAGTAGGTTCAATTTTTTTCAACCATTTAAAAATATGAAAAACTTTCTTAAAAACTATCTAAGAGGGCTTCCCTGGTGGTCCCGTGGTTGAGAGCCCACCTTGCAATGCCAGGGAAGCCAGTGTGATCCCTGTCCAGGAAGATCCCACATGCCCCGGGGCAGCTGAGCCTGTGCACCACACCTACTGAGCCTGTGTTCTGAGGGCCTGCTAGCCACCACTGCTGAGCCCCACAGGCCACAACTACTGAAGCCCGATTGCCCTACAGGTCATGCTCCACAGCGAGAGAAACCACTGCAGAGAGAAGCCCTCCCTCCACAGCCAGAGAGTAGCCCCCACTTGTAGCAACTAGAGAAAGAGCCCACATACGGCCACAGACCCAGCACAGTCAAACATAAACAAATACCTTAAAAAAAAAAAAAGATTATTTAAAAAAAGCATAAAAACAGCAGACAAGCCAGATTTGGTTAGTGGGACTTTGGGACAGGAGATAAAAGACTGGAATCTGCCAGGAAACTGTTGGGTTTTAAACCATCTAAGGCTTCTCCCATTTGTACCCCAAATGGACAAATGCCTCTTTTTTCATTCACAACTGCACCTCATTGACAGCTGACCATAGGTCAAGCACATGATGCTGATCAGTACGTTACACAATTGTATCACTATTTGCCTTACGGAAACCCCAAGGCAGCACAGCAGCTAAGCTACTTGCTCAGGACAAGTACAGGCAGCTGGCAAGTAGAGAGTCTGGGTAAATTCTCAGAGAACTGTGGCCTCTCAAGTGCCAACAACATTCATCTCCCGTTTTTGTACTTTATAAATGTCAAATAAAAAAGGCTTGGAAACTCCCTAGGGGTCCAGTGGTGCTTTCAATGGTGCTTTCTGTAGGGTTCTGTGCTTTCGCTGCCGAGGGCCTGGACTTCATCTCTGGGCCGGGAACTAAGATCTTGCAAGCCATGTGGTGTGGCCCCAAAAATAAATATAAATTTAAACTAAGAAAGGTGTGGTGGCAGCTGTAGACGGCTTAGATGGACTTTGTGAACTGTTGCAGCCGTGCAACTGCTGCCTTGCTCTGTCTTCTCCCTGCCCAGATTGGCCTGTGTTCAGCGACCTCGATAACATGGCACCTCGAGACCAGGACCCTCTGGACAACCACCGGGTGAGTGGAGGGGCTGGGGGAGCAGGGGTGGGTAGGAGTGGACGCCCTCCTCTGGGAACTGAGGGTGATTCGGCAGATTCAGAGGTAGGCAGCCCAGGTCTGCTTGGGGGCACAGGCAGAAGCCTCTGGGAAGAGCAGGGTCCATTTCAGTTTCCGGAGGTGGTTAGAGCAGAGAATCCAAATCAGCCCCAGTGAGACCTTCTGGTACACGCTGGGCTCAGGCCTGGGTTTGATTTGCCATGTGTGTGTGTTGGGGGAGAAGGAGCTATGTTGGGTGTCCAGTGTGCAATGCACAGCACGGGCAGCCGTGACGCTCCCAGGTCAGATGAGCAGAACAGGTTTCCTACAGCCTCTTCATGATTCAGCTGTAAGACACTGTAGATGACATATTTGCATTCAGAGGAACATATGTTATAGTGTTAAATAAAAAATTCATTAGAGGGGCTTCCCTGGCAGTCCAGTGGTTAGTTAAGACTCCACACCGCTACCGTAGGGGACACGGGTTCCATCCCTGGTTGGGAAACTAAGACCCCATGTGTTGCATGATGGGGCCAAAATAAAGAAATAAAAGTGTTGTGGTTTGTTTTTTTTTTTCAAGTCTTTGAAATCCAGTGAATAATTTACAGTTACTAGCATATCTCACGGGGAAGGCAGTGGCACCCACTCCAGTACTCTTGCCTGGAAAATCCCATGGACGGAGGAGCCTGGTGGGCTGCAGTCCATGGGGTCGCTAAGAGTCAAACACGACTGAGCGACTTCACTTTCACTTTTCCCTTTCATGCATTGGAGAAGGAAATGGCAACCCACTCCAGTGTTCTTGCCTGGAGAATCCCTGGGACGGGGGAGCCTGGTGGGCTGCCATCTATGGGAGTCGGACACGACTGAAGCAACTTAGCAGCAGCAGCAGCAGCATATCTCAGTCAAAACCCTTTATTTTCATCAGAAATAATTATTCTGCATTTGGAGTTCATAGAATATATAGTTGAAAGAGTAGATTCACATATGCCTGTTGTTATGTGACATAAGAAAAAAAGAAGTTATGTGAAAAAAGAAGTTCATCAGAATTTTTAAAACAGACTTTGCAGAAATGTCACACTTGCACAGGCCAATAGCACCTTAAGCTGCCCTCTCAGCTCCGAAGGTTCAGCTTCACCCCTGACTGCTTTGCAGAGTTCTTGAGTGACAGAGGAAAGTAGGAAGAGCTGCACGTATGGAATTGTCACTATAGGCAGACAGTTTTAAGAGTCTGGTAGATAATTATCATTTAATTCTCGCATAACTTGTGAGGTAGATAATAGTTTCTACTTCTCTAAGAATAGCTTTTATGTTTTACTATAGAATTAGAATTAGGATTAGGGCTTCCCTTGGGGCTCAGCTGATAAAGAATCCACCTGCAATGTGGAAGACCCGGATTTGATCGCTGGGTTAGGAAGATCCCCTGGAGAAGGGAACAGCTACCCATTCCAGTATTCTGGCCTGGAGAATTCCAGGGACTGAATTCCATGGGGTCGCAAAGAGTCAGACATGACTGAGCGACTTGCACTTTTCTTTCTAGAATCAGGATGAATTTTAGAAATTCAGAGTAGGTTGAAAAGGAAAAGGTTCAGAAGATTAGCAAGGTGAAAAGACTACCTCCCACCTGTTGCCTCAGACACTTGCTTGTCCCCAGCTCTGCTTGGGCAGTGCTCTCATTATCCCTGATTTAGTGATGGGGAAACCGGGGCACAGAAAGGTAAGCTCCTTGCTCCTGGTCAATCAGTGATGGAGCCAGCATTCAAACCCAGGCCATCTGGCCTTGAACCCTCTGCATACTGCTGTCCCTCATGTTATTCTCCACCATTTCTCAGATGAGAACACTGTGTTTTGGAGAGGTTGGCTGCCTTGCCCAGGGTCCCAGAACTGGCAAGTGCAGAGCTGGGGTTTGAGTAAGGCACTCTGTTGCCTGGCTTAGGGGTGGTTACCAAGGATGGGACACATAGCCCAAGGTCTTGCAGAGAGTAGGTGCGAGGAGGGGGCTGCCTGTAGCTTTTGAGTATAGCCTGTGATCTGATTTCAAAAATAGCCTTTCATTCAGCACACTGAACACTTCAGTTTAGCTGTCTGCAAGTTACATCTCAATTTTAAAAATTGAAATAGTTAAAAAAAAAATAGAATAGCTATTTGACTCACAGAGAGCAAGGCCTGGGGGAGGGCAGTGGGAAGCCTGGGGTGTGCTTGGAAACCAGAGCAGAGGCCTTTTTAGGGTAACACAGCTCCTTGGGGTAGAGCAGATTCCTGGCCAGACCAGAGGCCAAGGATTCCATTGTCTGTCCCACGGCTCCCATCTGTCTAGGAGACTGATCCAAGTTTTACATTCATGGTAGTGATACCAAGCTGCTTTTAAAAATATATTAAGTAAAATAAAATGGTTTATTTAAGGAAAAATGGTAAAAGAGAAGTATGAATTCGTGAGAGGAGTTTTATTATTTCAAGGAAGAAGAGAACGGAGTCAGGAGGAGACTTATAAGAAGTCTACATTTTAACAGAAAAGTTTCAATTCCCTTTAGAAATAAGAGATCTAAAGTAACTAAGGCCTAGTGTTAAGAGCTGTTGGAACTTAGCAACAGGGGCACAGGAGTTCATTTTAGAATTATCTATTCTTATAGGTGCATTTGAAATGTCTCTAAGTGGAATAAAGAAGGAAAAAAAAAAAAGTTTTAGCTGAACAGTGATGCAGGTGACGTGCAGATATGACCACAACTCAACAGTGATAGACAAATGACTGAGGTTTTAGAAATTCTGAATTATACCAGATTCCTTTTTACAACAGAATTCAGATCTAGAAGAATAAAAAATATGCCAAACTGACCTGTGCAGTTTTGGCAGAGGGCTTTCAGTTCAGTCGCTCAGTCGTCTCCGACTCTTTACGAACCCATGAACAGCAGCACGCCAGGCCTCCCTGTCCACCAACTCCCGGAGTCCACCCGAACCCATGTCCATTGAGTCGGTGATGCCATCCAACCGTCTCATCCTCTGTCACCCGCTTCTCCTTCTGCCCTCAATCTTTCCCAGCATCAGGGTCTTTTCAGATGAGTCAGCTCTTCACATCAGGTGGCCAAAGTATTGGAGTTTCAGCTTCAACATCAGTCCTTCCAATGAACACCCAGGACTGATCTCCTTTAGGATGGACTGGTTGGATCTCCTTGCAGTTCAAGGGACTCTCAAGAGTCTTCTCCAACACCACAGTTCAAAAGCATCAATTCTTCAGCGCTCAGCTGAAGTCCAATTCATTATAGTCCAATTCTCACATCCATACATGACCTTTGGAAAAACCATAGCCTTGACAAGACGGACCTTTGTTGGCAAAGTAATGTCTCTGCTTTTTAATATGCTGTCTAGGTTGGTCACAACTTTCCTTCCAAGGAGTAAGCGTCTTTTAATTTCATAGCTGTAATCACCATCTGCAGTGATTTTAGTGAAGTGAAGTCGCTCAGTCGTGCCTGACTCTTTGTCACCCCATGGACAGTAGCCTGCACCAAGCTCCTACATCCATGGGATTTTCTAGGCAAGAATACTGGAGTGGGTTGCCATTTCCTTCTCCAGCAGTGATTTTGGAGCCCCTCAAAATAAAGTCAGCCACTGTTTTCCACTGTTTCCCCATCTATTTGCCATGAAGTGATGGGACCAGATGCCATGATCTTAGTTTTCTGAATATTGAGCTTTTAGCCAACTTTTTCACTCTCCTCTTTCACTTTCATCAAGAGGCTCTTTAGTTCTTCTTCACTTTCTGCCATAAGGGTGGTGTCATCTGCATAGCTGAGGTTATTGATATTTCTCCTGGTGATCTTGATTCCAGCTTGTGCTTCCTCCAGCCCAGCGTTTCTCATGATGTACTCTGCATAGAAGTTAAATAAGCGGGTGACAAGCCTTGACATACTCCTTTTCCTATTTGGAACCAGTCTGTTGTTCCATGTCAAGTTCTAACTGTTGGTTCCTGACCTGCATATAGGTTTTTCAAGAGGCAGGTCAGGTGGTCTGATATTCCCATCTCTTTCAGAATTTTCCAAAGTTTATTGTGATCCACACAGTCAAAAGGTTTTGGCATAGTCAATAAAGCAGAAACAGATGTTTTTTTGGAACTCCCTTGCTTTTTTAACGATCCAGTGGATGTTGGCAATTTGATCTCTGGTTCCTCTGCCTTTTCTAAAGCCAGCTTGAACATCTGGAAGTTCACGGTTCACGTATTGCTGAAGCCTGGCTTGGAGAATTTTAAGCATTATTTTACTAGTGTGTGAGATGAGTACAATTGTGTGGTAGTTTGAGCATTCTTTGGATTTATCCTTGGATCTTATCCTTTAAACCAGTGTTTGTTTTTCTGCCTGTGAAATGGCACTTAATAATAGCACTTAATATGATCCACATTCTGAGTGTGACACCTCATTTCATCCTCAGAGCCTCTTGATATAGGTGCTATCATGAATTCCCACAGCTCAGGAAACCAAGCTCAAGAGAGGCTGAGCAACTGTCCAGGGTCACAACTGGCAAGTCACAAAGCTTGGATTTGAGCCTAGGCAGTCTGCGTCTAGAGCCCACATTCTTCGCCACTATTTCTTACTGCTCCCTTGTTACCCAGCCAACACAAGTAGGAGGAAGAGAATGTTAAGTGAGGAGATGGGGCAAAGGAGAGAGAGCAAATGGATGAGATTCCAGGTATCAACACCAGATATTCAGAGGACCTCTGAGACCGTAGGACCATCTTCTCTCCACAGGACTCTGAGAACAGTGGGGACAGTGGATACCCCAGTGAGAAGCGGGGTGACCTGGATGACCCAGAGCCCAGAGAACATGTAAGGAACCCCCAGGAAATGAGAACAGAGTCCCCTGTTGCCTAGTTGTCTAGAGGGATAGAGAACTAGGGGGGAATGTGAGTGGGTCTTAAGAGCATAAAGTAAATTAATATATAAATCATTTCAGATAAATGCAGGGCAGAAGATAAAACAGGTAATGGGAACTAGTAAGTTTAGTAAGGGAACAGGCATGGGGGATTAGACACAAGGTTGAAAATGGTGGACACATCGCATGGTGAAGCTGGGACCTCTGGTTGCTAAGCAGAGAGGATGCTGGGCAGTGGGCCAGAATGGTGCTGGTATAGGTGGGCGGGCCCAGCTCAAAGGCACAGGATTCCGGCAGTCCCTCGGAAGGGCTCCGGAGAATGGAGAATGCCCTAAGCGGTCTTCCCAGCAGCATTCAGGTGAGGGCTATTTTAGGTAGTATCAGCTGCTTAGGTTTTGCCCAGTGCCAGAATGGAACATGGGCATCAAGGCAGCCTTGCTGGGAGCCTCTGGTCTCAGCTTTGATACTGTGAATATAGACTGGTGATGGGAGCTTTGGCTAAGGGAAGAAGCACTTGGCCCAGTTTTTTCAGTGCCTGCCTACCAGGATCCTGTGCCTTTGAATCCATTCCATCTATGCGCATGTGAGGCCAGCGCATCAGTCCCGCCTGTCTCCCAGCATCCTCTCTGCTTGGCAAATGTGCCAGCTTCCTTGGGGGGAAGCCAGGCCAGTTCCTTGAGGAGGGCCCCCTGGGAGGGCTGGGCCAGTTCCCCAGGAAGCAGCTCTTGGAAGGAAGGGCCGCTGTTTGGATCACTCTAATCTCTGCCTCCATTAGGGCCACTCAAACGGTAACCGGAGGTACGAGTCGGATGAAGACAGCCTGGGCAGCTCCGGACGGGTAATGCACACCCAGGAATCCTCGTTGTGGCTGCTGCTTATCTTTTCCAGGCTGTCTTTCTGTTTCTCCCCCTTCGTGTCACGTCATTTCTGCCTGCCCGGGAAATTCATACGTCTCCTAAAAGAAGATTTTGCAAAGGAGCCAATCCCTTTGGCAAACACTTTTCGAGCTCCTGCCCTGGGTGGGGTGCTGAGGGATCTGCAGGGAGGATTAAAGATTAGGATGGCCCGTCCTGGAGGCCACACCCCTCAGCTCCTTCCAGTGTACATTAATTTATGAACGCTTCTTGCAGCCACCCAGTGAGACAGGCTAACCCTATTCATCCCCTTTTGACATATGAGAAAATGAGGGTCTTAAGCAACTCTCCCCAGGTTACCCGGCTAATAGATCTAAGCAGCAGCTCAGGTGATTATCATCAGGGAAGTGTGGGAAAGACCAGCTTTGGGAACCCTCTTCTCTAGCTGACTCTGAGCCACACTTTGAACCTCTGGCCCTCCAGCCTTTGCTAAGGCAAGTCTCTTCCACCTGCAAGGTCCTTCCTCCTCTGTGGGTATATCTCCTCAAAGCCTGTCTGCTCTCCCGGGCTGGACCCTCGTGGCACCTCCCCCAGAGGCCTTCCCTGATAACCAGGGCAGGCTTGACTCTTGCTGCTTCCAGAACACAGGTTATTTATCACGTGGCATTTACTTCCCATGCAATACATGCAATATTTACTTACCACGAGGTACCTGTCAATCAGGTCAAGGCCGCAGCATGGTGTGGAGTCAGGGCTGTTCAACCACAGCACCGCTGGGCTAGGTAATTCTTTGTTGTGGGGGCTGCCCCGGGCACTGTATGATATTTAGCTCATGCGTGCACACACAGTCACGTATACACACACCAGGGAGCCTGGCTCTGTCCTGTGAGAGCTTGGGACAAGGGTGTCTTTAGCTGGGAGACATGGCGTGTTTTCTCAGCCCAGCAGCAGAGGCACCCTGGGCTTGTGCAGAGAAGGCCCAGTGGATTTGCTGCCGGCTCTAGTCAGGCTCTTCTGGAGCCTTGTGTGGGGAGCAGCTCAGGGTCGAACCTCCCCGACCGACTCAGATGGTTAAGTGAGGGGACCCTTCTCCAGACTGCCAGTGCGTGGTGCTAGCCTCTGCGTCCTGTTGCTTCAGCTTTGCCTCAGTGCCCACAAGCTGGCATCATTTGGGAGAGTGGAAATAGGCCCCGTTTGTCCAAGGAAACTTGATACCACATGGGTCCACGCCCCCTAACTTGCCAGGCCGGCTTTCATCGCTGGGAGGGTGCGTCCATCCCCAGCCCCTCACTTCTCTGGCCTGTAAGTGCCCGCTCCTCCCCAGGTCTGTGTGGAGAAGTGGAATCTCTTCAACTCCTCCCGCCTCCACCTGCCGAGACCTTCAGCTGTGGCCCTGGAAGTGCAGAGGCTCAACGCTCTGGACCTCGAGAAGAAAATCGGGAAGTCCATTTTGGGGAAGGTATGGTGATGCTCTCTGCACTAAACCCGGAGCTTCCCCAGCTGGCAGGGGGGCCTGGGCTGTGGCTGCGACCTGCAGGCAGCCAGGCCCACCCGCCATCCATATGGCAGGTCCATCTGGCCATGGTGCGCTACCACGAGGCCGGCCGCTTCTGTGAGAAGGACGAGGAGTGGGACCGGGAGTCGGCAGTCTTCCACCTGGAGCATGCAGCCGACCTGGGCGAGCTGGAGGCCATCGTGGGCCTGGGACTCATGTACTCGCAGCTGCCCCACCACATCCTGGCAGATGTCTCTCTGAAGGTGAGTGGGTGGGGGCTCAGTCAACCCATCACCCTTCCTTCTCTGGGTTTGTGAGCTTCCCTGGTGGCTCAGATGATAAAGAATCTGCCTGCAGTGCAGGAGATCCAGGTTCGATCCCCGAGTCAGGAAGATCCACTGGAGAAGGAAATGGCAACCCACTCCAGTATTTTTCCCTGGAGAATCCCATGGACAGAGGAGTCAAGTCAACCCATCACCCTTCCCTCCCTGGGTTTATGCCCGGGAAATTTCCTGAGCATCAGTTTGGGCCCCGGCACTTCCAAGTTAGCTGACACCAATAGAATTGGTCTCTGGCCTTGGGGACTGAGTAAAGATGACAGTCATGTTCCCAGGCAATTACAATCTGGTGCGATGGGAGAAGCAGAAGATGCTGCTCCAAACAAATGAGGGAAGGGCCTTAGCTGGGGTTTCCTGATTGTTTTTCCCTAGTGGCTAGAACAGACCTGGCACAGACTCCATATTCAGCATTCATTTGTGGAACGAATGAAAGAAGTGATCCCTAAGGTAGACCTGAAGACCCAGTGGAGTCAGCCAGGCACAGGGCGGGAGGAGCAGTGTGTGCAGAGGGAACAGCGTGGGTCTAGGTCCTGGGGAGACAGCCAGGGTGGAGTTTGGAGGACAGGAGGCCATCAGTGTAGCTGGAGCATGGGGTGTGAAGAGGAGGTGAAGAGATGAGGCCGGAGAGGGGGCCCAGACAGGACAGGTGTGATAGGAATCCATGAGGGTGTCTTCTCCCTCTTGGCCTCCCTGCTCTGTGAGCACAGTGGACAGGACCTGACCAGGCCTAGGGAGTGTGATTCTGTCCTTGGAGAAGGTGAGAGGCCCTTGGTGTGCGTGTGCTCCCAGCTATCTGTCCCCATCCTCTCGGTCATGTAGGGTGGGCTTGTGGCTGGATGAGCCTGGGCTTGTCATGGGCACAGGGTACCAGGCCCTCTCTGTGGGCCTGACCATGGCCCAGAGGGTCGTGGGTCTCAGACTGGAAGAGTGTATGGGAAGACAGCCCTGTGGCTAAAATTGTTCTTTAATATAGAAAAGTTTACAGTGAAAAAGCCCCCTCCTACCTTTTCCTCCATCTTTTCATCCTCACATGTAATTCCAAGAGGGTATTCGTTTCCTAGAACTCTCATAAGGGATAACCACCAACTAGGTGGCCTAAAACAGCAAAAATTCATTCTCTCACGGTTCTAGATGCCAAAGTCCAAAATCAGGTGTCGACATACCCATGATTTTCTAGCTTCTGGTGGGGAGAGGCGATCTGGGGTCTTCTTTGGACTATGGGCGCATCACTCCAGTCTGTTTCCATCTTCACATGGCCTTTTGTCTGTGTGTCTGTGTGTCTGTGTCTCTTTTCTTATGAAGACGACAGTCCTGTGGAGTTTAGGGCCCACCCTACTCCAGTATGACCTCATCTTAACTAATTAAATCTGTCTATTTGGAAAGACCCTGCATGCTACAGTCCAGAGAGTTGCAAAGAGTTGGTCACGACTAAGGAACTGAGCATGCATGCACAGGGATAACTCAAAGGCTTTTTAAAAGATACATTTATTTATTTCTTTGTTTTAGTTTTTGGCTATGGTGGGTCTCCATTGCTGCACGCAGGCTTTCTCTACCTGCGGTGAGTGGGGGCTACTCTTCTTTGGGGTGTGCAGGCTTCTCATTATGGTAGCTTCTCTTGTGGAGCACAGGCTCTAGGGCGTGCGGGCTGCAGTAGTTATGGCACATGGGCTCAGTACTTGTGGGTTGCAGGCTTAGTTGCTCTGCGGCATGTGGAATCTTCCTTGACCAGAGATCGAACGAGTGTCCCTTCCATTGCAAGGCAGATTCTTAACTACTGGACCACCAGGGAAGCCCCGTTTTTATTTCCTGTTTTAGATGGTGAAAGAGCAAGTTTGGTTGAGGGGAGGGGGTTTTGACAGGTAGATGAATTGTCCCTCATTCTCTAGTCTCCATGCTCCCTGAGGGCTGGATTGAACATATCTCATTTAGCCAGTGGTATGCTGGCAAATGCTTAATGACTGGTTCTTGCAGGTGGGGATGGAATGTTTGTTCATATATGTGTGTAAGCTTATTAGACAGTTAGTGATAAAAGAAAGTGGAGCATACAGTTTACAAACAATAATAAAAAATATTCTATTGTGAATTCCATATGGTCAATTTATCCTCACAGAATTCTTTCACTAATTTTTGTGGTGCTCATATCTGTAGCCTCCCTCTGGTTGTGGTTGATGAAGGAGTAAAGTTGTAACGTGGATACTGGTTGATAATTTCACTTACTTTAGTGAGTAAAATGGAAGTGAAATAAGCAAGCTCTTTGTCAGAGTTGGAGCTTCATTTATTTGCTGTGGACATGAGCAAGACCCCTTTGCTGAATCAGATGATAGTTTAAATATCGAAGAGACTCCAGTTTCTTTCACTCGTCGCAATGTAATGGCTACAGACACAGCATACTTTTAAATAAATCTGCACTATTAATATTTTTGCCATCTCTTGGTGTAAATGCTCCCACTGTGGCCAATGTCCAGGTACTACCATGACATCAGTGAGCACGGAGTTGGAAGGAATGCATGGCATTCCCATTATATAGCATTTCCACTATGCAGATTCCATAGGCCAGTGGCTCTCAATCAGGCATCTTTGCTTCCTGCTTTTCCATGGAATGCTTAGCAGTGTCAGGAGATAACTTTGGTTGTCACAGCTCTGGAAGTTCGGCTGGCTTCTAGTGGACAGAGACCAGGGATGCTGCCAAATATCTACAGCACACAGGCCAGTCCCCACACAACAGAATTTTCCCGTCTAAAATGTCATTAGTGCTGAGTTTGGGAAGCCCTGCAATGGATATTAATAACCTCAAGAGCACAGATAACAGTAAAGCAGACTAAAATAATTAGGAAGTGATGAGCTTTGGGTGTTTGTCACCTTTCATCTAACTGTAAATTAACATAATTTAATTTTTAATAAAGTCTGTGTTTTATGAACCCACTCCAATACTCTTGCCTGGAAAATCCCATAGACGGAGGAGCCTGGTGGGCTACAGTCCATGGGGTCGCAAAGAGTCGGACATGACTAAAGCAATTTAGCAGCAGCAGCAGCAGCCCTGTGTTTTATGACTGGTTTGCTTTCACATCATTTTTCACGAGCTTGTAGAGCCAGCTCCAGTCGCCTGTTCTGCCAGCATCTGGCGCAGAGAGGACACTTAGAAGTGTCTGAGGTCTAAATAAAGGAATGCCGAGGCCCAGAATGAGTGGTGAGGGGCCAGGCCTGGGGAGACCTTCTCTCTGAGACTCCCTGGTAACTCTTCTTATGATCTCAGGCTATTTACACCAGTCACACCCAAGCCCCTTTGTAAAGGGATGTAGAAGCTATTTCAGTTTTCTTATCTGAAGCCATCTCAAAGGCCTTTCTCTCTAGGACCGGCTCTGGCAGCCAAAAAAACATGGGCAAGTGCCCTGAAAAGCTGCTAGCCCGTCTCCCACTTTCCTGACAGCCCCCATTGGACCTTTTTGTATTATCTTGCTAAGACATTCACTCATCCATGCTAAGTGCATGCTAAGTTGCTTCAGTCATGTCCATCTCTGTGTGACCTTATGTACTGCAGCCTGCCAGGCTCCTCTGTCCATAGGATTCTCCAGGCAAGAATACCGGAGTGGGTTGCCATTCCCTCCTCCAGAGGATCTTCCCGACCCAGGGATCGAACCCTTGACTCTTATGTTTACCTGTGGTGGCGGGAGGGTTCTTTACCACTAGCACCACCTGGAAAGCTCACTCATCCAGCACATACTTCTGAGCGCTCCTATACTCTGGGCAGTGTCCTAGGTTATTTTTGACAACAGCCAACCTTTCAGATGGAAAAGAATGTAAATACAGGTCATAATTAACAAATGAAAATATTTCCAACAGAAGTAAAAATAACTGACCTTTATTGAGTACTTCCTGTGCCAAGTATTGTTCTTAAGTGAGAGATGGGATAATATGACAGGGAATGAGTAAGTGGATAGGCCTCCTTTCTTGGATATTAGTTCCCTGACTGAACATCCTGGCATCACTGACTCTATGGACATGAGTTTGAGCAAGCTCCAGGAGCTGGTGATGGGCAGGAAAGCCTGACATGCTGAAGTCCATGGGGACACGACTGAGCAACTGAACTGACCGACTCCCTGACTGAACCTGTCCCCTCTGCAGTGAAAGCACAGTCTTAACCACCAGACTGCCAGGGAAGTCCCTATGGATAGGCCACTTGTTATTAAGAGACTGATTCCAGGTGCAAGGGAGGCTGGGAAATGTAGTTTTTAGCTGGTGAGCCATGTGCCAGCAAAAATATGACAGGGGATAAGGAGCTTCCCTGGTGGCTCAGATGGTAAAGCATCTGCCTGCAATGCCGGAGACCTGAGTTCAATTCCTGGGTCGGGAAGATCCCCTGGAGAAGGAAATGGCAATCCACTCCAGCACTCTTGCCTGGAAAATCCCATGGACGGATGAGCCTGATGGGCTATAGTCCATGGGGTCCCAAAGAGTCGGACACGACTGAGCGACTTCACTTTCACTTTCAATGGATATGGGGGACAACTGGTAGTCCCTGCCACACTTCCTGAAGCCTGAAGGTTGAGAAGGGCCTTATAGACTGATAGGAGAGCTTTGTATTTGTCTCCAAGTGAGATAAGAAGTCCTAGAGCAGCTTTGATAGCGTAATATGACCAACTTGAGCTTAAACTCTCTCTCTGGATAGATCTTGGAGAAGCATAATAAAAGCAGATGGGAATATACACTGGTGTAGCCACTGTGGGAAACGGTCAGCTCCTCAAAAGGCTAAACATAGAGTCATATGTGACCCGGAAGTTCTACTCCTAGGTCTGTGTATGCATGTTCACTTGCTCAGTTGTGTCCAACTCTTTGCAACCCTCTGGTCTGTAGCCTGCCAGGCTTCTCTGTTCATGGCATTTTCTAGGCAAGAATACTGGAGTCAGATGCCAAGCATTTGACTACCCCAGGGGATCTCCCCGATCTAGGAATCAAACCTGCATCCCTTGTGCCTCCTACATTGGCAGGCAGATTCTTTACTTCTGTGCCACCTGGGCTTCCCCACTCCGTGCTGTGTGTGCTTAGTTGCTCAGTCATGTTCCACTCTTTGCGACCCCACGGACTGTAGCCCGCCAGGCTCCTCTGTCCACAGAGATTCTCCAGGCAAGAGTACTGGAGTGGGTTGCCGTACCCTCCTCCAGGGGATCTTCCCAACCCAGGGATTGAACCCAGATCTCCCACATTGCAGGCAGATATTTACCAACTGAGCCACCAGGAAGCCCACTCCTGGGTATATGACCCCCCAAAATAGATACATACATCCACACAAAAGTTTGTACACAGTGTTCATAGAGAATAGCTATAAAATGAAAGCAAGCCAAATGCCCATCACCTGATGACTTATGAACAGATGAACAAATCATGGTATCTTCATACAATGAAATGTTTTTTTGGCCGTAAGTGAGAATGAAACACTGATAGAAGCTGTATGAAATGAACTTTGAAAACCTTATGCCAAGCGCAAAAAGCCAGGCACAAAAGACTACTTGTTATATGATTGCATTTATATAAAATGCCCAGAATAGGGAAATCGCTAGAAACAGAATGTAGATTAGTGGTTGTCCAGGGCTGGGTAGGGGTGGATGGGGAATAATTGGGAGGTAATAGTTAAAGGGTATGGTGTTTTGATTTCTTTTTGACTTAATGAAAATATTCTGAAATTGATTATGGTGGTGGTTGCACAATCTGTGAGTGAGTGACATCGCTCAGTCGTGTCCGACTCTTTGCGACCCCATGGACTGTGGCCTACCATGCTCCTCCATCCATGGGATTTTCCAGGCAAGAGTACTGGAGTGGGGTGCCATTTCCTTCTCCAGAGGATCTTCCTGACCCCGGGATTGAACCCGGGTCTTCTGCATTGTAGGCAGGTAAAGCTACCGTCTGAGCTACGAGGGTTGTACACTTTAAATGAATGAGTTGTTATATGAATTATATCTCGATAAAGTTGCTAAAAAATTTAAAAGAATTGGAAGCCAGGAGCCCCTGTTGGAAGTGGATACATGATGTGGTCTCTGGCAGAAGTAGGAGGTAGGAGTGGACTAAGCTTCCATTTCTCCCTGCCTGATGGGAACCGCCAGAGAGCTCTTTGCAGCAGGGTAAGCCCTGTTCTCTTTCTCACAATGTGCAGTTCTACAGCAGCCCCAACCTGAAGCTCTCAATTCAAGAAACAGAGAAAAGATTGACGTATGAGATTCTGGCAGCCCCTCACAGCTCACTTTTCTCTCTCCCCCTCTTTGGTTTGTATTAACAGGAGACAGAAGCGAACAAAACCAAAGGATTTGATTACTTACTGAAGGCAGCCGAAGCTGGTGACAGGCAGTGCATGATTCTGGTGGCGCGAGCCTTTGACACTGGCCAGAACCTCAGCCCTGACAGGTACTGTGGCCGTGGCTCAGGTGGAGCTGGTGGGAACCTGGGGTGCAGGTGGGAGCCTCCCCTCTGGAATCAGAACAGACCCGGGCTCCAGGTGTGCCTCCCCCGAGTACCAGCCCTGTGACCGTGGGCAAGTAGGCCTACCTCCCTGACCTCAGTTTATTCATCGTGTCAAGTCAGAATACCCATAGCACCTGCACCCTAGGGCGGTAATGTGTGCTTGTGTGAGGGTTAAATGAGATGATGCCTGTAATTTCACTGGCACATAAAGAGAGAGAGAAATGGCATCTTAGCCATTTTATGTAAAGATTTGTCTGAGAAAGGGTCTGAAGGGATATGTAGCATCAGGTCCAGAGCCAGTTGTCTCTAGATGATGGGATTAGGGGTGATTTTAATTGACTCTTCCTATTTTTGTTTTTACTGTTTTCACTTCTAAGAGGGAGTGGAGGGAAGGGGAAGTTCAGTCCTGGTGTGAGTTTTCCAGAGTGATTTGGGCTTCCCTGGTGGCTCAGATGGTAAAGAATCTGCCTGCAATGCAGGAGACCCAGGTTCGGTCCCTGGGTCAGGAAAATCCCCTGGAGAAGGGAATGGCTACCCACTCCAGTATCCTTGCTTGGAGAATTCTATGGACAGAGAAGCCTGGCGGACTGCAGTCCATGGGGTCTCAAAGAGTCAGACAAGACTGAGCAACTAACACTTTGATTCTTTTTTTTTTTTTCTCACTTTTTTGAAATCTCTGACAGCTACAACCCTACAGGTGTTAACAGCTTTTCCCTTATGCCTCTGGCAGAGATGCCAGGATTGGGTTCTCCGGTGGCAAGAGAGGAGAATGGCAGCTTCATCTTGGGTCTTTGGCTTGGCTGGTGGGAGGTCCCAGAAGTCCAGGAGCAGAGAACGGTTGAGGGAATTCAATTCTTAGTAGGACCTGTTGCTCACTGGCTCCCAGTGGATCTCAGCTTCCCCGTTTCTTCTCAGGTACCTGTGGCTTTCTGGAAGGGACAGTGTCCAAACCTCCAGGATTGGGGCAGCGTGGCACTTGCCTCCTATGTGGGTTGTGTTTTCATCTCCCTCACTGAGTTTAGAAGCAAAGTCAAGACTGTGGCTCTGTCATGTCAAGCTCTCAGGGTCTAAAATGTCTGAGTTACATATCCTGCAAACGTGTCAGCTACCTGCTGTAACTGTAATACTCCTTATATTTGGGTGCGCTTTCATATCTGTGATTTTATTTCACTGAGAACTAGAATTGGGTTTCCTGCATCTGTTCAGTGCCAGTGCTTAGCACAGGGCCTGGCTCAGTAGTTGTTTGAATGAAAGAATCAACACATCTCTTTGACACAGACTGGGCAGCATTTAGGGGCTTATTTTATGGATGTGTGGTTCTAAGAAGTGAAGGGGCTTGTCTGCAGTTAAGTAGCCAGTAAGTAGCAGGGCCAAAACTTAGGTCTTCTCATCTCTTCTCCAGTGGACTGTACATTAGCCTGCTTCTTAGGGGCTCAGAGTCACTGGCGTGGAGGGGAGGTAAACAAAACAGACAGGAAATGATTTTGTCCAAAATCAAATGCCAACATCTGTGATGCCCATTGAGACTTCCCTGTAGCTCAAATGGTAAGGAATCTGCCTGCAATGCAAGAGACCAGGGTTCAGTCCCTGGGTCTGGAATATCCTCTGGAGAAGGGCATGGCAATCCACTCTAGTATTCTTGCCTGGAGAATCCCCAGGGAAAGAGGAGCCTGAAGGGCTACAGCCCATAGGGTCACAAAGAGTTGGACACAACTGAGGACTACGCACAGCACATATATATATTTTGGCCTTGTGGAATGTGGGATCTTAGTTCCCCAATCAGGGATCAAACCCATGCCCTTTGCAGTTGAAGCATAAAGTCCGACCATTGAACCATCAGGGAATTCCCTGTAAAAAAAAATTTTTTTTTTAAGGCTGTTAGCTCTTTGGTAAATGAGTTGACTTAAAACCTTTTTTCAGAGATGGCTTCCATAGATTTGGGGCAGCAGGGAGAATAGGTGCCACACAGTGCCCACTGACTATTGAGTCTGGGAACTTGCTGGGTTTTAATATTTGTGTGGTTAAATCAATCAAGATTTTCTTCCGTAACATCTTCCAAAGTCATTCTCTCACTCTTCTTCCTCGTTCCAAGCAGCCCCAGCCTCTTCCATTCAGGGAGCATAAATGAGAGTCAGCTATTTGCATTTAAGGGGTTTTGACCCCCTCAGAAGTTACTATCTCATAGCAGAAGGAAAAGTCATTGGAAATTTCAAGGCAGGGTGGACATACTAACCAGTGGGTGTGGAGTTGGGTGGGGTGCGTTGGGAGAGACTAGGCCTTTTCCCTTCTTTTACATTTAATGTGTTGGAAGCAGTTCTGCCTTGCCTTTCAAGACCAGAGAGGGCCAAAGCTGAAAGAATTGAGATCAGCTAGTTTAGTGATTGCCAATCCACTGTTCAAACCCCAGTCTTCTGGATGTGCCACAAATAATTTTCAAACAACTTCCTTTCTTTATAAAATGGAGTCAAGATTATCTCCTGACACCATCCCAGCCAGCCGCTTCAGCAGACACTTACAGAGTCTGTGCTGTTTGCCAGGCCCTGGGAATGCAGCCGTGAATAAAACAGACACGGTCCCTGCCTTCCTAGAGCTTACATTCTACCTGGGAAAAACATAATAAACAAGTGAATAAGTAAACAGGAGAATGACAGTTTGAGGTAATGGAAAGAAATCGAGTATTTGGGGCCAGCGTCTCTGAAGAAGCTGAGCTGAGGTTGGAGAGATGAGGAGCCAGCTATGGGAAGAGTTCAAGGAAGGATGTTCTAAGCAAAGGGAGCAGCAGGTGCAAAAGCCGAAGGGCGGACAGGAGCTGGCAGGGCCGAGGAGGGGAGAGTGACCCAGCGAGTCTGGCATGGCTGATAGGAGCTAAGACTGGAGGGTGACGCCAGGTCCATATATGTGTGTATATATATACACAGCTGTAGCTCCAGGAACATTTCATGGGGCATGTAGACCTTCTTTCTGCGTCTCTCTTTGCTCTTTCCTGATGTCCTGTAGTTACTCGCGTGTTTGGTAATATGCATTAGTACACCCCAAGGAAAAGAGCCCACTGCCATGTTTACTCTTTATTTTGTTTTGCTCAGATTGGGTTGGAACTTGTGTCTGCCTTTGGGGGTTAGACCACTGTGTGGCCCTAGGAGAAATAATTGAGAGTGAAGGGCAGAGTCAGACGGGGGAAGTCAGCTGTTCTGGAATAAGCCCTCCATTTTCTGGAGGAAAGCCAGAGCTGGCCAGCAGAGGCAGAGAAAGAAAGAGCTGAATGACTGCTGTCAGAAGGTTCTGGGGGCTTTGGTGAAGGGTATCCCACCCACCTCTTCTCCTGCATGAGTTATAGGGCAAATTGGATGGGACACCACCCACTGCTAATGCAAACCCATAGGGTAGTTTTTTTTTTGTTTTTTGGGTGTTTGTTTTTTTTTTTGGCCACCCTGTGCAGCTTGTGGGATCTTAGTTCCCCAACCAGGGATTGAACCCAGGCCATGGCAGTGAAAGCACCAAGTCCTAACTGGGACTGACAGGGAATTCCTGCAGGGTGATTTTATGCAGACTAGAAAAATGTTCCCCTTCCTCAAGATGCTCGACTTCCATCTGTTGGAAACTTATTGTACTATACCACTTTTGTTAGGGAAAACTACTTAACCGCTATTGTAATAAATATATAGATCTACAATGTGAATGACAGCCCTTAGATGTGGTGGCGTTGGATACTATGGGTCCTGAAGCATAGGTGGTGGCCGCACTGTGATCCCTGACTTGCCTCTCCTGCTGATGGGCCTCCTCCTTCCTGCCCTGTTGCCATGGTAACTTCCTCTTTTCCTCTGTATCTCCTGGCAAGGTCCCAGAGCTGGCCAGAGGCTCTCCACTGGTACAACACTGCCCTGGAGACAACTGACTGTGATGAGGGTGGGGAGTATGATGGGATGCAAGACGAACCCCGGTACATGCTGCTGGCCAGGGAGGCGGAGATGCTGTTCACAGGCGGCTGCGGGCTGGAGAAGGACCCACAGAGATCAGGTAGCGCCTGGCAGACCTGACCCTGGGGTGGGACAGGGCTGGATAATGAAAGAGACATGATTCCTCTCTCATTGGGAATCACAACAAGACGCAAGACTGAGTCTCTTCTTTCCATTCTGGCTGGGAGAAAGATTCATACTGGTCCTGTATTGTGCAAGGCTGGCTACCCATATGATGCTTAGAAAGGGTTTCTATATGAAGTTGGTATGCAGATGAACCTTTTGATAGTCACATGTTAGAAATTTGGGAGGTTTGTTTGCAGTGCAAAAGTTGAGCTGACATTTTCATAAAATTCACCATTTTAAAGTGTATAGTTCTGTGGTTTTTAGTATGTTCACAGTGTTACGCCATCATCACCACTACCTAATTCCAGAACATTTCCATCATGCCAGAAAGAAACCTGGTACCTATTAGCAGTGACTCCCTATTTCCCCTTCCTGCTGTTCCTGGCGACCAGTAACCTAAAGTATAGATTTACCTGTTCTGGTCATTTCATATAACTGGGATCACAGTATGTGGCCTTTTGTGTTTTCCTTCTTTCAGGGTTCATTCTTGTTGTAGCATGGTCAGTACTTCATTCCTTGTTATTGCCGAATAATATTCCATTTTATAGATACTACATTTTGTTCATTCACTCATAAGTTAATGCACATTACATATATTAAATAACATGATAGACATACTGAACTCCTGGTTTTGCAGGTATAGGGTGAGGCTAAGTTTAAAAGTTTTTTTAAGGTAGTATAACAAAATCAAGCAACTAATACTGTAATTCTATAATCTTTTATTTGAAACTCTAAATCCAAAAGCACTGAAAACCAAGTGTTTTTATATGTTCTCCACAAATTCATTTGGTGGCTAAACCCATCTAGATACTTTATCCCTTCCACTTTCATATAGCCCCAATTTGTCCAATAGAAGTCCTCAGCCTGATTCTCAGTGACTCAGCTGGAATCACCCACGGCCCCTAAGCCAATCACTGTGCTTACTGGGTGGCTCACTCTGGGTGGCTGTGCCTAAGTCCTGACCAGTCCCTATGGCCTGGTGAAGAACAGGGAAGGTACTTTGATTGACCCGGCTTGGATCACATGCACACTCAGAGCCCCACCCAGGTTATGTGCAGGGATAGGCCAGAAGGAGTAACCTCGGTGTGATCTTCCTGGAGCAGGGTCGGGGATACCGGGCAGCAAAAACAACAGGCTCTTCACCTCCCTGTGCCCTCCTTTGCTTTCTTTCAGGTGACTTGTACACCCAGGCAGCCGAGGCAGCGATAGAAGCCATGAAGGGCCGGCTGGCCAACCAGTACTACGAGAAAGCAGAGGAGGCCTGGGCCCAGATGGAGGAATAACGCTGGGAAAAGCCACTGCCAGCCAGCCCCAAGTTACAGGGCTAGGAGAGGGGGAAAGAAAAAGACTTTTATTTAGGGTTGTTTGGGGGCTGGAGCGGGCAGATGTTTTTAGTAAATCAACTTTTGTATGCTATTTTTCAATTCTGGAAAATGTCTTTGCTACCAGTGGAGACACTGCAGCTGTCCCCTAGGGCACTGGGGATTGAAAAAGCAGCCTAATGAACCAATGTATCTTTCTGAGGTTCTTTTTCTGTGTTTTGTTGTGGTTATTGTTGTTGTTGTTTGTCATGAGATGTAAGAAAATGTATCTTTTCTGCCCGGGATGGAAAATATTAAAGCATTGCTCGTCAAGCCTTTTCAGGCTGGGCTGAAATCTCAGGCCCACAGAGCCTGTTTCCTGAGTCAGGATGAGGTAGGAAAGAGCAGAGCTGCGTGTTAACTTTCCATGAGGTGTGTATTGTCATGTCTTAGAGCAAAGCCGTCTTTCTGAGAGCATTTGGAAGAATATGTGTGGCATTTTTTGGTGTGTGTGAGACTGTACATCTCCCAGGCCCCCTTCTGCCATGGGGGAGGGCCCACACACTGTCCTCTTTATCTTTTAATTTCCTTCCTGAAATGCAACTGATTTTGTGGAATACAGCCAAATTACATTCTGAAGTGTGTTTTCCACAATGGGCTTTACAAAACAGGTTTGATTTCTATATGCACACTTTTACTACCTCTGATTCCTGCCTCAGCTCGTGAGGAAGTGGGTGCACCTCAAAGCTTTTACGTGTAAGGGCTGCGGCTTGGAAGGTTGAAGCCTTTCCTCCAAGCAGACATGCACTCTGCATCTCAGTGGCAGCATCCACAATATGACTGAAGTACCCCTTGTACAGTATTCCTCTGTATTTTCTTAGCATCTGACGTTCTTACGAAGAATCTGCTCCCAACCCCCATCCTCGGCATTTTCTGCTTGAAGCTTGGCTGATTTTCCTGTCGTTTGCAGTAGGATGCTTTCAGCAGCAGTCCCTTGAGATTTGTTTAAGCTGTTGGAGAATGAGAGGGCAAGAACTATAAACACTCATTAATTCCAGTGGTTTCCCCAGGGCCAGGCTATGGCTATCTGTATTTAATGAGTGTTCTCTTTAGAAGGATTGCAGATTTAACATCAGTGTGATTTCAACTGATGTTTCAAATAGCAAAGAAAACAGACTGCTTTGATCAACCCCAAGTGCTAAAGCAACATCTCTTTGTTTAAAAATCAAAACATAAAAAAAAAAAACAAAAACAGCGTAACATACAAACCAGTTCATTAAGACAGGTCCTTCAGCATGTTAGTGTTAAGTACTGTGGAGCCATGACCCTCTGCATGTATTTGGTTCCAAAGTTAAGAGTGTGCCCTAACGGAAAAATCAAGCAGAGTCAAAATTACCCTTGAAAAGTCCTTTGGATTACCTATAAATGACAGGTACCCCTGTTTTTGTATTTGGATTCACCATAACCAGTTTCCTCCAAAAGCTGGAACTAATTACCCTTTTGCTGTTTGCACAAATCAAGTAGTTGGCTTGCCTTAAGTTGTTTGTGTGTTTTAAACCAGTGCATATAGTTAATTTGCATTTGTTAAATGTAAGCTAGAAGCAACTTTATTTTGACTTTTCAAAGTTATCAAACCTCATTAACTGATGCTTTTGTTGTTGCTGTTGTTAGTTCAACCAATCTTCTCGCTCTCTGAGATTTTATTATGCAAATCACTTACGTTCCCTGACCACCTGTCTCATTTCTTAGTTACATGTCAGTGCTTTTCTGTAACACAGGGATTGGCAACTTTTTTCTAAAGGGCCAGATAGTAAATATTTTAGGCTTGGTGGGCCTTATGGTCTCTGTTGCAACTGTGCAGCCTTGCCGTTGTAGTGCAGAAACATTGGTGAATGATACCTAAAGGAATGAGTGTAGCTGGTGTTCCAATAAAACTTTATTGACAAAAACAGCCTGCCTGGGCTATAGTTTGCCAGCCCCTGCTCTAATCCTGACTAAGAGTTACTATATTAAACCCTGAAGCTGAGCCGTCACCTCAGTTTTTCTTCAGTCTCTAATGCTTAAAAACACAGTGCCTTGGCACCAAGTAAGCACTCAGTAAATTCATAAAAAATGGAGTGTTTGTGGCTCTGGTTCCTCCAGCCTGTCTGGAATGGCTTGGTCACCTGTGCAATTCCACCCATCCATATGGCTTTAATGTCAGCAGGTGGTCCCCTTCTCCTGTAGGAGACTGGAACGGCCTGAATGTACTACAGCTAATCAAATGCTTCTTTAAGGACCAGTGAGAGCGAAGTGATCTGCAAGACACAAATCTTTCTGAACCAACAGGACTTACTCCACCTTCAAAAGATAGTTCTGTGCCTTCTAAAATTGGCTAGGGCATCTTCTTTTTTCACAAATGCTGGGCATCCAAAAAGCAAAAAACCTCAGGACATTCCAGCCCAACTGGGAAGACATCAGAGACTATCTTCAAGTACAAGAAGCAGGTGGAGGTCCAGGAGGTGAGGAGAGTCAAGGATATAATCAGTATCTTCAATCACAGATGGAAAATCCAAGATTCTGAAAGGTAGACTCTTTCCAAATATCCTGCTGAGTAGAGGCTAAGCTGAAGCCAGGATCTGAGAGCTACTCTTAGAGGATCCTGGGAATAAAATTTAAAATTAAACTGGAATGAACTGGAGTGTAATGTCTCTCAGTTTTGCTATAGGTTTAACAAGAAAAAAAAAGTAGGCTTTATGGATGGAAGTAGAAAAAAAAAAATCCTTAAGCCCCAGTGCAGCTGGATGTCCTTATTCCCTCCTCACCTGAGGCCCTGTGGGAATTTATCATCAAATGCAACCTTGATGAATCAAGCCAGGTAACTTCCTGTTGTTGCTATTTTAATGACTTCCTTTCCTTTCATCCCAGCACGTTTGCAGTACTAGACATGTTTTACAAATCAACAAAATGTTTACACAAGTATGTGCAGATTGGGGCAAGGGGAAGGAGACAAAATATGCATATTCTCTGCAATTGTGCCTGTTACTCATTTTTTCTAATCTCTGAGGTAACCATTTAACCTAGACAAGGTGGACACTGGGTGGGACCCAGAGAAGTGGCTTGTATTATAGATCTATTTTTGCATATGTATTAAGATCAATTTTGCCGTTCCAAATAAAGTGATTTCTTTCTTTCTGGTCTCAAATTCAAGTGTCTTCTGGTAACAGATGAGTGAAGGAGCTGAGTGGAGACAGAGTGGATTGGAGGCCTTAGTCCCACCTGAAAGGAGCAGCTCAGATTCAGCTTCAGATGGTTGTCTCCATGGGGATTGTGGGCTCAATGTTGCCCCGTTTTCCAGGTTTTTAAGTTGCTGATAATTGGATTTTTAAATGCACGTTTTCTCAATTTTTAATATTTCTAATAAATTCTTACCAAAAACCTTCCAGATTTGACACATACGTTTTCCATTTGCTTTATATAAAGGATGTACCCCTCTCTTTTTTTTATTTTTCTGACTTAGAAAACAATAATTTTTACCAATAGAGTTGTCATCAGTTTCAAAGAAAATGCATGTGATAGATGTGATCTAAAACTTGAAAAAAATGTTGCTTATTTGCATGATCATTTGGTTTCAAGCTAATTGCTTTTTAAGAAATTCAATGAGAATTTCTTTAAAAATTTTAAGAATATTAAGAAATTTGAACATTAGCATAACTCTGCATGGTATATTGAGCACACATGTTTTGGTCCATTTGCTCTTAAGTCCCAACTAAAATGACAGGAAAGAAATTTTCTTAATGGCGTAAGCCCATGAGGATGAAGAGGAGACATCAACAACAACAAAATACTGGATGCTGGAAGGGAGATGGACTGTGAATTAGCAGGCCCAAGAAAGCTGGATCCTAGGTCAGCTGTAGAGAAATCTGAGAACCACATTTTCATTACTGAAGACACCTCCGAAACGATAAGCAATAGGCACCAGGAGCCTCTGGAAGGTGGGAGGGAAATGGTGCTAAAAATGTAGGTTCAGTTGGAAGACTTAAAGCATCAGACCTCTAGACCCTCTCATCTCCCCTGTGTAGCCAGCCAGCTGCTCCTTCATCACCCTGCAGAAGCCTAGGACACCAGCTAGAGCAGAGAGGCTGAACTGCTAGGTGGCACTTTGAGGGGGCTCCGAGGAGCTCCAGTCCTTTGTGTCTCAGCACAGAAAGAATTCAGTGAGAAGCAAAGTGATAGAAAGTGACATTAAAATAGGATGCCTGCGAGCCTGATAAGCAGGCCGGCAAGAGAGTGCCACCCTGAGAACTTAGTGGGCTACAGTTTATAATCAAAAGAAAAAGCGGGGAAGGAAAAAGACCTTCTTCCTCATTCTTCCATCATCAGCCCCTCCCAGGTTGGGCAGAGGAGTTTTCTTATCCCTGCGTGGTCAAGCTGGGACTATCATTCAGTTCAGTTCAGTTCAGTTCCGTCGCTCAGTCGTGTCCAACTTTGTGACCCCATGAATCGCAGCACACCAGGCCTCCCTGTCCATCACCAACTCCTGGAGTTCACTCAGACTCACTATCATAGCATTATGGAAAAATTATTTCAGGTCTCAGCACAATGAGGGTCTTTGAAATGTCACCTTTCCATAAATTACTGGCATTTAAAAAAAAAAGATTTATTTCTTTTTAACTATGCTGGGTTTTTGTTGCTGCATGCAGGCTTTCTCTAGTTGTGATGAGCAGGGGCTACTCTTCTTTGTGGTACGCCAGCTTCTCATTGTCCTGACTTCTTTTGTTGCAGAGCATAGGTACACAGCCTTCAGTAGTTGGGGCATATGGGCTCGGCTCATGGGCTCTAGACCATTGGCTCAGTAGTTGTGTTTGGGCTTAGTGCCTCCATGGCGTGTGGCATCTTCCCTGACCAGGGATCAAACCTGTGTACCCTGCGCTGGCAGGCACTCTCAACCACTAGACCACCAGGGAAGGCCCAAACATTTTTTATGTGTGTAGAGAGCATGTCTGAGCTCCAGTGGGCAGGATGTTGGTCCCATGTACCCGTTGTTTCATTGTTTGGGGGTGTGTCTCATACTTCTGCATGATTCTGTTGCTAAACAAGCCTGCTTGGTTTTGTGGTTAAGCACACCTACTTTCTTGAGTAATCATCAACTTACAGGGGTCTCCCCATACTTTTTCTTTACTTACAATTCTCTAGTGGGATTAACTATTTAATGACCTACTTTGTTCATTTACTCTGGCCCTATCAAGACTGCTGTTCTGAAAGGAGGGTTGTGGAAGTTTCTGTGTTGTTGTAGAGTGTCCACCAGCCTTCTTTGCCCCTGTGCTCCCAGGCACACTGCCAGCTGACCCTGTCCCTCCTCATGGAGGGCAGACAACTGGAAAAATTTCCTGTAAATCTTAGCAGCCTAAGATAAAAGACTTAAAGTACTTCCCTCTAACAAAACAGGCTGGCCAGAGCACCTCACAAAAAAAGTCTCACCCATCAAGTCCCACCCACAACCACACAGAAATTCCCAGACAACATATTAGAGCCCCATTCTTAAACTTGAACAACCACCCAAAGATCCGTATATACAGAAGGTATTTCATACAACAAACAGAACCAACAGAAAACAGCATCTTTGAGGAAACAATATGCCTAGAGAAGAAAACTTTAATAAAAAAACTATCAATATCCTTAGATAAATTATTGCATCCATGCAAAAAGAACAAGATGGGATTCTAAGAACTCACACAGTAAAAGAGTTCTTGTAAACTGAATATAACGTACAGAAATTAGTAACTTAATAGAAGGTCTGGAAAATGAAGTAGAGGAAATTTCCCAGGAAGTGAAACCAAAGAATAAAAATGCTGAAGAATAGGAGAGGAAATTCTAGAAGCCAGAGGAACACGCATGCTGGGCTGCACAACTATTCCTCAGTGAAACAGTTATAATTCTTAACCATTTTTGCTTTGTGGATAAATCAGCTAAGAACAGCCTGAGATTATGTATGTGTAACCTTTTAAGGATCTCTCCTTGGCTTTTTAAAATCTGGGGACAGGATTCTAGGATCCTAGTTTCATAGCTGAAAATTTCATATAGGCTTTTAATAGAAATTAAGCATACGTGTAGATATAAATATCATTTTTACTGAATTATGTTCAGCATGTAGATTAAAATGTAAAGAAGTTTAACTCGGTTCTACCAATATGCAAATCATTTAGAAGTGAGAAATTGCTTTCACTGTAATACAATGAAGTTTCCAAAAAGATTTGGTTTCTCTTCTATCTTGACGTTACTGGAAAGAACTGACTCCATGTTGGATCTGTTTCTTTTACTTTAACCTTTGCTTCCCATTGCTTGTGTTCACTAAAAGGACGCTGTTTTTATGAAATAGCCTGCCTCTGGGACCCCTGCTCCTCTGCCTGAATATTGAACCAAAGTGCCTCTGTTCAGGACACTGTCCATCTGTGGATGGCTACAGGAAGGAAGAAATGAACACATTTCCTCCCCAAGGCTTGCTATTCCAGGAGATATTTGCAAGATTAATGGCCTTTTACTTTTCTTCCTCACCTCCCCCGATCTATAAAATCACCTGGCATCCAGACCCCAACAAGATGGTTATTTTGAGACAATAGTTTGCCCTCTTCTCAGTCTGCTGGCTTCCTGAATAAAGTTGTGTTCCTTGCCTCAACACCTCATCTCCAACTCATTGGCGAGCTTGGACTCAGTAACAGACATACTTATTAATATTTAAGATCACCAAAAAAAGAAAGTATCACTGAAAGGAACTCAAAAGTCTGGTTATGACCAGGTGTGTTTCTCCCCCCAATGCTTTTATGAGTCATCTGAAGAATCCATCTCTTTTTCTCCCTATATACTTATCTTTCTGACTTCATGCGCAATTTTAGTTTTCTCAGTTATAAATGAAATTAATTCTAAAGAGTAATACTAGTAGTATCTATTGGAAAAAAGAAATGTAGCCTTAATTAAAATAAAACAAAAGATAGCATTTCCCTGGCAATCCAGTGTTTAAGACTCTGAGCTTCTAAAGCAGGGGACAGAGGTTTGATCCCTGGTCAGGGAATTAAGCTCCCACGTGGCCTGGCTTAAAAAAAAAAAAAAAGATATTTTAGGAGCCCAAGTTAGAGCAGAGACAGTAGAGAGGAGAGAATCTTTGGGGGCTACACCATGCAGCATCAGTTCAGTTCAGTTCAGTGGCTCAGTCGTGTCCAACCTCAGCACTGCAGCATGCCAGGCTTCCCTGTCCATCACCAGCTCCTGGAGCTTGCTCAAACTCAGATCCATTGAGTTGGTGATGCCATCCAACCATCTCATCCTCTGTCATCCCCTTCTCCTCCTGCCTTCAGTCTTTCCCAGCATCAAGGTCTTTTCTAACGAGTCAGTTCTTCACACCAGATAGCCAAAGTACTGGACTTCAGCTTCAGCATCAGTCCTTCCAAAGAATATTCAGGACTGATTTCCTTGAGGATTGACTAGTTTGATCTCCTTGCAGTCCAAGAGACTCTCAAGAGTCTTATCCAACACCAAATTTCAGCCATACAGCCTGTGGGATCTTAGTTCCCTGACCAGAGAGCAAACCCTTGCCCCTGCAGTGGAAGTGCAGAGTCTTAACCATGGGACTGCCAGGGAATTAAATCCCTGAGAGAATCTTTTTTAAATGTTGAGAACATTCCTTGGGACTGAAGAATGTGTCTCTAGAACAAGAGGCCCCGTTAAGTATCTAACACAATGGATAAAATTACACCTATACCAAGATTCATCTTCCTGAAATTTCAGAACACTGAGGGCAAGGAAAAGACACTGGAAATTTCCAGAGGGAAAGAAAAATTTTCATACAAATGACTTAGAATCAGAATAACATCAGACAATGCAATAGTAACACTGGAAGTTGGAAGTTGATGCCTTTTAAATTGTGGGGAAAATATTCTTTAATGGAGAATCATATGCCCAAACTATTAAGCAAGCATAAAGGTCAAATAAAGATATTTCAGATGTGTAAATCTGCAAAAAAGTAATCTCTTGAGTACTCTTTCTCCAGAAGACACTGAAAGAGTTGTTCTATCAAAAGAGAGCCACTGTGGGGGAAATAAGGAAGGCATGGGTTCCAGACTAAGAATGGGGCAAAGTCAGCCCCTACATGAGGGTGAAGAGCCAGAGTTTAGGGCATCTCTCAGGAGGCTGTGGGAGAAATGCCTTCAAAAATTTGAAGCAATAGAGCACCTCTTGATTCTGTGTGTCAAGGATGGACAGTTTGAAGTTGAGTTATGAATGAATTCATAGAAAGGTAAATTTTTTGAAAGGCAGTTATTAAGAATAAGATAAACAATATTTTCCAGAAGAGGAAAAATAATCATAGTTGAGAACATAGTTAAGCTTAAGCTTAGTGAGTAGCATGTACTGATTATTGTTCAAATGAAAGTGTAGTATGATTCTTTCAGGAGGGTTGAGCTGTTTGTGATGGCAGAAGTCAGGTGATTAAGGTTAAATTCTTATCTTCCTTAGTAGGAAGTCAATAGGAAATGCCTAAAACAGAAAAAAAGAAAGCAGCAATACAAGTACGTCGTTTAGACATATGGAGATAAACACCACAAGAATCAGCTAAAAGTTGAGAGTGGTTGCCTGGAGTGGAAGGGGTAGGCATACTATTCATTTTGATAACATGCCTTATAGAATTAATATCATATACAAGGACAACTTTGATAAAATCATCAAAGTAAGAATGTATGCCATGAAATTAAAAGACGCTTGCTCCTTGGAAGGAAAGTTATGACCAACCTAGACAGCATATTAAAAAGCAGAGACATTACTTTGCCAACAAAGGTCCGTCTAGTCAAAGCTATGGTTTTTCCAGATGCATGGATGTGAGAGTTGGACTATAATGAAAGCTGAGTGCTGAAGAATTGATGTTTTGAACTGTGGTGTTGGAGAAGACTCTTGAGAGTCCCTTGGACTGCAAGGAGATCCAACCAGTCCATCCTAAAGGAGATCAGTCCTAAGTGTTCATTGGAAGGACTGATGTTGAACCTGAAATTCCAATACTTTGGCCACCTGATGCGAAGTTTTGACTCATTTCAAAAGACCCTGATGCTGGGAAAGATTGAGGGCAGAAGGAGAAGGGGACGACAGAGGATGAGATGGTTGGATGGCATCACAGACTCAATGGACATGAGTTTGAGTAAACTCCAGGAGTTGGTGATGGACAGGGAGGCCTGGAGTGCTGTGGTCCATGAAGTCGCAAAGAGTTGGACACGACTGAGTAACTGAACTGAACTAAACTGAAGAATTTAAAATTTCTTTAAATTTATTTTTTAGCATTTAATTTTTCTCTAGTATGTGTCTTAGCTCCTCAATGAAATGGTAAGACCAGTCTTGAGAAAGGCCATGTTTTATACTACCTTGAGCCTTAAGTAGCATCAAGCAAGCTATCTTTCCTTTAGTAAATTTGATGTTTGCTTCATTGTAGCTTGTCCAGATGGGAATGGTGTATAGTCTAAAGTTCCATGAAGGTTTTCAGGTGTTCTGATGCTGTGATATTTATGGAGTAACATAGCTTCCTGTTGCATTTTATGTCTCTTCTTCTTCCTAGGCTGTTAGAAAATTGATACAATCTATCAGTTATGTTGACTTCCATCTCTAATGCCTGATCACATAGGCTAGAGCCCCCACGGAGAAGGAAATGGCAACCCACTCCAGTACTCTTGCCTGGAAAATTCCACAGATGGAGGAGCCTGGTAGGCTACAGTCCATGGGGTCGCAAAGAGTCGGACACAACTGAGCAACTTCACTTTCTTTCTTTCTGTAGTTCCTTTTGGAGAAGGAAATGGCAACCCACTCCAGTGTTCTTGCCTGAAGAATCCCATGGACAGAGGGGCCTGGTGGACTACAGTCTATGGGGATGCAAAGAGTCGGACACGACTAAGCAACTAACACACAGATATACAGAGCCAGCATTCAGTAGGCTTTCAGTAATGGCCTATGGTGGTTACTAGATGTCAACTGGGCTTAACTAAACTGCATTTTCCAAAACTCCCTTCCCACCATGTCCAGTGAAGAGAAACCACAAGAGAAATTTGCAGGAGGCATTAGCCCTGTTTCCTCTCTGGAGACTGATGGCATGCAGAGTTCAAAGTAAGAATTTAAAATGTTTACTAACTAAGCTAAAAATGCTAAATTAAATTTTCTAAGTTAAAAATTCATCATGATAATTTATGTATTGAACATCCACTACTATGTTTTGTTGAATCTTAAGACACCATTGATCTTAAGACCCACCATTAATTTCTGTATTAATAAGAAAAAAATAACACTGAAAATAAACTGTATGCCATGGATCATAAGATGCAGGCCAATTTTAGAGATATTAAAATGTGAAATAAAAACGTGTCTTAGAAATAATGATACATGGCCTGTCAGACATTGGGCTAGACATACGCAGTCACCTCTAATCCTGCAACCAACTTCAGTATTACTGTGAATGTTTTACAGATGAGAAAAATGAGGCTTAAAGGTATGACACAGCAAAGACATTTGATAAGAATGTTTCCATTCATCAGGAAGGAAAGTTGGAGGTCTGAAGCTCAAATATCATCATAGTTCCAGCAGAAATGATGTCACCTGCAGCTGCTGCTGCCGCCTTATTCCTATGACCTCCAGCATGGGACACAGGAGTGCGTTTGTAAAGCTGAAACTTAAAGGTATTGGAGGGAGGGTGTCAGCACTAGTGGAGTCCTCAGCTTAACTTGACTCAATACAGGAAACCTCTCAGGTCTCTCAGTTTGGGTGGACCTTTAAGTGGTCAAGGTGTAAGATGACTGCCTGTCCCAGTCTGCCCAGGAGAGTCCTAGTTCATGCCTGTGTCCCAGTTTCCCTTCTAATTAAGCATTTGTTCTAGACAGAAATGCTCTGATCACCCTGCACGCAACTAAAGTGTCTCCTCTGCAAGAACAGGGTTCCTCTTGGGGAGGCCTGGGTGACTGGGGGATCCTTAGTTGCAGGTGATAGAAATTAACACCAACCAACATTAGCAAAGCTTTTTTTTTTTTTTTTTTGAGAAGGAGGTAACTTACACTTTGGAAGGTAAAGGGGAATTAATCAGGCCTCAGAAAGGAGGTCCCAGGGCAAGTGTGGGGATCTAGCAGAAAGTAACAGTCGAAAAGTTTCCTTCCCTGGGCCACTAGTGAGCTAAATTGGCTCTAGTATCCAGATTCAGATTTCCAGGATGAAGCATCTGATTGGCCTAATTTGGATCCTGGTGTTTTGATTGACAGTTCCTTCAAGACCACAGGGAGGTGCTAGGGAGGAATACATTGGGAGCTCAGGATTGACAGATACACACTACCATTTATAAAATAGATAACTAATAAGAGCCTACTGTATGGTATTGAGACTCTACTCAATACTCTGTAATGACCTATAAGGGAAAAGTATCTAAAAAGGAGTGAATATATGTATCACTGATTCACTTTGCTGTACCGCAGAAAGTAACACAACATTGTAAATCAACTACACTCCAATAAAAATTACCTGGAAAAAAAGGCCACAGGGAGGAGTGTTTCCTCAAAGGAAAATCAGTACTGGAAACAGAAGAGAGGGGGAAGGATTCTGGGAAGGCAAAAATAACACATTTCCACCCAGAGAGAGGATTCCCTTCAGGGAGGAAGAAGAAAAGGGCCCTGAAGAGTAGGGGGAAATGTTTAAAAAAAAAAAAAAACCTTTCAGATGGTTTTGTTGCAAGCCTACGCTAAAATTTTATTACAATCTTCCTGGAAGACTGTAAATCCTCCAGGAGGCTAGTTCAAAGATCCATATTTGGTAGGAACATTTTTTAAAAATTTACCTTTTATTACAGTACCACCTACATAGAGTAAAGTGTACAATCTTAAGTGTAGAGCTTGGTGAATTTTAGAGCATTTCCAACACTCTAGAAAGCTCCCTCAGAGACACATGCCCGGCACCCCCCCCCCACCTCTGGCATTACATCCCACCCCAACTCACACAAGGGTGACCATTCTCCTGACTTCTATTCTGGTAGAGACATTTTATAGGACAAGAGAATGGTTACATAATCATTGTCAGATTCGGGAGAACAGGGCAGGGATGTTTCATTAAAGTTCACTACTGTCTTGACTGGCAAACAGTCAACTGGTGGATGGGTAGAAAACTAGTTTCCCAGTACAAATTTTAATGCTAGTAAATTTCAGAAGAAAAATGGTTAAGTATTTTATTGGGAATGTTAATTTCTTTCCAGAAGGAGGCTCATGCAGTACGGTTTGGTCTCAGACCGGGTTTAGGATGAATTTCCTTTTGCAGGGACAAGCGAGTGAAGACTGCAGGGGATCCAGGACTAAGCCCCCATGTCCATCCCCGCTGCCCCCAGCCGAAGCGGCTATGATCTAGAGACAGACACCCTTTACTTGACAGTTTCTAGACTGGGGGTGGGGGCCAGAGGCAATGTTTCATCTGTGGTGCTTGCCCTCTGTCCCGGCCACTGGCCCCATTAGCCAAGGGACAGAGCAGATACGCCAAAGGACAGTGGGGGTGTAGCCCTTTCCTCTCTCCCCTTACATAAAGTTGCTGGGACCCAGCGGGGCCCGAGTTCCGGTGCAGCATTCTGCTTCTCCTGCTTATTAGTTTCACATCTGACAGTCACAAGACAGCTGTGTGATGGCACCGGAGGTCTGCAAGAAACGCCCAAAGGAAGCCCTGGGCTCTGCCTTCCTGGATCAGCTGGCATTCCTGTTGGGCATCTTGTTTAGTAAATATTGGTAGGGACAGACATGAATTGCTGCAGAGTGTTCTGGCAGAAATATCTTTACCTCTGTTTGAGCCCTTTCCACACTAGGGGGAGGGGGGCTCATTTGTTAAAGTTAACAGATAACCCCAGCTTTAGCAGAAAAGAGGAATTTACTACAATGATAAAGGGATGTCTGCAAGAATGTAAATGCCACTGGGCCCTGGAAAAGTCTTAAGCTGGGAGCCGCAAAACCATCAGAAACTCTGTGACTCTCTACTCTTCCTCTCATGTTATCATTATTTTTCCATTCACTGGCTTTCTCTTCTTCTCCAGTCCATCTCACAGAATCTGGCCACCCCAAATCCTAGTTCAGTCAGTCGGTCTCAGAGACTGACCCCAACACTTAGTACAGTCAAAATAACAAATCAGGAACTCACCATGTCTCATGATTGGTCTGACCTCTGTCCTGTGTTTACCATAGAGCCCACTGGCCACACTGGGGGGAAGGTGACCGCCAGAGACCCACTCTCTGGGCTGGTCAGGCAATTACTAGAAAAGTAGAATTAGGCAGCTGCTGCTACGAATCCAGCCATTATTCTTTATCATAGGGATATTTCCTTTTGGAAAATCCAGCACGTAACTCACAAACAAATACAGTTCCTCCTGGTACTAAAATACCATGAGCAGGTCAATGTTTCTATTGATTGCAAGGACTATTCCTCACTTGGTTTTGATCCTCTCACAATGCGTGGCCGAGATAGATGGCTTCTTCTGTATTTATTAAAGATTGCTTTAAAAGTAACAAACTCTCCCAGTACAATGAAAATCTTTGTGTGTCAATACTTATTTTAAAGGTAGATGGAGAAAGAAATAGGCATTAAGGAGGAATTGAAGAGACAGAGGAATATGGAATGCCCAAATATCAGGGTGTGTGCCAACTGGATATTAACCAGAAACTTGAATATAACGACTTAATATAAACCACTTAAATGTCCATCTTCATAGCATGGAATAAATTAGATCCATATATATCACAATAAATAAAAAGTGTAATATTGGAGTAGAAAAGCAAGTTGCAGAATAATATTGGTACAATGTAGTAAGGATTATGTAAATAAAAAGCAAGATCACCCTATATATTTTTAATGGATTTTTAAAATGATCACATTCACACTTTTAATGAAAAGCATATACATAAGAAAAGAACTGGAAGTAAAATGCCACGATATTATGTAGTGGGAATATGGATTTTTTTTTGCATTTTTTCTATATTTTAAAATATCTACATATATATCAATATGGATAGATACTAGAAAAAAATAGGTGAAAAAAGTCAGTTGCAATAAATACTCCAGTTCAGTTCAGTTCAGTCGCTCAGTCGTGTCGGACTCTTTGCGACCCCATGAATCGCAGTACGCCAGGCCTCCCTGTCCATCACCAACTCCCGGAGTTCACTCAGACTCACGTCCATCGAGTCAGTGATGCCATCCAGCCATTTCATCCTCGTCCCCTTCTCCTCCTGCCCCCAATCCCTCCCAGCATCAGAGTCTTTTCCAATGAGTCAACTCTTCGCATGAGGTGGCCAAAGTACTGGAGTTTCAGCCTCAGCATCAGTCCCTCCAAAGAAAGCCCAGGGCTGATCTCCTCCCGAATGGACTGGTTGGATCTCCTTGCAGTCCAACGGACTCTCAAGAGTCTTCTCCAACACCACAGTTCAAAAGCAATAAATACTACTAGTATGATTAATATTTATATTTATGTAAAATCCATAACAATAAAAACAAACTACCTATTTCTATGGATACATCTATCCACATGAATACATCCGTATATATTCACATAAATTCACAATAGGAGGTCCAGAAGGAAACGCAGTGTACTAAGCCGTATAACGGTTACCTCTGAGGAAGGGACTTAGAGACCGAAGGTAAAAGAACATTAGTACCTTACCTACAAAGTTTTCATATTTTGCAATAATTCACATATTATCTGTGTAACTAAAAATTTAAACACATAATTTTAGAGAAAACTGCCTACACCAGTCCACGGGGTTGGCTTTCGGAAGCCCTGGTGCGGGTTACTGCCGAAATCCATCGTTTATTCCGGTGTGGGTTAACCTGTTTAACGTGTTAAACGTCCTACTCAGAAAACAGATTCTTAAACTGTTCTAAGATCTGTTCGGAAGAAGTGTGGGTCTAATTACTGGAGAAAATATTTTATTTTTAGTAGCCGATACGTTCTAAAATAGTTCTATAGGGATGAAGTAAAACATATATCGAACAAACAGAAATTAAGTGTACTTGCATGTAAATGCATTAAATAGCTTTCTGGAAGGCCCCACTCACAACTGGGTAGCGTGGCCGAGCGGTCTAAGGCGCTGGATTAAGGCTCCAGTCTCTTCGGGGGCGTGGGTTCGAATCCCACCGCTGCCACAGTGAGCGTTTTGCCCCGTGCTACCTCCTCGCCAGTTGTTTTGCTACTGCGTCAGCGCCCCCTGCTGCCCGGCCAGGGCTGGCCGCCCGTATGAATGGAGCGGCGGAGGGGGCGGGTCCGCGCGCGCCGGGGCGGGGCATTGTGGGTAAAAGGAAGCGCTAGGGCCCGCCCCTCTCGCTCCCCCCACGTGTCCGCCCGAGTTTCTCCACCGGCAACATGGCCGCTGCCTGAGAGGAGAGTCTGGCCACTGCCGCTTCTGCAGCCCGCGGGTACCTGGGCCGTTGCTGCGCCCGCGTGCGGGCCCCGCGGAGAGGTGAGTGCCGTCTTGGCAGTACCCACCCGGGCTGGAGCCGGGCCGTACTCACGAGGTGGGCTTGGGCGGGGCTGCTGAGTAGGCCGGGAGGCCCGCGCCGCGCGGTGCCCAGGGGCCGGGGGCCTCTTAGGACTCCCGCGGGAAGGACGGGCAGCCTGCCCTAGGAGACCCGGGCCGGCCACAGGCTCCGACCTCGCCTCGCCCTGGCAGTCGGTGACGCCAAGGCCGAGGCTACCGGCGGTGACTCAGGGTCCCGCCGCCTTGCCCCACCCGGCTCAGGCCGGCCTCCTGTGGGAGCACCTGTCCAAAGGCAGCCGGTGTCCTGCCGGCGTGGCGGCTCGTGGCAGTGGTTGTGTGGTGGGCGTGAGAAGGGGGCCTGACCACCCGCGAGGGAGGCGAAACCCATTGGACAGTGTGGAGCGGGGCAGGCGGCCCGCCCCGATGGGCAGGGGGAGGGTGTCCGGGGCCCCCTCCTCGCCGCCGAACCGGATCAGCTCGAGTCCGGCTAGGCCTGGAATTCTCCATTCATTTATTCCAGCCACCCTTCAGTGCTAATTGGGAGCCAGCGACGTGCGGCCGATGGGGCCGGCCCTGAAGATTTGATCAGACTAGGTGTCAGTAAGCACGTCAAGTAAACCAGTAAATAAAAAAGGTCGTTTTGTTGTGTTAGCTTTAGAATCATTGGAGGGCAGAAAAAGGAGATCTTAAAGCAGTTGTCACGGTTTTCTTCATCTGTGAATTGGGGGTAAGAGGATTCCCCTGCCTCCTAGGGCTGTGATGAGAGCTAAATATAGGGTAAGACGGGAGAAGCGCCAGGTTGTAGCGTTTGTTTCGTGGCTCTGTCTCCTGCCCTTTTATATTGGAAGAAAACATTGTGCCGAGTAAGTAACAAACCTTCCCAGAGATTACGTTTCTACTTTACTTAATCTTCACAGTTTTCTGAGGTTGGTACTTTTGTTAATACCCATTTTGGGGGTGAAAATAGTGAAGATCAAACGATGCTAGACGGGGTAGAGGTACCAGAGGGCAGACCTGGGATTTGAACCTGTGCAGTTTCACTCCAGAGTCCAGGCTTTTACCCACTACACCATCCTGCCTTCCACTAAAGGAACTCGCAGCATAGTCGTTAAGAATGAGAATAAGGCTATTTGACATAAGCTAGACCCAGGTTTGTGGCTTAGCTCTGCGTTTCTCTGGCACTGTGACCTTGGGTAAGTTACTCTCTGAACTTGTTTCCTCTTTTGTTAATTGGGGATGGTATCAATATATCCTTACTTAGAGAGCTATTGAACAGATTACATGAGGATGAATATATTAAGTCCTTAGAGAAGGGAGGGTCTTATGAGTTAAGAATTAATTCTTTTTGCCTCTAGGCCACCTCTCTCCTTGCATTGAGGTGGAAACTGAAGTGACTCAAAAAGGGGAGATGCCTTGTCGAAGGGGCACACAGCCAATAAGAATCCAGACTTTGAGACTGTTTACCCTGGGCCCCTTACCCCTTAATTCAGTTTTGTGTTGTCTCTCTCCTTCCAGTAGCTGGAGACTTTTTCTGTTGGCCTCTGTTTTTCTGATTGGCCTACAGGTGACCTCCTGGGTGACCCAGCTGTGGCCTTCAGGCATCTTCTCTGCTCTGGACCCTCCCTTAGATTTTACCTTGTCCCCTTTCCTTTGTTGAACAGTCCCCTGGTGGGGATGTTTTCTGTGCCCAGTGCTTGGAGCCGCTGCCATAGAGTATCTTTGTGGTGACAGGAAACCCTCTAGAGGTCAAGGTGGTCACTGCTGCCTTGAGGTGGTGGCCTTGAAGTGCAGACCACACCCCTGTCCTCAAGTGTCCAGGAGGCCCGAACTGTAAGGCCACCAGTCTCTGGATGGGGCTGAATTAGGATCACTGGGTAAAGGGTCTGTCACTGCCTGATCTCATGCACTCATTTATTCAGTCTTTGTAGTATATTAAGTGTTTACTTCACTGTTCTAGATATTGGGAGAACAGCATGAATTTTTAAAAAGATAATAATGCCCGTATCAACTCCGCAAAGTAAATTAAATCATCTCTGTTTTATGGTTGAAGCACAGAGGGTGCTCATGGAGCATACATTCTAGTGCAGAAGACAGACAACACATAAGCAAATAGACCAACTAGGTAATTCCAAGTTATGATAAGAACCATGAAAGAAATAAAACAGGGATTTGGTAGTGACTGGAACGGGGTGAGGGGTGGGGGCCTTTAAGGTGACTGGTCTGGGAAACTTGTCTGTTCCTGGAGGGGGTGGGATGGGTGATATCTAGTGAAAAGGAGCCAGCCTTTTTTGAAAAGACCTGAGGAAAATAGATGATGTGCAAAGGTCCTGAGACTGGCTGGGGCTTAGCTTGTTGGAGGCCCAGCAAGATCATATGGGACCTTGGGGCCGTGGAAAGGAATTGGATTTTATCCTATGTGACAGTTGAAGAGTTTTGAATGGGGGAATGATAACTTTCCTTCCAAGGAGCAAGGGTCTTTGAATTTCATGGCTGCAGTCACCATTTGTGGTGATTTTGGAGCCCAAGAAAAGAAAATCTCACTGCTTCCACTTTTTCACCTTGTATTTGCCAGGAAGTGTTGGGACAAGATGCCGTGATCTGTTTTTGAATATTGAGTTTTAAGCCAACTTTTTCACTCTTTCACCCTCATAAAGAAAGAAGGTCGTTAGTTCCTTTTCAGTTTCTGCCGTTAGAGTGGTACATCTGCATATCTGAAGCTGAACTATTTCTGCCTGAAGTCTTGATTCCAGCTTGTGATTCATCCAGCCTGGCATTTTGTCTGATGTACTCTGCATAGAAGTTAAATAAACAGCGTGACAATATACAGCCCTGATGTACTCCTTTCCCAGTTTTGAACGAGTCAGTTGTTCCTTTTGAGGTTCTAACTGTTGCTTCTTGTTCTGCATACAGGCTTCTCAGGAGACAGGTAAGGTGGTCTGGTATTTCCATCACTAAGAATTTTCCACAGTTTGTTGCGATCCACACAATCAAAGGCTTTAGCATAGTTAATAAACCAGTAGTAGATGTTTTTCTGGAATTCCCTTGCTTTCTCTATTATCCAACGAATGTCGGCAATTTGACCTCTCATTGCTGTCCTGGGGGTACCACAAGGGACACACTAGATGAAAATCTCTGCCTTCGTCTGGTTTACCACTGAGTGGCAGTGGGGGTGGATGGTAAACACGACGCTGTAAACTGTCACGTGGTGATACGTGCTGTGGAGAAGGAACTGGCTGGGGGGGTATTGTGGTTTTAACTGGGTGGGCAGGGAAAGCCTCGGCCATGAGGCAGAGTCTAAGCAAAAACTTGAAAGAGGTGAAGGAGGGCAATGTGGGGTTATGGGGGCCAGGGGAGCAGTGACAGAGACCCAGAGAGGGGATTGGGGAAGAGGGGGAGGCCTGTGGAAGATGAGGTCTGAAAGGAAGAGGGTCGGGGAGGGGTTGTTTAGGGCCTCGCATGGGATGGAAACGATGTTGGCTTTTATTTCTGGCGATATGGGGAGACTGTTAAGGGGGAGGAGTGATGTGATCGCTAGCTGTGGGTTCAAGGTGGAAGCAGGGAGGCCAGTTAGGAGGCTGCTGCTCTAAGGTGGGCAGGAGCTGGAGGTGGCAGTGGGAGTGCCCAGATGCTTGCATACTTTGAAGGTGGAGCTTACAGGATTTGCTGGTGTGGGATGAGAGGAGGAGGAACATCAAGGATGATGCCAGTGCTTCGGCCTGAGCCTTGTTAGTATCTGGAATGTGTATCTGGAATAAACATGACTTTGCATGGTGGCTAAGACAGGGCCTAGATGCCATTGAATCCCGTGGTGAGAGTATGTATGCTCTTTCAAATATTAAAGCGTTCCAGTGTTAAGTAGATTAGACAAAAATTGAGCTGGTTTGATCCCTGGGTTGGGAAGATCCTCTGGAGAAGGAAATGACAACCCACTCCAGTACTATTGCCTGGAAAAATCCCGTGAACAGAGGAGCCTGGTAGGCTGCAGTCCATGGGGTCGCAAAGAGTTGGACACGACTGAGCGACTTCACTTTTACCAAAAGAAAGAGGTCTGGGAAAGGCTGAGATCAGAGGCTGCCCAGGTGCCTTATTTATTTATTTTGGTCTACCCTAGGTCTTTGTTGCTGCCTGCGGGCTTTGTCTAGTTGTGGCTACTAGAAGCTGCTTTCTGGTTGCAGTGCCCAGGCGAGGCCTCTCTTGCAGAGCACCAGCTCTAGGGTATGTCGGCTTCGGTGTTGGGCTCAGTAGGTGTGGTGCACGGACTCAGTTGCCTCTTGGCACGTGGGACCTTAGTACCCAGAACAGGGATGGAACCCATGTCCCCTGCCTTAGCAGGCAGTTTCCTAACCATTGGACCACCAGGAAAGTCCGCCTAGATGCCTTTTAAAACTGAGCATATCCTTCCTTTAGGAATATGAAGGTGAATTATAGTCAGACCTCCATGTTCCTGGATTCAGCTAACCTCAGAAACTACATTTGCCTTGCCCCTGGCAACTATTTACATAATATTTGCACTGTATTTATGACTTTTTACATAACATTTACATTGAATTAGGTATTATAAGTAACCTAGAGATGATTTAGAGCTTCCCTGGTGGCTCAGCTGATAAAGAATGCACTGGCCAGGCAGGAGACCTGGGTTCAGTCCCTGGATTGGGAAGATCCCCTGGAGGAGGGCACGGCAACCCACTCCTATATTCCTGCCTGGAGAATCACCATAGACAGAGGAGCCTGGTGGGCTACAGTGCATGGGGTCTCAGAGTCGGACACGACTGAGAGAGTAAGCACAGAGATGATTTAAAGTATGGATATGCTTAGGTTATATCCAAGTGCTATGCCGTCTTCTGTAAGATATTCCCCTGTATTCCCCCTACCCCAGCCCTCACCCTTTCCCCAACCGATACTGAGGGACACTGCACTCACCCTCCACCATGGAGACCTGCCTGCTCTCCTCCAGGTACCTGAAGTGCTTCCTGTTGCCTGGAGTCCCTCTTGCCCTCTGCTCTCCTGGCTTGTCCAAATCCTTCTGTCCTTCAAGACCCAGCTCAAACTCCCCTT